>NC_083574.1:40974558-41304558 GCF_027579695.1 Neoarius graeffei
AGTTATAGCGCCCCCTAGCAGCCAATTTGTTCCAAATTTTTTGGGGTCCTTCAGCGACGGGTATGGCATAAACTCACCAAGTTTCGTTAAGATACGCCAAAGGCCGGCCGAAATATGAGCACACTTCCTGTTTGGCGTCTGCGCCTCCAATTTTGATTGGCTGCCACGGCCAAACGCTTATGAAATTCTAAAAACCGGGTAAGTTTCTTTTGCAGCTTAGTCCAAAGTTGCCATCTACCAAGTTTGGGAGAAATTGGTCCAAAATTGAGGGAGGAGAAGCATTTTAAGTGATTTTCACAAAATTCAAAATGGCGGGAAAACTATATGGGCGGAAAATGACGTCATGGGGTGCTTTGGATTCGTCTTGACCCAAGGATTCCAGGGATACCAAGTTTTTGAAAATCGGACCAACGGTTCAAAAGTTACAAGCAGAAATGTACCTGCAACTTTGACCTGCTGGTGGCGCTAGAGGGTTGGGGCTGGGGACCTAAAAATTGTTGTGGGGAATGCTGAGACTGTCTAGAATGTGTGTGCCAAATTTGAGCATTTTCCTATGTGTGGTTCTATGGGCTGCCATTGACTTCCCATAGGAGAAGAAAGTTGAATAATAATAATAATAATAATAATAATAATAATAATAATAAGAAAACCGACAAACTCATTAGGGGCCTTCGCCAGCTTCGCTGCTTGGCCCCTAAATATAGCTGCAAGCAGCAATGCGGGGCCAAGCAGTGTGACCCAGCCTAAGTTGCCATGGCAACAGAAAGAACTGACCAGGCAGACAGTTAGTCTAAAGTTACTATGTACCAAGTTTGGGAGAAATTGGTCAAAAATTGAGGGAGGAGAAGGATTTTAATAGATTTTCACAAATTTCAAAATTTTGGAAAATCTACCTGGTGGAATATGACGCCATAGGGCGTGTTGGATTCGTTTTGACGGAAGGATTCCAGAGATAGTGGAATTTTGTTTCTGCCCAAAACGCATCATGAGATATGAGCCAAAAATCATTTTTCCTAGTTATAGCGCCCCCTAGCGGCCTATTTGGTCCAAATGTTTTGTTTTCCTTTGGGGTGGCGTGGGGCATAAAGCCACCAAGTTTCGTTAAGATACGCCAAAGGACGGCCGAGATATGAGCACACTTCCTGATTGGCGTCTGCGCATCCAATTTTGATTGGATGCCACGGCCAAACGCATAAGAAATTCTAAAAACCGGGTAAGTTTCTTGTGCAGCTTCGTCCATCCTTGCCATGTACCAAGTTTGGGAAAAATTGGTCAAAAATTGAGGGAGGAGAAGCATTTTAATTGATTTTCACAAAATTCAAAATGGCGGAAAATCTACCAGGTGGAATATGACGAGACAGGGAGCGTTGGATTCGGACTGAAGGAAGGATTCCAGCGATACTAAGCTTTTGACGATCAGACCTATGGTTCAAAAGTAACAAGCAGAAATGTACCTGCGACTTTGACCCGTTGGTGGCGCTAGAGAGTTTGATGTGGTGAGTTGAAATTTGGTGACAAGAACCTTGAGACAGCCTAGAATCAGTGTGCCAAATTTGAATACCTCTCGTCTGACGGTTCTATGGGTTGCCATAGAATTTCATTGATTTTAACAAAATTCAAAATGGCGGAAAATCCTCAAGGCAGAATATGACGTCATAGGGTGCGATAGATTCGTCTTGACCCAAGGATTCCAGAGATAGTGGAATTTTGTTTCTGCCCCAAACGCATCATGAGATATGAGCCAAAAGACATTTTTCCTAGTTATAGCGCCCCCTAGCAGCCAATTTGTGCCAATTTTTTTGTGTTCCTTCCGGGAGGGGTGGGGCATAATCTCACCAAGTTTCGTTAAGATACGCCAAAGGGCGGCTGAAATATGAGCACACTTCCTGTTTGGCATCTGCGCAGCCAAATTTGATTGGCTGCCACGGCCAAACGCTTATGAAATTCTAAAATCCGGGTAAGTTTCTTGTGCAGCTTAGTCCACATTTGCCATCTACCAAGTTTGGGAGAAATTGCTCAAGAATTGAGGGAGGAGAAGCATTTTAAGTGATTTTCACAAAATTCAAAATGGCGGGAAAACTATATGGGCGGAAAATGACGTCATGGGGTGCTTTGGATTCGTCTTGACCCAAGGATTCCAGGGATACCAAGTTTTTGAAAATCGGACCAACGGTTCAAAAGTTACAAGCAGAAATGTACCTGCAACTTTGACCTGCTGGTGGCGCTAGAGGGTTGGGGGTGGGGACCTAAAAATTGTTGTGGGGAATGCTGAGACTGTCTAGAATGTGTGTGCCAAATTTGAGCATTTTCCTATGTGTGGCTCTATGGGCTGCCATTGACTTCCCATAGGAGAAGAAAGTTGAATAATAAATATAGCTGCAAGCAGCAATGCGGGGCCAAGCAGCGTGACCCAGCCTAAGTTGCCATGGCAACAGAAAGAACTGACCAGGCAGACGGTCATAGGCACGCACAGGAAGTGTTTACAAGCAGAAATGTACCTCCAACCAGATGGTTAGAGGCATGCACGGCTTCACCGTCAAATTCGATTGACTGTGATGGCTGAAATTACTTCAAGTGTACTAGGTGTGTGTGTGTGTGTGCTAAAAGACTGCTGAGATATGAGCTCAATTATATATGAGCCAAAACACATTTTGGAAAGTTATAGCGCCCCCTAATGGCCAAAGTGCACCAAATGTGGTATGGGCACTTATGGAGGGGTGGGGCATAATCCCACCAAGTTTGGTTAAGAAAGATCAAAGGGCTGCCGAGAAATGAGCACACGTCCTGTTTTGCGTCTGCACATCCAAGTTTGATTGGCAGCCACGGCCAAACGCTTATGAAATTCGAAAAACCGGGTAAGTTTTTTGTGCAACTTAGTGCAACGTTGCCATCTACCAAGCTTGGAAGGAATTGGTCAAAAATTGAGGGAGGAGAAGCATTTTAATTGATTTTCACATAATTCAAAATGGCGGAAAATATACAAGGCGGAATATGACGCCATAGGATTCGTTGGATTCGTTTTGACCCAAGGATTCCAGCGATACACAGATTTTGACGATCAGACATACGGTTCAAAAGTAACAAGCAGAAATGTACATGCAACTTTGGCCTGTTGTTGGCGCTAGAGAGTTTGAGGTGGTGAGTTGAAATTTGCTGACAAGAACCTTGAGCCAGCCTAGAATCAGTGTGCCAAATTTGAAAACCTGTCGTCAGACGGTTCTATGGGTTTCCATAGAATTTCATTGATTTTAACAAAATTCAAAATGGCGGAAAATCCTCAAGGCAGAATATGACGTCATAGGGTCCGATAGATTCTTCTTGACCCAAGGATTCCATAGGCAGTGGAAATTTGTTTCTAGCCAAAACGCATCATGAGATATGAGCCAAAAGACTTTTTTCCTAGTTATAGCGCCCCCTAGCAGCCAATTTCTTCCAAATTCTTTGGGGTCCTTCATGGACGGGTGGGGCATAAACCCACCAAGTTTCGTTAAGATACGCCAAAGGGCGGCCGAAATATGAGCACACTTCCTGTTTGGCGTCTGCGCCTCCAATTTTGATTGGCTGCCACGGCCAAACGCTTATGAAATTCTAAAAACCGGGTAAGTTTCTTGTGGAGCTTAGTCCAAAGTTGCCATCTACCAAGTTTGGGAGAAATTGGTCCAAAATTGAGGGAGGAGAAGCATTTTAATTGATTTTCACAAAATTCAAAATGGCGGGAAAACTATATGGGCGGAAAATGACGTCATGGGGTGCTTTGGATTCGGCTTGACCCAAGGATTCCAGGGATACCAAGTTTTTGAAAATCGGACCAACGGTTCAAAAGTTACAAGCAGAAATGTACCTGCAACTTTGACCTGCTGGTGGCGCTAGAGGGTTGGGGGTGGGGACCTAAAAATTGTTGTGAGGAATGCTGAGACTGTCTAGAATGTGTGTGCCAAATTTGAGCATTTTCCTATGTGTGGTTCTATGGGCTGCCATTGACATCCCATAGGAGAAGAAAGTTGAATAATAATAATAATAATAATAATAATAAGAAAACCGACAAACTCATTAGGGGCCTTCGCCAGCTTCGCTGCTTGGCCCCTAAATATAGCTGCAAGCAGCAATGCGGGGCCAAGCAGTGTGACCCAGCCTAAGTTGCCATGGCAACAGAAAGAACTGACCAGGCAGACGGTCATAGGCACGCACAGGAAGTGTTTACAAGCAGAAATGTACCTCCAACCAGATGGTTAGAGGCATGCACGGCTTCACCGTCAAATTCGATTGACTGTGATGGCTGAAATTACTTCAAGTGTACTAGGTGTGTGTGTGCGTGTGTGTGTGTGTGCTAAAAGACTGCTGAGATATGAGCTCAATTATATATGAGCCAAAACACATTTTGGAAAGTTATAGCGCCCCCTAATGGCCAAAGTGCACCAAATGTGGTATGGGCACTTATGGAGGGGTGGGGCATAATCCCACCAAGTTTGGTTAAGAAAGATCAAAGGGCTGCCGAGAAATGAGCACACGTCCTGTTTCGCGTCTGCACATCCAAGTTTGATTGGCAGCGACGGCCAAACGCTTAGGAAATTCTAAAAACCGGGTAAGTTTTTTGTGCAGCTTAGTGCAACGTTGCCATCTACCAAGTTTGGAAGGAATTGGTCAAAAATTGAGGGAGGAGAAGCATTTTAATTGATTTTCACATAATTCAAAATGGCGGAAAATATACAAGGCGGAATATGACGGCATAGGATGCATTGGATTCGGGTTGACCCAAGGATTCCAGCGATACACAGATTTTGACGATCAGACATACGTTTCAAAAGTAACAAGCAGAAATGTACATGCAACTTTGGCCTGTTGTTGGCGCTAGAGAGTTTGAGGTGGTGAGTTGAAATTTGCTGACAAGAACCTTGAGCCAGCCTAGAATCAGTGTGCCAAATTTGAAAACCTGTCGTCAGACGGTTCTATGGGTTTCCATAGAATTTCATTGATTTTAACAAAATTCAAAATGGCGGAAAATCCTCAAGGCAGAATATGACGTCATAGGGTCCGATAGATTCGTCTTGACCCAAGGATTCCATAGGCAGTGGAATTTTGTTTCTAGCCAAAACGCATCATGAGATATGAGCCAAAAGACATTTTTCCTAGTTATAGCGCCCCCTAGCAGCCAATATGTTCCAAATTCTTTGGGGTCCTTCATGGAGGGGTGGGGCATAAACCCACCAAGTTTCGTTAAGATACGCCAAAGGCCGGCCGAAATATGAGCACACTTCCTGTTTGGCGTCTGCGCCTCCAATTTTGATTGGCTGCCACGGCCAAACGCTTATGAAATTCTAAAAACCGGGTAAGTTTCTTGTGGAGCTTAGTCCAAAGTTGCCATCTACCAAGTTTGGGAGAAATTGGTCCAAAATTGAGGGAGGAGAAGCATTTTAATTGATTTTCACAAAATTCAAAATGGCGGGAAAACTATATGGGCGGAAAATGACGTCATGGGGTGCTTTGGATTCGTCTTGACCCAAGGATTCCAGGGATACCAAGTTTTTGAAAATCGGACCAACGGTTCAAAAGTTACAAGCAGAAATGTACCTGCAACTTTGACCTGCTGGTGGCGCTAGAGGGTTGGGGGTGGGGACCTAAAAATTGTTGTGGGGAATGCTGAGACTGTCTAGAATGTGTGTGCCAAATTTGAGCATTTTCCTATGTGTGGTTCTATGGGCTGCCATTGACATCCCATAGGAGAAGAAAGTTGAATAATAATAATAATAATAAGAAGAAGAAGAAGAAGAAAACCGACAAACTCATTAGGGGCCTTCGCCAGCTTCGCTGCTTGGCCCCTAAATATAGCTGCAAGCAGCAATGCGGGGCCAAGCAGCATGACCCAGCCTAAGTTGCCATGGCAACAGAAAGAACTGACCAGGCAGACGATCAGAGGCACACACAGGAAGTGTTTACAAGCAGAAATGTACCTCCAACCAGATGGGTAGAGGCATGCACGGTGTCACCGTCAAAATCGATTGACTGTGATGCCTGAAATTACTTCAAGTGTACTAGGTGTGTGTGTGTGCTAAGAGACTGCTGAGATATGAGCTCAATGATATATGATCCTAAATACATTTTGGAAAGTTATAGCGCCCCCTAATGGCCAATGTGCACCAAATGTGGTATGGGACCTTTTGGAGGGGTGGGGCATAATCCCACCAAGTTTGGTTAAGAAAGGTCAAAGGGCTGCCGAGATATGACCACACTTCCTGTTTCACATCTGCACTGCCAAATTTGATTGGCCGCCACGGCCAAACGCTTATGAAATTCGAAAAACCGGGTAAGTTTTATGTGCAGCTTAGTCCAAAGTTGCCATCTACCAAGCTTGGAAGGAATTGGTCAAAGATTGAGGGAGGAGAAGCATTTTAATTGATTTTCACAAAATTCAAAATGGCGGAAAATATACCAGGCGGAATATGACGCCATAGGGTGCGTTGGATTCGGGTTGACCCAAGGATCCCAAAGATGCTTAGATTTTGACGATCAGAAGTACGGTTCAAAAGTAACAAGCAGAAATGTACCTGCAACTTTGACCTGTTGGTGGCGCTAGACAGTTTGAGATGATGAGTTGAAATTTGCTGACAAGAACCTTGAGGCAGCCTAGAATCAGTGTGCCAAATTTGAAAACCTCTAGTCAGACAGTTCTATGGGTTGCCATAGAATTTCATTGATTTTAACAAAATTCAAAATGGCGGAAAATCCTCAAGGCAGAATATGACGTCATAGGGTGCGATAGATTCGTCTTGACCCAAGGATTCCAGAGATAGTGGAATTTTGTTTCTACCCCAAACGCATCATGAGATATGAGCCAAAAGTCATTTTTCCTAGTTATAGCGCCCCCTAGCAGCCAATTTGTTCCAATTTTTTTGGCTTCCTTCATGCAGGGGTGGGGCATAATCTCACCAAGTTTCGTTAAGATACGCCAAAGGGCGGCCGAAAAATGAGCACACTTCCTGTTTGGCGTCTGCGCAGCCAATTTTGATTGGCTGCCACGGCCAAACGCTTATGAAATTCTAAAATCCGGGTAAGTTTCTTGTGCAGCTTAGTCCACAGTTGCCATCTACCAAGTTTGGGAGAAATTTGTCAAAAATTGAGGGAGGAGAAGCATTTTAAGTGATTTTCACAAAATTCAAAATGGCGGGAAAACTATATGGGCGGAAAATGACGTCATGGGGTGCTTTGGATTCGTCTTGACCCAAGGATTCCAGGGATACCAAGTTTTTGAAAATCGGACCAACGGTTCAAAAGTTACAAGCAGAAGTGTACCTGCAACTTTGACCTGCTGGTGGCGCTAGAGGGTTGGGGGTCGGGACCTAAAAATTGTTATGGGGAATGCTGAGACTGTCTAAAATGTGTGTGCCAAATTTGAGCATTTTCCTATGTGTGGCTCTATGGGCTGCCATTGACTTCCCATAGGAGAAGAAAGATGAATAATAATAATAATAATAATAAGAAGAAGAAAACCGACAAACTCATTAGGGGCCTTCGCCAGCTTCGCTGCTTGGCCCCTAATAATAATAACTATAAGAAAACCGACAAACTCATTAGGGGCCTTCGCCAGCTTCGCTGCTTGGCCCCTAATAACTATAAGAAAACCGACAAACTCATTAGGGGCCTTCGCCAGCTTCGCTGCTTGGCCCCTAAATATAATATACTCAGCATAAACATTTTAAATAGATTCTATATTTTTGGTCCATCCATGACATTACTAAAGTAGCCTATTTACTGTTGTTGATGTGGGTCACTTGCTGTTAGCCAATTCACTTTCTCGTACCAGGAGAGCTGAAAGGAACGAGTATTATTCCCTACCTTTTTCACCAAGTCAATTTGAGGCGTTGGTCTACCCTGCTCTTTAATTTTAATTTTTTCCTCGAAAGGAAGACTGGCAAATTGCTTCGCCAAAATTAAATCAGCAATGCTTGGCATCCGTGCGCAGCTTTCTTGCTAGCTGACTAGCCCCCTCAAGTTCAAGTTCAGTCACTCAAATAAACGAAATTTCTGGAACTAAGATAGCAAACTTGACAACACTATATTTACACTTTATTTACAATGAAAATATATACAAACTAAAAAAGCTGGTAGAAACCGTATGTAATGAATGAAATCGAAACGTAAGCTGATCTCTTACAATACACCACAGCACTTGCGAATCCGCATGGGACTGAACTGAAATTCACCGCTGCCTGTCTATATTTGAAACGAGCTGTCAATCAAAGAAAATATCCGGCTGCTTTCACCAATTACCAGTCTCCTTGCGGAAAGCTTTGCCATGTCCCTCCCACTGTGAGGCTGGGAGTCCGTGGGCGCGCGTTTTAGCAGTATTTGTCCAATAACCGTCTTGCATTTTGAGATTGAAAAGCGCGTAGCTCCCAAATGCCATTGAAGTCCACTGAGGCTGCACTGCATCGCGCTGTCACGAGGGGGAAAAACTCACGCACACATTAAAGTTATAAGGGAATGATTTTGCACTGTAGTTGGGTTGAGCACATATATTTCTATGATTCTGGATCTGAAATAGCAATGTTATAAGGTCGGCTATAACATAAGCCTAGCGCAATTCATCCTACACGATGTTCGTCATTTTCAGAGGAGGCTGAGCCTCCCTCGTTGTCTTAGAGCAATCGCCCGTGTAAAGTCTAAACTCTTTCGAGATTGTTTTGTAACCTTTTCCAGCCTGATGAGCATCAACAGCTCTTTTACTGAGGCCCTCAGAAATCTCATTTGTTCATGCCCTTCAACAAGCACCCACTCACACCTGCTTGTCATTGTTAAACAAAAAAACAGTCAGTAGTTTTCAGTCAGTCATTGTTTCAGGCCACCAACTGTGTTTACCAAAAAAAAAAAAACAGCCCCGTGGACAGCATAGCATTTTCTTCTTCTCCTTTGTCCAGCACTGTTGCCAGGTTGGGGTCCATGTGGACCCTATTGATCCATATGTCATATTAATTGGAGCATAGTTTTACGCTGGATGCCCTTCTTGCCACAACCCTCCCTTTTCTGGGCTTGGGAAACAACCATTCACACACACATTCACATCTATGGACAATTTGGTGTCGCCAGTTAACCTAACAGCATGTCTTTGGACTGTGGGGGAAACCAAAGCACCCAGAGGAAACCCACACAGATACGGGGAGAACATGCAAACTCTACACAGAAAGGCCGTCGTCGGCCGCTGGGCTCGAACACAGAACCTTCTTGCTGTGAGGCGACAGTGCTAACAAACCATGGACAGCATAACTTCTTGTAAAAGTGAAGCCACCACAGATCTAGCACCCCTGCTGCAGTACAATTTTTCGCACCATCCATCCCCATGTGTTTCAACAACCAAACAGCCTATTTCCCTTGTCCCTTTTCCTGTCTTTCCATCAAATAGTGTCAGTGTTGAATTCAAACAGCTGGTTTTCCATACGCTGATATCTGTGCATTTATTTTTCCTCTGAAATTAGCTTTAAAAACGTTCCAAGTTCAAACCTCTCGGACGACTGTTCATCGTAGTCCAAGCCACCTCGTTGTTCACTCTGCGCGGTGCTTTATGTGGCTCTCGGCTGTAACTTTCCCAGTAGCGGTGACTATTAAAAAGACTCCACTCTTTGAAGAATGTTCCCTCCAACACCCCAAGTTTTCTTTTAGGTCCTTCTTAGATAATCATTAAAGGTTCTATGTAGAACCCAACAACAGTTGGCTTCTGTTTCAGCACAGGTTCCAGGTGTAGCCCCTTTAGAAAGGCTTGAACCATTAACTAGCCAAAGAACCCTCGAGGAAGCCTGTAAAACTGGTCAGTTCTTGTCTATGGTGGTGCTGATATAAACACAACTACAACTTTTAGCTGACTATTGACTGGAGATCTTGTGATACTCAGGACATTTCACTGTGAAATTTTTTTTTCTTCATATGGGTCATGTTAGAATTCGGGGTACACTTTATGTCTCCGAGATAAACCTTTTATTTTCCACAAAAAAAATCTTTATTGAATCAGTTTAACAATAATGCAAATTATGACCAACTTTCACCAATAGCAATGTTTGATTTGCATTTTAGACCCAATTTATCCATAAAACATTAACTAAATGACTCCTCCCCCTCCCCCCACATTATTGGCTGTCTTCGACTACTGATTCATACATTTCAACTTGAATAAACATGAAGTGATTCAGTCTAACAATCTGTTTTTTGGGGTTTATTCTATTAACCATTGCAAAATCAATTGCATACAAAGTCTGTTTTCTGTATTATGTGAAATTTCAGTAATAAAACCTGTATATTTTTTTGGTCCGTCTCAACTTTCTTGTCAACTCTGTTATAAAACTGCATAAAATCCACAAAGACTTAATAATACGCATGACACCTGCACCGAGAGACGTCACTTCCTGTGGCGGGAAACTTCAGAAAGGCAGTGAGGTATGTTCTGTTTCTTCTCTCGCTTTTTTGAACAAAATGTTGAGGATACACCAAAAGTAGATTAATTATTCGTCAAATCTGTTATTGTAATATTGGAGTGAAAATCTCACTCATTTTAATCCCCCAGCATATAAATGCAGGAGGATATTGCAATCACTCCGTCTGTAAACATTTTAGTTTCCGGAGCATAACTCAAATTATTATGAATTTTTTCATGAAACCTGCCAGTTATGTTAAGTGACTAGAGGACTTGGGCCTTTTGACATTTTGGGATTTCTGTGATTTTTTTTTTCTGTATTTCCATGGTAACCAATTCATCTCATCTCATCTCATTATCTCTAGCCGCTTTATCCTTCTACAGGGTCGCAGGCAAGCTGGAGCCTATCCCAGCTGACTACGGGTGAAAGGCGGGGTACACCCTGGACAAGTCGCCAGGTCATCACAGGGCTGACACATAGACACAGACAACCATTCACACTCACATTCACACCTACGCTCAATTTAGAGTCACCAGTTAACCTAACCTGCATGTCTTTGGACTGTGGGGGAAACCGGAGCACCCGGAGGAAACCCACGCGGACACGGGGAGAACATGCAAACTCCACACAGAAAGGCCCTCGCCGGCCACGGGGCTCGAACCCAGGACCTTCTTGCTGTGAGGCGACAGCGCTAACCACTACACCACCGTGCCGCCCCGGTAACCTATTCAACTTAGGAAAATTTGGAGTGGGGTTTCATGCGGGGGGAATACGTCGTCTGAGGACTCTTGTTTTAAAAGCAATAATATGATTTAAAATCCATAAAATTCTGTTTTTATACACGCCATGTGGTGACTAGTTTGAAGTTAGCATGTGGAGTTGAGACACAAAATGGTGGGGAAATGTCAACTCTGTTATCATCGATTCTGTTAACGGATTGCCCAGTTTAACGATAACGGAGTTGATGACAGGGTCAACACTTGAAATGTACCCGCAATTACAGAACGGGGCACATACAATGTACTGGTTTGAAAACATGACAGAAGTTTGAATGGTTTAAAATATTTATTAGTTTGTCCAGACACATACACTGATTAAGTAATTAGGAAATCTATCCAACAATCACTGTGTCTTCATCAGGAAACTCATAGTACGGCACCTCTAAGTTGAGGGGTGCGGGTCCCTTCCTGATCCTCCCAGAGGCGTCATAATGTGAGCCATGACACGGGCAGTAGTACCCGCCGTAATCCCCAGCGTTTGCAATAGGAACACAGCCGAGATGAGTGCACACCCCGATGACGATGACCCAGGAAGGATTGATGACTCGGTCTGTGTCGTGTTGTGGGTCACGGAGCTCTGATAGATTCACGTCAGCCTCAGTTGTGATCTCCTTCTCGGTTCTGTGGCGAACAAACAGGGGCTTTCCTCTCCATTTGAATGTCATGTTCTTCCCCTCTGGAATATCGTTCAGCTTGATCTCAATTTTGGACAAGGCCAGGACATCTGCAGAGGCGCTCATGGAAGAGACGAACTGAGTCACAGCCGTCTTGGCAGCGTAAACTCCCACCACAGCAGTGGAGCCTGTGATCAGGTAGGAGAAAGCCCTGCGCACATCACTGCTCTCCTGTGAGGACTTCTTAGAATCCTGTACCTCAGGACGACGGTAGTCGGAGAAGTCAGGGATCCTGATATCGGTGTGGGCAAAACGCACCCCTAAAAGACAATTAAGAACAGAAAACATGTTATGTGAACAGGAGATGAGCTTTACCCCAAGTTCATACTAACCGACAAAGTGAAATTATCTAGTAAAGCAACAAATGCAAAAAAAAAGGCTCTAATGATTCCTTGGACCAATTCCGTCATGCATGTGATCCAATGTTTTATCCGTTCCCCACTCACATAATGTAACAAAAATCTTATTATAACCTCTCATTAAATTTGTATTGAGACTTTGCAAATAAATGCTCAGAAGAAAGTAGCAGAGATTGCTGGTGAGTGCCTGTAGCTAGTACAGTTAGCTTGCCTTGTTAATCTGTTAACAAAGGTAGTACATATGTAAATAATTTTAAAAATCTATAACTGGTTAGTGCCTTATTTAGCTTTTAGAAACATTTACAGTTTTGCTATTCCAACTGCAAAAATAATAAAAAAAAAAATCCTTGTTCGAACACTTTTTTTCAGTTCAGTCCACAAGTTTTCTCTTGGATCCAGATCAGGGCTTTGTGATGACCACTCCATTACTTTCACTTTCTTGTCTTTTAAACCATTTGTGACAACTTCAGAGCTATACTGTACTTAGGATCACTGTCCTGCTGGAAGACCCAGTTTTTGACCAAGTTTTAAAATTTCTAGTTGATGTCTTGAAGTGTTGCTTCAGTATTTCCCGATAATCATCTTTCCTCACGATGCCATCTATTTTCTAAGGTGCACCAGTTGCTTTTCCAATAAAACAGCCCCATAGAATGCTGCCAACCCCATGTTTCACACACACAATGGTGTTCTTCGGATTAAAAGCCTCACTGCACTTAGTGCTGACCATTATGGTCAAATAGTTTCATTTTTGCTTCATCTGGCCAGAGAACATGCCTCCAAAAAGCTCACCTGCAAACTTCAGTCTGGGTTTTTTTTTTTGTTGTTTGTAAATATACCAGTATTGGAGTCGGAGCGTCTTCCTGTATGACAGCCTTTCAGTTTGCCTTTTCCATTGTGGTGTAGGACTCTTGTAGTTCAGGTGTTAAATTGTGCCTCCTTCCTGAATGATGCATTATCCGTGTGGTCCCAAGATTTTTATAATTGCACACAGTTGATGGTACATATGCCTGTGGCACCTTCAGCTGTGGCGGCACGGTGGTGTAGTGGTTAGCGCTGTCGCCTCACAGTAAGAAGGTCCAGGTTCGAGCCCCGTGGCCAGCGAGGGCCTTTCTGTGCGGAGGTTGCATGTTCTCCCCGTGTCCGCGTGGGTTTCCTCCGGGTGCTCCGGTTTCCCCCACAGTCCAAAGACATGCAGGTTAGGCTAACTGGTGACTCTAAATTGACCGTAGGTGTTAGTGTGAATGGTTGTCTGTGTCTATGGCCAAGTTTACATTAGACCGTATCAGCGGATCATCAGATTAACGTTTTTAAAACGATTAGTGTGCACACAGCAACACCAATACACGATTCGCGTGCACACAGCAACACCAATACACGGATACACTCAGCTCCGCAGGCATCCTGCGCTCCAAATCACTCCGCCCTGAACAGCGAGTGCCCTCTGGAGGGTGCGCACTCCGGCCCTGCACAGCTCACACAGCGCGCGAGTGTAGTGCACGAGCAGTGATTCGGGACTGAGCTGCTGTGTGTGTGATCTCAGTGCATATCACTTCCCACTTGCAAGTGGAAGGATGGCAAGCCTAAAGACAATCATAACTACACAATGGGCAGTAGTTGCAGTATTTTCATACTTTTATACTCTTTAATGAAAGGTGATATAAGACGGAAGTCCGCGCCGTTTTTCAGCAGTTGCGTCACATGACCAACGCCAGCGAATCAGGAAGGTGGATGTCACAGTGACATTGTCCAATGACGACGCCAGCTAGAGCTCAGCACAGCGTATCCGCGTATTCTCAATGTTTACACAGCACCGGACCAGACACGATCTAGATTGAATACGTGGACACTGGCGGATTCCCGTTTCCCGGCGTTTCCAGGCGTTTTAATGTAAACGGACAGTGCATCCGCGAAGAAAACGAGACAGATACGGTCTAATGTAAACTTGGCCTATGTGTCAGCCCTGTGATGACCTGGCGACTTGTCCAGGATGTAACCCGCCTTTCGCCCGTAGTCAGCTGGGATAGGCTCCAGCTTGCCCGCGACCCTGTAGAACAGGATAAAGCGGCTAGAGATAATGAGATGAGATGAGACGAGACCTTCAGCTGTTTGGAAATTACTCCTAAGAAGGAATCAGACTTGTAGAGGTCCACAATATTCTATGGGAGCCTTTGGGGGTTAGGTGCCTTACTCAAGGGCACTTAAGCCATGATACAGAAGGAGGGAAAAGTGCTGTTCATTCACGCAACTCCTCTCACATGTTTCTTGCCAGTGCCAGGAATCGAACCCACAACCCTTTGGGCCCAAGACTACTTCTCTAACCTTCAGGCCATGCCCCCCCATAGCTCCCCCAGCCCCATATACCCCTCCAAAGCCTATATGCATGTAAAATTTTTGGCTTATTCAGTTTAAAGTCAAAGCAGACTGGTCCTGCTTTAACCAAAGAAAATCTTACACACTGTAACAGGATATTTCAGGCTCATTTAAACCAGCAGAACAGTGACGGATACGTACCATGGAGAAGACCTGATTTTCTCTGATTCACCAAGGCATCTCCTGAGTTTACAGCTGCAGGAACTAAAGCTGACAGGGATCTGAATATGCTGAAATTAGTCGTGTGTAAATAAGGGCACAGAACCCCAGAACGACCGACCAAGGACACCATCATCTACAGTTGAAGAAGTGGAGAGGACTTTCCACACGACACGACACCGGCTCACAGGACACTGTTTCAGAAGCCTGATCACATCTCGACGAAAAAAAAAGCATATTATTCACCTTGCTATTAACAATATACATTTATACATAATTTCAAAATAATAATGTATTTTCTGTCTGTTTTGCTCCTAACACTTTTAAATTACAACGTTACAAAGATAATTATGATCAGGCACTAAAGTGTACACCTATATGACTTCAGCTCTTGGGTCTTTTGTCATAGTGGTTTTACATGTAAACAGTCAGTCGCGTTCCTATATTTTTCCCAACCAATTTCGTAAAGTCCCGCCCTCTTCTGTCTGATTGGTTAGTAGCGCTCAAGTTTGCGTTACCATTGGCTGATAAACCCTATGTTGTCACTAAGGGTTGCTTGGCGGAATGCGGGCGGGGAAAAAAAAAAAAGGTCTCGACACAGGATGGCTGCTCAACACCTTTTTAATAATGAGATTAATTCGTAGAAAAATAGCGATAATTGTTATTTTGGCGTATGTGGTTTTTTCATTATACGCTGCATACAATGTGTTTTTCAATAAGAAGGTTATTAGTCGCGTGCACAGAGTGGTGAAGAAGGGCTCTGCACCTGCAGGTGTGTTCGCTGGGATTAGCTCGCTAGCATGCTAAAGTAACCGCTCAGACTCATGAGGAAGGAGTTATCAGAGTGACATACACTACTGAATTATCTGACGGAGTTAGTCAAGTCTCTGGATCTCCTGTAGGTGTCTGCAGTATTTTCTCGGCGCTTGGTGTCTCCTGGTGTTTATTTTCACCCTTAACATACTGCCACAACATCACCGATCATCAGACACTGTGTCAGTTTCCACAGAAAGTGTGGAATTTAAATATCTCAGGACTGAAAAATATGGAAATCCGTATATATATATGGTGTGTGTGTATGTATGTGTGTGTGTATATATATATATATATATACATATACACACACACACATTTGTGTGTATATATAAAATATATTACACACAAAAAATGTGTGTGTGTGTGTATATATATATACACACACACACACTTTTTGTATATATATATGTGTGTGTGTATATATATATATATAAAATTGTATGTGTATGTATGTATGTATATATACAGGGAGTGCAGAATTATTAGGCAAGTTGTATTTTTGAGGATTAGTTTTATTATTGAAAAACAACTATGTTCTTGATGAACCCAAAAGACTCATAAATATCAAAGCTGAGTATTTTTGGAAGTTGGAGTAGGGCTTTCTTAGTTTTAGCTATCTTAGGAGGATATCTGTGTGTGCAGGTGACTATAACTGTGCATAATTATTAGGCAACTTAACAAAAAACAAACATATACCCATTTCACTCATTTATTTTCACCAGGGAAACCAATATAACAACTCAACATTCACTAATATACATTGCTGGCATTCAAAAAAAAAAAAAAACAAATCAGTGACTAATATAGCCGCCTTTCTTTACAAGGACACTCAAAAGCCTGCCATCCATGGATTCGGTCAGTGTTTTGATCTGTTTGCGATCAACATTGCGTGCAGCAGCAACCACAGCCTCCCAGACACTGTTCAGAGATGTGTACTGTTTCCCCTCCTTGTAGATCTCACATTTGATGAGGGACCACAGGTTTTCTATGGGGTTCAGATCAGGTGAACAAGGAGGCCACGTCATTACTCTTTCTTCCTTTAGACCCTTTCTGGCCAGCCATGCTGTGGAGTACTTGGATGCGTGTGATGGAGCATTGTCCTGCATGAAAATCATGTTTTTCTTGAAGGATGCTGACTTCTTCCTGTACCACTGCTTGAAGAAGGTGTCTTCCAAAAACTGACAATAGGACTGGGAGTTGAGCTTGACGCCATCCTCAACCCGAAAAGGTCCCACAAGCTCATCTTTGATGATACCAGCCCATACCAGTACCCCACCTCCACCTTGCTGGCGTCTGAGTCAGACTGGAGCTCTCTGCCCTTTGCTGATCCAGCCACGAGCCCATCCATCTGGCCCATCAAGACTCACTCTCATTTCATCTGTCCATAAGACCTTAGAAAAATCAGTCTTGTGATACTTCTTGGCCCAGTCTTGACGTTTCATCTTGTGTGTCTTGTTCAGTGGTGGTCGTTTTTCAGCCTTTGTTACCTTGGCCGTGTCCCTGAGTATTGCACACCTTGCGCTTTTTGACACTCCAGTGATGTTGCAGCTCTGAAATATGGCAAAACTGGTGGCGAGTGGCATCTTGGCAGCTTCACGCTTGACTTTCCTCAGTTCACGGGCAGTTAGTTTGCGCCTTTTTTTTTCAACGCGCTTCTTGCGACCCTGTTGACTATTTTGAATGAAGCGCTTGATTGTTCGATGGTCACGCTTCAAAAGCTGGGCAATTTTAAGAGTGCTCCATCCCTTTGCAATATATGTCACTATTTTTGACTTTTCTGAGTCCGTCAAATCCCTCTTCTGACCCATTTTGCCAAAGGAAAGGAAGTTGCCTAATAATTTTGCACACCTGATATAGGGTGTTGATGTCATTAGACCACACCCCTTTTCATTACAGAGATGCACATCACCTGGTATGCTTAATTGGTAGGAGGCTTTCAAGCCTATGCAGCTTGGAGTAGGCCAACATGCATAGAGAGGGTAATGTGGTCAACATACTCATTTGCCTAATAATTCTGCACTCCCTGTATATATATATATATATATATATATATATATATATATATATATATATATATAAATTTTATATATATATATATATATATATATATATATATACACACACACACACACATATATATATATATATACACACATATAAAATGTGTGTGTGTATGTGTGTGTGTATATATATATATATATATATATATATATATATATATATATACACATACATATACATACAATTTTATATATATATATACACACACACACATATATATACACACACACACATATATATATATATATATATATATATATATATATTAGTGCTGTCAAGCAATTAAAATATTTAATCACGATTAATGTCGCGACTGTCATAGTTAACTCGCGATTAATCGCAATTTAATCGCACATTTTTGTCACATGAAAAACCATGTAATTCTCTTATCAGCATAAAAAAGTGAATGGGCTTGCTCACTGTTCGAACTACGGGGGTACACGGGGGATCTGAGATCCCCTGAAACAGACATGAGATCCCTTGAAAACATGATTTGGGAAACGTTGGGGGGTCTCTAAAATATTGGCAAAATGATGTTTATTGACATAGCAATCGTGTGTAACGGGAAGCATTTGCATATCCGAAGTGAGCGCGCGATGGAGAGCCGCGCTCTGAGACAAGCGCAAGCACCCCCTCCCCCCCCAAGGGAAAATAAGGGACCCCCCGAAAATATCGGCATAGTTCGAACACTGGTTGTACCAATGTTTTTTTTTTTTTTTTTTTTTTTTATTTATTGCAGAGCATAACACGTCTTGTCACAGCCACTGCAAAGTGGGGCTGGAGCTGCCGATGGGAAAACGAAACTTAAGCCGAGCACCGTGGCTCTTTGGGGGAGGGCAGAGGACTCTGGCTGTGCGGGGCGTGGCATCATGTCACAGAGCGTTAATCTCGCGATAAAAAAATTATCGCCGTTAAAATTGAGTCAAGTTAACGCGTTAATAACGCAACATTTTTGACAGCACTTATATATATATATATATATATATATATATATATATATATACACACCGGTGTGTGTGTGTGTGTGTATATATATATATATATATATATATATATATATATATATATATATATTAGATGTGTGTGTGTGTATATATATATATATATATATATATATATATATATATATATATATATAAAAAATATTGTGTGTGTGTGTATCTTAGCCCTCTCAATATATTTCTGAGAAAGGGGCAAGTAAGAAAGAGTAGCAGGCAGAGGTTAAGCCAGGGATCCCAGCAGTAATTGAAAAAAATAAAGGAATGTAAGAAACTATCAGCATGTGTCAAGGGGGCTGCAAGCCCTTTGCGGGGTACAGGGGGTGAAGCCCCCTGAAGCTGTTGAGATTTTAACATTTAAAGATGCTATAGAACACGTTTTTTTTTTTTTACATCAATTTAACATAGAAAAGCAACAGAATTTAACAATAATGTGTATCTATTTGATGCCATATTTTGTAATCTATGACATAAGTGGCAAAAAAAAAAAATTATTTATAAAAATTAGACGAAAATGTAGCTTTGAAGAATATACTTGCCTAAATATTCCACAGATTTTGTTATAATATAACAATAGTATCCATAGTTCATCTCATTTGTTTATTTTTTTTGTTTCAAGTTAATGTCAATACTAGTCTAATATAAGCCACATTCATTTTTCAAAAATCATGAATATGAGCAGAAATCAGTGATTCAGTAATATTAGATACAGTGGTGCTTGAAAGTTTGTGAACCCTTTAGAATTTTCTATATTTCTGCATAAATATGATCTAAAACATCATCAGATTTTCACACAAGTCTGAAAAGTAGATAAAGAGAACCCAGTTAAACAAATGAGACAAAAATATTATACTTGGTCATTTATTTATTGAGGAAAATTATCCAATATTACATATCTGGGCGGCACGGTGGTGTAGTGGTTAGCGCTGTCGCCTCACAGCAAGAAGGTCCTGGGTTCGAGCCCCGGGGCCGGCGAGGGCCTTTCTGTGTGGAGTTTGCATGTTCTCCCCGTGTCCGCGTGGGTTTCCTCCGGGTGCTCCGGTTTCCCCCACAGTCCAAAGACATGCAGGTTAGGTTAACTGGTGACACTAAATTGACCGTAGGTGTGAATGTGAGTGTGAATGGTTGTCTGTGTCTATGTGTCAGCCCTGTGATGACCTGGTGACTTGTCCAGGGTGTACCCCGCCTTTCGCCCATAGTCAGCTGGGATAGGCTCCAGCTTGCCTGCGACCCTGTAGAAGGATAAAGCGGCTAGAGATAATGAGATGAGATTACATATCTGTGAGTGGCAAAAGTATGTGAACCTTTGCTTTCAGTATCTGGTGTGACCCCCTTGTGCAGCAATAACTGCAACTAAACGTTTCCGGTAACTGTTGATCAGTCCTGCACACCGGCTTGGAGGAATTTTAGCCCATTCCTCCGTACAGAACAGCTTCAACTCTGGGATGTTGGTGGGTTTCCTCACATCAACTGCTCGCTTCAGGTCCTTCCATAACATTTCGATTGGATTAAGGTCAGGACTTTGACTTGGCCATTCCAAAACATTAACTTTATTCTTCTTTAATCATTCTTTGGTAGAACGACTTGTGTGCTTAGGGTCGTTGTCTTGCTGCATGACCCACCTTCTCTTGACATTCAGTTCATGGACAAATGTCCTGACATTTTCCTTTAGAATTCACTGGTATAATTCAGAATTCATTGTTCCATCAATGATGGCAAGCCGTCCTGGCCCAGATGCAGCAAAACAGGCCCAAACCATGATACTACCACCACCATGTTTCACAGATGGGATAAGGTTCTTATGCTGTAATGCAGTGGTTTCCTTTCTGCAAACATAATGCTTCTCATTTAAACCAGAATTCTATTTTGGTCTCATCCCTCCACAAAACATTTTTCCAGTAGCCTTCTGGCTTGTCCACGTGATCTTTCGCAAACTGCAGACAAGCAGCAATGTTCTTTTTGGAGAGCAGTGGCTTTCTCCTTGCAACTCTGCCATGCAGACCACTGTTGTTCAGTGTTCTCCTGATGGTGGACTCATGAACATTAACATTAGCCAATGTGAGAGAGGCCTTCAGTTGCTTAGAAGTTACCCTGGGGCCCTTTGTGACCTCGCCGACTACTACACGCCTTACTCTTGGAGTGATCTTTGTTGGTCGACCACTCCTGGGGAGGGTAACAATGGTCTTGAATTTCCTCCATTTGTACACAATCTGTCTGACTGTGGATTGGTGGAGTCCAAACTCTTTAGAGATGGTTTTGTGACCTTTTCCAGCCTGATGAGCATCAACAATGCTTTTTCTGAGGTCTTCAGAAACCTCCTTTGTTTGTGCCATGATACATTTCTACAAACATGTGTTGTGAAGATCAGACTTTGATAGATCCCTGTTCTTTAAATAAAACAGGGTGCCCACTCACACCTGATTGTCATCCCATTGATTGAAAACACCTGACTCTAATTTCACCTTCAAATTAACTGCTAATCCCAGAGGTTCACATACTTTTGCCACTCACAGATATGTAATATTGGATAATTTTCCTCAATAAATAAATGACCAAGTATAATATTTTTGTCTCATTTGTTTAACTGGGTTCTCTTTATCTACTTTTAGGACTTGTGTGAAAGTCTGATGATGTTTTAGGTCATGTTTATGCAGAAATATAGAAAATTCTAAAGGGTTCACAAACTTTCAAGCACCACTGTATATACATATGTACAGCAAATATTGGACATATTTGATTTAAACCTTTCTCTTTTTGAAAGGTTTCACTGCAGAGGAGTTTAATGCTCTTTTCTGGGGTGCATTCTGTGATCTTTCCTCCAGTTTTCTCTGCTTTTGTTTCTCTGATCTTTCCTTCTGCTTTTTCTGATGTTCCTGCAGTGCTCTTTTGGATAGTTTCTTGGCTACTCTGTTCGCATGAGCTTTTGTTTCAAGTTCTGTATTCACCACATTCATTAATCTCTTCTTGGATTCAACTTCCTGTCTGGCTAAGCGCAACTACACTTTCCACGACATATTGAATTAAGTTCAACGCATTAGAAACAAGCACAAACGGAGTTAAAACACGTTTTCTAGCAAATGGGCGCAGCCATATTGTTCTCTCGTTCTATCACGTACAGTCTCACGGTATTTACATCAATTTAACTTCCGAGTGTTCCCGAATGTCAACGAGAACAAACGAAGCCGACGAAAACATCGCTAAACAAGCAAACCAAATCAGAACATATTCTGCTGGACTCATCTCATTATCTGTAGCCGCTTTATCCTGTTCTACAGGGTCGCAGGCAAGCTGGAGCCTATCCCAGCTGACTACGGGTGAAAGGCGGGGTACACCCTGGACAAGTCGCCAGGTCATCACAGGGCTGACACATAGACACAGACAACCATTCACACTCACATTCACACCTACGCTCAATTTAGAGTCACCAGTTAACCTAACCTGCATGTCTTTGGACTGTGGAGGAAACCGGAGCACCCGGAGGAAACCCACGCGGACACGGGGAGAACATGCAAACTCCGCACAGAAAGGCCCTCGCCGGCCACGGGGCTCGAACCCGGACCTTCTTGCTGTGAGGCGACAGTGCTAACCACTACACCCCGTGCCGCCCCTATTCTGCTGGTCATTTTACTTAAACATATTTTTAACGGATATACAAGAGATTTAAAAAAACAAACTTTGGCTAGAAAAATAGCGGAATTCCGCTAAATAGCAGACGTCTGGGATCCATGTTAAGCGTAAGCTGAGCAGAGGCTGCGTTAGCCGCCGCCGCGATGTATAAAAAAAGAGGGTGGTCCAGGGGTCCTCCCTCGGAAAATTTTGAAAATGTAGATGTTAAATGGTAAATTCTGAGTGATCCTGAATGCAAAATTTAATTTTTATGAAGTATAAATTATGAAGTAAAAACTTATGAATTTCAATTCTGTGAAAAACCACTGTGAGTAGCCGGCAATGGAGCGTTTGTAGGCGGCAAAATCGCCGGTTGCCAGCAGTTATTGAGAGGACTGATGTATATGAATGATTCACCACATTTTGTGTCAATTAAATCTTATTAATAGTAACAGATCTAGATAAATCCAGTGACTATAGACCAAACTTTAATATGCCTAATGTTAATGTCAATAATGACTATTATAAATTGCCAATGGTAGACCCTCTGATGATAATGTTCTTCTAATAATATTCTAAGTTAGTAAAAGTCAGACAAGTTGGTTAGAATCTAACGTCTGGTCTGGTGGTCTAACCTTGTCAGATATAGGGTCGTCTTGCTGCTGTCCAAAATAGTCCACCATTCGTCCCTGGTGACAGTCACGATGGGCAATCCCAACTTTATCTTGGTGATTTTCTGATATTTTCTCTTCGTAGTTTGGCTTTCGCCATTTCCACCAACGGAACTTCATTTCATTATCGCATTCAAGAGAACATAAAGTTAAAGACGAGCAGGCGATAAACGCAGACACGAAAAAACAAACAAAATGGTTGAGTGTCACGGGTTTTCTCGTTCTCTCGTGCGTATCATTAATAGCGCCATCTGTATGCTTTATCAGTAACTGCTAAGACATTGGGTGGGCTCAAGTGTGCACCCCGCGGCGTACCAAATTCCGCTCGATTCATATGCGTGCTTGATCTGCGCAGCGCATGCCTCCGGCATTCACTCCAATCTCCCCGTTACGTTGATCGGTGTACCGACCGGGGAATCGGCATATACCGCGGGGTACACACTTGAGTCCACCCATACAATGTCAGACACGAAAAGCGGAAAGTCGACTATTAATTTTCGTCAACATAAACGTATCAAGTTTTATATATTTTTTTAACTAATCATGTGTAGTAAGGGTGGGTGGGAGATTTTTATGCTGTCAGCGGGGAGGTCGGGAGGATTTTCTAAATGTTCCCTAAAGCGGGAGATCTCCCGCCCATGGCGGGAGAGTTGGAGCCTCTGCATAATGCGCATTATCACAGATGAGTCGACTCTTTGAATCGGCTCTTTTAGGTGAACACTGAGTTGACTCACATATATGAGATAAGATAAAATCAGGGGCGGTATGGATATGCAGTGGTTAGCACTGTTCCCTTACAGCAAGAAGCTTCTGGGTTTGAACCCCATGGCCAGCAGGGGCCTTTCTGTGTGGAGTTTGCATGTTCTCCTTGTGTCTGTGTGGGTTTCCTCCGGATGCTCTGGTTTCCACCACAGTTCAAAGACTTGCAGATTCGGTAAAATACCCAGCCACTGGGGTTATGCAAGCCAGTGCATACTTAGTGCCAGTCCCAAGCACTAAGGATAGACTGGGAAGGGTTGCATCAGGAAGTGCATCCGGTGTAAAACTTATGCCAAATCAAATATATGGAACAGATTCACTGTAGTGACCCCTAACGAACGGGAGCAGCCAGAAGAAGATAAGATAGATAAGACTTTATTGTCATTGTGGTTGTAGAATGAAACTTTTGCTGTGTTCACATATATACCGGTACGATAGTGGTATAACTGTATCGATACAAAGTATACCGGTACAGTTTAGTGCATCTGTCCACACTAGCGAGAAATGTTTGCGGTTTTCTTTCATGGTAGTTGAAATGCGCTGTGCGCGAAATGTTTCCGTGGTTACCGAGTAACTTCCTTCCGAGAATATGGCGGATGAAACAACGTGTGTGTGCTTTTTGTTGTCAATGTACAGTCTGTATTTCTGGGGGTCATTTATTCAGTCGAATCGTATAAAACGCGCGAGGCAGTTGAGAAAGAAACAAAGAAAACGAATCTCATATTGTATTGTGTGAATAACCCGGAAGAAGTAGGAATGGTTCATTGCGCATGCACATTATATTTGTATCGATACAGAACCGCTTCATCTGTCCACACTACAGCGAAGCGCTACTGTACCGGTACGAAACCCATACATTTGTGGGTTTCGTACCGATACAGTTATACCGCTACAGTACCGGTATAGTTGCTAGTGTGGACAGGTGTTGCGGTACGAAAGTAGTATCGTATCGGTACAAAATCCCTAGTGTGGACAGGGTATTTGTTTGGTAACACTCGGAGAAAACATCAGCAATAAAAAGAATATAAATGAACTACAAGATAAAGTACGTGAGGGGGGAAAAGTGGGCAGATATTGCACATATTATAATAGTTGCATTTACAGTCCTGAATGTAAAGTGATCAGTGTGTTTGCAGCAACTTGGGGGTGGAGGGGGCTGTTCCTCAATCTATTTGTGCGTGTCCTGATGGTCCTGTATCTGTTGCCTGATGAGAGGGGGGACAAACAGTTTATGACCTGGATGTGTTGAGTCCTTGATAATGTTGTTAACCCTCTTACATCAGTGGCTAGCATGAACTTTGTCCAGATTTGGTAGCTTAGTTCCCACAATCCTGTATGCAGTCTTAACTATCTGGTCCAAATCTCTCGGGTTCTCTGCAGTACAGCTGATGTACCAAACTATGACACCATAGCAGAGAAAACTCTCTCTTCTGTTCCTGTCGAAGTGCACTGAGAGGGGAGGGGTTTTTTTTTTTTTAGATTTTTTTTATAAAGCTTTCTCAAGAAGAAAAGCCCTTGCTGAGCTTTCTTCACCAGGTGGGAGGTGTTAAAGTGCATATCACGGGTAAATTCGGGAGCAAGATCAATGTAATTCTCCTATTTTATATTAAACTTTGGTCAAATATCTGTTGCATTCTCTGCAATTTTTTTTACCTTGCGCAATGCCAGAAAAATTCAGTTGAAATCAAGCCATTTGAGGCAAATTGGTCCGCCTCTGAAAAAACTTGGCATTTGGATTTCCCGGGAAACATTGATTTTCGTGACGTCACGTGCGGGACACCTCCCTCTGAATCCTACGTCAGCGCTGGTTTGTTTATGAGAAAACGACCTGGTGGTTTTCTGCAAATTTCTTCAATGTTATCAGCTCATTATCTGTAGCCGCTTTATCCTGTTCCACAGGGTCGCAAGCAAGCTGGAGCCTATCCCAGCTGACTACGGGCGAAAGGCGGGGTACACCCTGGACAAGTCGCCAGGTCATCACAGGGCTGACACATAGACACAGACAACCATTCACACTCACATTCACACCTACGCTCAATTTAGAGTCACCAGTTAGCCTAACCTGCATGTCTTTGGACTGTGGGGGAAACCGGAGCACCCGGAGGAAACCCACGCGGACACGGGGAGAACATGCAAACTCCGCACAGAAAGGCCCTCGCTGGCCACGGGGCTCGAACCCGGACCTTCTTGCTGTGAGGCAACAGCGTTAACCACTACACCACCGTGCTGCCCCAACGTTATCGCGTAATTATTAAAATGGCTAACAGATGTATCGTAGGAGGGTGTAGCAACACCAATCATGATGGGATTAGTACTTATCGTTTTCCAAAAGACCAGACAATGAGAGAGAAATGGGAGCGCTTGGTCTACACAGGCTGTGCACTGAAATCCTGCAAAGCTCTCGTAGCCTGCTGGCGCTTCCACAGGTAACGTCATGAATCTGGCTCCAGACTCCCTTGGGATTTTTCCGGATGCGTTTTGTTATTTTTTTCTGCTGTAGACAGATGGCCTTGTGCAAAATTACCCTTCTGGATGAGTGTGTAAAGGGACATTCTTTCATATAAAAAAACCCCCCGAAATTTCCAGAATATGCACTTTAAGGGTCCATGTCAGATCCTTTGTGACACGGAGTCCCAGGAATTTGATGCCATTGACCCTCTCTACCTCTTCACCATTTATTTCAAGACCTCATGTTAGGAGTCCTCTGTTGCTGTAGCCAATGCTGTGACACTTGCAGAGTTATAACATCAACGAAACAGACTTCATGTTAAAACTGTTATAATCACGCTGTCTGTTATCACCCAAATGAGGATGGGTTCCCTTTTGAGTCTGGTTCCTCTCAAGGGTTCTTCCTCATGTCGTCTGAGGGAGTTTTTCCTTGCAACAGGCTTGCTCATTGGAGATAGATTAGGGATAAAATTAGCTCATGTTTAAAGTCATTTAAAATTCTGTAAAGCTGCTTTGCGACAATGTCTATTATCAAAAGTGCTATAAAAATAAACTTGACTTGCAGCCTAATCAAAATACAGCCATGAAAATCTCTTGAAAAATCTGAGCTGAATGACAAATTGTGGTATATAGTGAATGAGGATAAGAGTAATTTAAATATAGGCACAGGAGGATATGTAAGCAGTAGTGTTGTAGTGCTTGAGACCAGTCTTTGTCTCAAGACCACTTTTTGAAGGTCTCAGTCTAGGAATCGACAGCATTTTTATTCGGTCTTGGATATAGAGGACTCAGAATTTTATTTACGATCACAAGTGAAGGGATGTCACTAAATTGTCTGTGCATTGTCTGATTTATTTGTTAACATCGTTATTGTGATTGGATGTAAAACTTCCTGCTTCAAATACGACAAATAACGTGGCTCATTGCTAATTAGAAATTTTCGTTACTGGTTTACCGTCACCCCTCCCCCATCTCTTCACGCATACTGGTCTGGTCTTGACTCGGTCTCACCCTCCCTTGGTTTTGATTTTGTCTTAACCCCTCAAAGTCTTGGTCTCGATACACTCTGGTCTTGGTCATGACTTGGTCTCGGTTTACGTGGCCTGTCTACAACACTAGTAAACCGTAAGTACAGGTGGGTAAATAAAGTGTCGAGCACTGCTTATTCAACAGACGTGTAGTCTGTTAATGACCTTTTTAAAAAAACAACATAACTGAACTGAGAAACTTTAAAGAAGCCTGTGATGCTTTCCACAAGAAAAGAGCAGCATTGGTAATGTGTTGCTATGAACCTGAGGAACACACATGCAAATTAATGTAAAAAGACATTCATAAACAGTAAACTGGGACTGTTCATGGCTCCTGGTGTTGTCCAGGAGATTGTCCTTTTCTTATTGAATAATTTCTCATATTTTTGTAGATCAATCCAGAGCAGGAGAGGAAGAATGGAACCCGTGGGAGGAGGTCGAGCGCGCAGAGTCCATCTCCGTTCTGCAGAAACGGAGAGAGGCTTACAGGTCGTATCAGGAGCGCATTGCAAAGAGCAGGCCCAAAAGATATAAAGTTCAAATCTGGGGAAAAGCAGCTATTGGTAAGTATCTGGTTATTATAATACTACTTGGAAAAATTGAGAATCCACCTGTTCTTCAGTGACATGCTTTTGAAGATAGACCAAAGGTATGTGGACACCTGACGAGGCCAATCATATGTGCTTGTTGAATGGCCCGTTCCAGAGTTTAGTTCTCGTTTTGCTGCTATAACAGCCTTTAGTCTTCTGGGAAGACTTTCCACTAGATTTAGGAGTGTGGCTGTGGGGATTTGCCCATTCAGCCACAAGAGTCTCTGAGGTCAGGGCTCTGTGGAGGCCGCTTGAATTCTTCAGTCCAACCGTGGTGCACTGTGTCTGCATGGAGCTTGCTTTATGCACAGGGGCATTGTCATGCTGGAACGGGTTTGGGTTTCTTAGTTCCAATGAAGGGAAATTGTCTCTGTATGCTGTAGCATTACATTTTATACAATTCTGTGCTTTCAATTTTGTGGCAATAAGTTGGAGCAGAACCACATATGGTCAGCTGTCCAGAAACTTTTGTCTGTATATTGTATTACAAGAATCTTGATTTAAAGTTTTGGATTTTGTCACAATGTATTAGGAGTCAGCATAAAAACACTTGAAACATATCTCATCTCATTATCTCTAGCCGCTTTATCCTTCTACAGGGTCGCAGGCAAGCTGGAGCCTATCCCAGCTGCCTATGGGTGAAAGGCGGGGTACACCCTGGACAAGTCGCCAGGTCATCACAGGGCTGACACATAGACACAGACAACCATTCACACTCACATTCACACCTACAGTCAATTTAGAGTCACCAGTTAACCTAACCTGCATGTCTTTGGACTGTGGGGGAAACCGGAGCACCCGGAGGAAACCCACGCGGACACGGGGAGAACATGCAAACTCCACACAGAAAGGCCCTCGCCGGCCCCGTGGCTCGAACCCAGGACCTTCTTGCTGTGAGGCGACAGCGCTAACCACTACACCACCGTGCCGCCCACTTGAAACATATGAATTGTTAAATATAAAAGTTTTGATAAACATGATTAAGCTGAACTGAACAATATTGTTACAGAAAATGATGTGTGTGGTTTTTTTTTTTTTTTTTTATGTGCTAGGACTTTACTTGTGGGAACATATATTAGAGGGGCCTTTGAACCCCACTGATAAGACGGGTCAGTGGAGGGAAGGAGAGATTCAGTCGGGGAAGATCAATTTCAGGTAAGCTGTGAGCTATCGAAGGGATCGGGGATCTTATTTATCAATGATGCACAGAATGTTATTTTTTGCAGACAGGTGAGAGATGAAATCTAAATTCACAAATCTAAATTTGTTAAAAAGGCACATCTAAAGACTGATTGATTGGGATGATGCCATGCCTGAAGAGTTTAAGAAACACAGGAATCTCTACACATATACAGTGGTGCTTGAAAGTTTGTGAACCCTTTAGAATTTTCTGTATTTCTGCATAAATATGACCTAAAACAACAACAGATTTTCACACAAGTCCTAAAAGTAGATAAAGAGAACCCAGTTAAACAAATGAGACAAAAATATTATACTCGGTCATTTATTTATTGAGGAAAATGATCCAATATTACATATCTGTGAGTGGCAAAAGTATGTGAACCTCTAGGATTAGCAGTTAATTTGAAGGTGAAATTAGAGTCAGGTGTTTTCAATCAATGGGATGACAATCAGGTGTGAGTGGGCACCCTGTTTTATTTAAAGAACAGGGATCTATCAAAGTCTGATCGTCACAACACATGTTTGTGGAAGTGTATCATGGCACGAACAAAGGAGATTTCTGAAGACCTCAGAAAAAGCGTTGTTGATGCTCATCAGGCTGGAAAAGGTTACAAAACCATCTCTAAAGAGTTTGGACTCCACTAATCCACAGTCAGACAGATTGTGTACAAATGGAGGAAATGCAAGACCATTGTTACCCTCCCCAGGAGTGGTCGACCAACAAAGATCACTCCAAGAGCAAGGCGTGTAATAGTCGGCGAGGTCACAAAGGGCCCCAGGGTAACTTCTAAGCAACTGAAGGCCTCTCTCACATTGGCTAATTTTCATGAGTCCACCATCAGGAGAACACTGAACAACAATGCTGTGCATGGCAGGGTTGCAAGGAGAAAGCCACTGCTCTCCAAAAAGAATGCTGCTGCTCATCTGCAGCTTGCTAAAGATCACATGGACAAGCCAGAAGGCTATTGGAAAAATGTTTTTTGGATGGATGAGACCAAAATAGAACTTTTTGGTTTAAATGAGAAGCGTTATGTTTGGAGAAAGGAAAACACTGCATTCCAGCATAAGAACCTTATCCCATCTGTGAAACATGGTGGTGGTGGTAGTATCATGGTTTGGGCCTGTTTTGCTGCATCTGGGCCAGGACAGCTTGCCATCATTGATGGAACAATGAATTCTGAATTATACCAGTGAATTCTAAAGGAAAATGTCAGGACATCTGTCCATGAACTGAATCTCAAGAGAAGGTGGGTCATGCAGCAAGACAACGACCCTAAGCACACAAGTCGTTCTACCAAAGAATGATTAAAGAAGAATAAAGTTAATGTTTCGGAATGGCCAAGTCAAAGTCCTGACCTTAATCGAATCGAAATGTTGCGGAAGGACCTGAAGCGAGCAGTTGATGTGAGGAAACCCACCAACATCCCAGAGTTGAAGCTGTTCTGTACGGAGGAACGGGCTAAAATTCCTCCAAGCCGGTGTGCAGGACTGATCAACAGTTACCGGAAACGTTTAGTTGCAGTTATTGCTGCACAAGGGGGTCACACCAGATACTGAAAGCAAAGGTTCACATACTTTTGCCACTCACAGATATGTAATATTGGATCATTTTCCTCAATAAATGAATGACCACGTATAATATTTTTGTCTCATTTGTTTAACTGGCTTCTCTTTATCTATTTTTAGGACTTGTGTGAAAATCTGATGTTGTTTTAGGTCATATTTATGCAGAAACATAGAAAATTCTAAAGGGTTCACAAACTTTCAAGCACCACTGCATACACCGATCAGCAATAACATTAAAACCACTGACAGGTGAAGTGAATTACATTGATTGTTGTTACAGTGGCACCTGTAAAGGGGTGGGATATATTAGACAGCAAGAGAAAACATGCTGGCTAAAACAGAAAGCTGATTATTATTATCATTAGATATAAACCAGAAGTGGGCATGGCACACTAATCAGGTATTCATTTTTAATTAGATGTGGGAAAAAAACTTCAAAGGTGGAAATGTGTGCTGTGAATTCGGGCTCTGACAGTTCCTCAACCTCAGCTACATCACTCCAGTCCATAATTTGTCGCAACTAGAAAAAAGTATATGGCAAACTGTATGTTGGAAACTATTTGTGTTCTTGGCGTTGTATTTAACACTTAAATTGGTCGTTCTCGAATTCGAGGTTCATTTTTCAGCAGTTTGTGCTACTGTAGCTCTTTCTGTGGGATTGGACCATATGGGCTAGCCTTCGTGCCCCATGCGAATCAATGACACTTTGACACCCATGACCGGTTGACTGGTTGTCCTTCCTTGGGCCACTTTTGGTCGGCACTAACCACTGCATACTGGGAACACCCCACAAGATTTGCCATTTTGGAGATGCTCAGACCCAGTCATCTAGCTATCACAATCTGGCCCTTGTCAAAGTCGCTCAGATCCTTACGCTTGCCCATTTTTCCTGCTGCCAACACATCAACTTCAAGAACTGACTGTTCTCTTGCTGCCTAATATATCCTACCCCTTGACAGGTGCCTTTGTAATGAGATAATCAATGTTGCTATGTCCACATTCACTGGATATGAGCAATTGTGTGCTCTGATTGGTTACTCTACTACCAGGCTATCAGCTCATGTACCATAAGTAGAGAAAAACAAAATGGCAGAGCATGTTGCTGAACCAACCGAAGACGAAATAAAAACTCTACTTGACACCCCCCCCCCCCCCCCCCCCCAAAAAAAAAAAAAATTACCAAGTATTTAAAATAAACTGAAATAGCTAAGGGGCGACACGGTGGTGTAGTGGTTAGCGCTGTCGCCTCACAGCAAGAAGGTCCGGGTTCGAGCCCCGTGGCCGGCGAGGGCCTTTCTGTGTGGAGTTTGCATGTTCTCCCCGTGTCCGCGTGGGTTTCCTCCGGGTGCTCCGGTTTCCCCCACAGTCCAAAGACATGCAGGTTAGGTTAACTGGTGACTCTAAATTGACCGTAGGTGTGAATGTGAGTGTGAATGGTTGTGAATGTGTGAATGTCTATGTGTCAGCCCTGTGATGACCTGGCGACTTGTCCAGGGTGTACCCCGCCTTTCGCCCGTAGTCAGTTGGGATAGGCTCCAGCTTGCCTGCGACCCTGTAGAAGGATAAAGCGGCTAGAGATAATGAGATGAGATGAATATAGTTCCTCCCTTCCAATATCGCTTGTTCCATACTCCAGCCCAGTCGGTGGCAGTAATGCGCATTTTAGTTGCACCAAAAAACAAACAAAAAAAGCAACAAAATGCAGAATAAAAGTCTATAATGGTAAGAACGTACCGTATCTTTTTTTTTTTTCAAGAATTATAATTATAGCATTTTTCACAAATTGCTCCTGCCATTTCGCCGGTTTGTTTACATTCTAAGCGGAAATGATTTTGTCAGACGTTTTGTATAAAGTTTTTATTTATCAACTTTGCAAAAAATGCTCTGTTTCTCAAAATCCAGTGAATGTGGATAGAATAAAACAGTTATTCCACTCAATCTCGTCGTACATGGCTTATAGCTAACTCGGTGCCTCATCGGTTATCAGCTCATATACGACCTGATTTTGTGGAATAACTGTTAAATATTCACTTCACCCGTCAGTGGTTTTAATGTTGTGGCTGATAGGTGTATGCACATACTGTAAATGCCAATTTTTACCCCCTGCTGGCTGAAAGGCCCGAAGGAGGATTATGTTGTGGCAGCGTCCATCCGTCCGTCCGTCTGTCTGTCCCGGGAAGGGTACTCACCTTCTGAAATCAACTCCTCTCCCAATTTTGGAGGAATTTCATGAAACTTGACAGGATTCTTTGTTATATGTCGGTAATACGCATATTGCAATTCTGTTCAATTCAGTTACATTTTACCAAAGTTATGGTCCTCGATTACCAAACTTGTAATTTGACAATTTCATGAGGGTGTATTAAGTACTTGTAGCCTAGATTATAGTTGCCAGCGGGGGATATTGTGCTCTTGGAGCACTCTTGTTTAAAACATACTGTAGGTTTTTATGCACAAATGTAGCATATCTCAAAACAATACTTTGCATATTTTTAGTGTAAGTAGTGTTTATATGTTAGAAAGCTGTAGGGCATTAATAAACCTGGATGATGTACTCAGGGCTCTACATTAACTTTGAGACATGGTTGCCCATTCGGGCAACCATTTGTAGAAATCTGGTTGCCTGAACTCAGAACATGGTTGCCCAAATATTACATACTTTTTTCCTTTGAATATGCCACAAACACATATGCTTACAACTAGGGCTGTGCGATATGGGAAAAAATGAATATCCTGATACATTTTCTCCATTTCACGATATACGATATATATCTCGATATATTGAAATCTCCTCTAAAGGACTCCATGAAATCTAACTTTTACTCTTTACTGTTTTCACTACAATCCCTGCAGATTAAATAACATTCTTGGTTAACTTTACAGGTGGTTTTCAACAATACATTTTAAATTTTCATGTTAGTGATTTAATCACAATTGAATTGAAATAAGACTATTTTTATTCAACAAAGATGTGGCACAAACTGCAAAAACAATCTTGAAAATTGCAACAAAGGGGCAACACAATACAGAGCTGCTCAGAGCTCAAACCAATAAAGTGCAAGCTCAACACTGAGACATTTAGCCTAAATAAGAAAGGTGCTCTTTCATTAAATTATTTTAAAAAATAGATCTCCAAGCTATTAACCTGACTACTGAGAACCACTGGAACATTCACAATAGAGAGAGAGATTGAGGGAGAGAAGAGAGAGATCTGCAAAACATCATTTTTCTCTTTGCACACTTTTGAACTGAGTGTTTTCTGGCTCTGCCTGACCAGGCAACTCATATTTGGGATCGAGTGTGTTTAGTAATTTTTGGAAGCCTGGTTTTTCCACTATACTAACTGGGATAATGTCTTCGGCAATGAAGTTAGTGATTACATCCGTTATAGCTCTCCATCTCCGACTCGTTTTCTCATATGGGGTGGCTTTGGAGAATGAGGCCACTATGGTCATTTGTTTAGCTTGTGTGTGTGTGTGTGTGTGTGTGGGGGGGGGGGGGGGGGGGGGGGTTAGCTCGTGAGCAAGTTCGGAGTTTAGGAGACTCTGCATACTGTACGGGGTGAGTTTTCAGGTGATGGAACACATTTGTAGTGCTGCTGCCTTTCGTGATAACAGGGTTTTTTTGCACACTTTTGAACTGAATGTTTTCTGGCTCTGCCTCTCAGATGTGTATAATTCCAGCTGCTGCCTTTCGTGATGACAGGGTTTTTTTGCACACTTTACAAATTGGCATTTGCTGTTCCACGTCCTCCTCGCGATATCCAAAAAAATGCCAGATGACTGACCCCTTACTAGTTCTTTTAGGAACCAATTCGTCCGCTTCCATTTTTAATTTGTTGCTGAAATTGACAGAGCTTACACGGTAGCCTATGCAACACCAGCGATTGCACGAACTGAGTCAGCGCTGTAAACCGGAACTAGGAGAAAGGCTACGTTCACACTGCAGGCTGAAGTGACTCAAATCCGATCTTTTCGCCCATATGTGACCTGTATCCGATCTTTTATTGACAATATGAACGACACAGATCCGATTTTTTCAAATCCGACCCAGGCCGTTTGGATATGTGGTGCTAATTCCGATTCCTATCCGCTCTTTTCATATGCGACTTCAGTCTGAACCGCCAGGTCGCATTCATCCGACTTACACGTCATCAACAAGCCACAAACGTCACTATTCTGCGCTGAAGTAGGCGGCGGGTCTCTCAAAAAAGTTACAACAACATGGCGCATAATCACGGGCGCAGATAGAGGGTGGGACTCGTCCCACCCAGATTTAAATTCACCTCGTTCGGTCCCCCCACTTATAGGGAGGAAAAAACGTCTATGCTGTCTTTCTTTGCATAAGGCAAACCTCACGGAAAAATCAAAAGACTAATTACCATTCGGTTTATTGAGGTGCACAGCAGTGTATACGTAGTTGCAACAACTCACATAAAACAAAACAAAGACTGATATTCGGTTGGTTGAGCTGCGCAGACTGCACAGGTTGCGAGCGCGAGCTTGGTTGCTATGGTTACTAACAACAAGTTTGACAGGCATATCAGGGTTGGGGTTGGTTTGCTGGCAGCTTTGTCCCCCCCCAGTTTTTTGTCCCCCCCAGTTCAAAAAACGTATCTGCGCCCCTGCGCATGACATCAATGCGAGGGACGCTTCGGGCTGTGAAGGTTCTGAATCTTCTCAATGGAAGGACGCAGAGGTTAGGGAGCTGATTTCCATTTGGGGGGATGCAGCTATTCAAGCTAGATTGGATGAGTCATACCGCAACCGGGCGGTTTTACTTCCGTAAACACTGGCCATGCTCACTGCGTGTGACGTCGTCGTATCCTGCAATGCGCATGCGGAACACTTTTAGGTCGCTTTTCGTTCATACTGAGGATCACATACAAGTCGCATATATTTGTTAATGTGAACGACCTCACAAAAAAATCGGATTTCACAAAAAAATCGGAATTGAGCATTAAGCCTTGCAGTGTGAACGTAGCGAAAATCTTCCCGGAAGTTCCTTTCAGCACCGAGATGTCGCCCGGGATTGGTTGGCGAGTGCGTGACGTTTTGTTTTCTTTACCCTTAGGCAGCCTCTCACGCTACTGCCTGAGGGACAGAGAGAAAACCACCGGGAAATGTTTTAAACAAACACAACAAACGCAAGTCGGAAGATGACCATAAAATACTCGATAGTTACGATATAATAATTTTATGTATCGCACACAGAATTTTCAGCAATATATCGAGTATATTCGATATATCGCACAGCCCTACTTACAACACAATGTTCACTCGCATGCTCTACTAATGCCTCTTAAAGTGCTGATGACACGTTTTTGACATCTTTGGCGATGTTTTATAACATAAAAAGTAATTCCCGATGATCCATATATTAATTCACGAAGGCGCCTATTTTACAAGTTATGATAAAAAACGCGGCTATTTGGGCAAATTTGACGGGGCTGCAGCACCCAGGAGACGGAGGAGGAGGAGCTATATGACGTCAGCGAAAGAACCTTCCTCCTAACTTACCAGTTTGTTGTTGATGCGACAGGTGTTCAGTTTGTCATTATTAGTATTTTTATTATACCATAACCTACAAGGATGGGGTAAGTTTATTCAAGTTTTCCAGAGATCCCGAGCTGCATGCGAAGTGGGTGAAGCAAGTCAGGCGCACTCGTGACAAGTGGGAGCCCTCACCAACATCCGTCCTGTGCTCTGAACACTTCGATTTGGATTGTTTTGACACCCTTCCCAGCTTAAAAGAATCTCTTGGGTGTTCAGTTCAGCACAAACGTGTGTTACTACCATCAGCAGTGCCTACACAGTGTTGCCAGATTGGGATTTTTCCCGCCCAGTTGAGCGGTTTCAAGTGCATTTTGGTGGGTTTTGAACATATTTTGGGCTGGAAAACGTCAGCAGTATCTGTTGCCAGATCTGTTGCCAGATACTGCTGAAGTTTCCCAGCCCAAAATATGTTCAAAACCCACCAAAATGCACTTGAAACCGTTCAACTGGGCGGGAAAAATCCCAATCTGGCAACACTGCCAGTATTCCGGAGGGGGTCTACTAGTAGCTATGCCGGATCCAAAGACAGTCCTCCTGTCAGAACATGTGTTGTGAAACGACATAAGATAAAGGTACGTAGAGCTCTAGATTCTACATGATAATCATAGATGTAATCATAAAGTCGGCGTGATATCAGTCATGTATTTGCTTGTGAAAGCTTGCGGCTTTCATGTAACTGCCGCCTAGCAACGAGAGGCAAAGGGTAAAGAGGGTAGGCTATCATAGATTCTATTCGGAAGAGATCAACACAATTCTAGACTCCCAGAAGAGGAAGAGCTAGCACTAGAGAGTTCACCGGCGTTTTCATGCGCCATTTCCATTGAGTAGAACCAGAGTGGAACCATAGGATGTCTATGAGTAGAACAGCCAGTGAACCGCAGCGTGTTCTCCCGCTGACGTCACAACATGGCCGCGAGCCACGGACCCAGTTTTCTTGTGCTGTGCAATTAAAAGTTGGATATTTGCGTAACAACAGCTTCTTTTCACGTAATTATAACAGAAATCTAACATGTTTGCCATGTTGTATAGTTTATTTAAGAAATTGCATAGAGTCATGTTCGTGTCATCAGCACTTTAAAAGCTTATTTTGTTGATTTTCTTATCCTTCTTCGTGTTCCCTTGGTTTCTGGGTTCAGTTATATTGTGTCTAACCACTTTTTGTGTAAACCACCATGAATGTGCATTGTCATTATTATTATTCCTATCAGCATGATCAGTATCAGTTGAATGGCTGGTACTAGCTCTGGGCTCATCTGATTCAACATCCAAATTGGGATCATCTTTGGAGAGTTTGCTGGGTGGCCCAGGTTCATTCTCAGGTTTGACCAACTTCAATCCAGGAAACTCTGAATACCAGCTGGGAATAACAGTTCTTTGCCTTTTCACCTCATACCGTTTCTTTGAATCCACTGATGAGCTTGATTGAGTTTTCTTTTTCTTCTCTTCCTTGTCTTTGTTTATTTTAAAACCAAATTTCTCCAAACCAGACATAATGCCAAAGTTTGTGACCTTTAATGTTTATTTTATTTTTTAATTTATTATTCAACCTTCTCAGACGCTGTCTGTATCAACAAGCATTGACACTAGCGCCCCGTGCGAGTAATGCGGTAATTAGTCATGTAGTGAAGGACATACCAATAGAACACTGAATATGCACTACGCGATAATTATTAGCAATGGGAAACTGCGTTGCGAGCCCGCGATGTGCAAATGTGAATTCCGCTAGTTGTTGAACATCCCGTAATGATAACATGGACGCGGTCTTTCCGAGTCAAACAATCGCAAATCGTGATGGAATTTCATCATAATATGAATGAATAAACATCGTTTTTCACGGAAGTTGACATATTTGGGTAGTTGCCCGATCGGGCAAGCATTTGTGAGAGTCTGGTTGTCCGAATCTATTGAATGGTTGCCCCGGGCAATCGGGCTACTGTTAATGTCGAGCCCTGGTACTTTAACCACCAAATTATGAAGTGTGGTCACTGTGGTTTGAATTGTGCTAAATGGCTGATGCACTTAGTCATGATGGCACTACGCTGCTGATGTAAATCAAGAGGAAAAATCTAAAGCCTATTTAGACACTAAGTTTGAAGTCGGTGGATTTTTCATCTGGAGGTTGTTCATTAATTAGTGCATTAACATCAGTTTATGCATTAATTAATTTGCGTTTAAAGATTTTGTTCCCATAATCAACAAAAGCAGTAGGTTTAGATGACTCGGTTACAGGATAATGACTCTCTAAGATGTCAGAATATGTGCATTTAGATAAACAGATTTATTTATCCCAAAGGTGAATTGAATTTTTTTTTTTTTTTCCATTTCACCTCCATTAATCAGTTCCATTTCTGCCAGTTTCTACACAGGCCCAGCAGTGGTGCAGGGTCACATTCCTCTGGACACGGACAACGTGGTGTTGGTGTTGAACGGTCGTGAACAGCAGAAGATCTCCTACTCTATCCAGTGGCTCCAACATGTGCAGACTTTAGTGCAGGCTCACACCATCTCTAAAGTGGCTGTGGTCTTACTGGGCAGTGAGCAGTGCACTAATGAGTGGATCAGCCCCTATCTGAAGAGATCCGGAGGCTTTGTGGATCTACTGTTCCTTGTTTATGACAGTCCCTGGGTCAACGACAAGGATGTCTTCCAGTGGCCTCTTGGTGTAGCCACGTATGAGCTTGTTTTCTGATTCAGTTCTGGTTTATTAAGATGTTTAAGGCTTAATGCCTTTCTGGCAGTATATTGTTTAGTTCATATTAGTGTCAAAATGTTTATATACTAAAATTTTCACCAACGGAAATTAATTCTTTCTGATGATAAGTCTGTAGTAAATCTGTTTTTATGCAGAGGTCACCTGATCCGAAATGATGCACTTACTGGGAGCAGGGTTTAGCGTTGACTGGTGTTAAAGGACGTAGACGTACATGTACAGATCATACGCTCAGATTTCAATAGTGAAAGTAATCAGATGCAAAGATTTACATAACTGTTATTCTTCGATTTAACAGAATGTTAAAAGGATAGCACCTCAATCAACCTGACAGGTCTCAGTTGGTTTAATCTATTCAGACTGAGGTGTAGAATACATGTTTTTATTCTATCCACATTCACCGGATATGAGCAATCGCACGCTCTGATTGGTTACTCTACCACTAGGATATCAGCTCATATACCTTGAGTAGAGAAAAACAAAATGGCGGAGCGTGTTGTTGAATCAACCAAAGACGAAATAAAAACTCTACTCAGAAACAAAACCCCCAAAATACAAAAAGGCAACAAAATATGGAATGAAAGTACTTGATGGTAAGAATGTGTTTCTTTTTTTTTTTTTCAAGAATTATTATTATGACATATTTCACAAATTGTTACTGTCATTTCACCAGTTTGATTAAATTCTAAGTGGAAATGATTTTGTCAGTCATTTTGGATAAAGTTTTTATTTATCGAATTTGCAAAAAATAAAAATGTTCTGTTTCTCAAAATCCAGTGAATGTGGATAGAATAAAACAATTATTCCACTCAATCTCGTCGTACATGGCTTATAGCCAACTTGCAGCCATGCGCCTCATCGGCCATCAGCTCATGTACGACTTGATTTTGTGGAATAACTATTAAATATACGGATTGAGCTATTGATCAGATTCTTAACAGATTATTAAGATGTGGTTTTTGTATATATGTGTGTGTGTAGCTAATGACTGTTTTAATTTTTTAACTCGGGTTTTTTTTTTCTCTCTCTCTTCCCCTTTCTTGGTCACCAGGTATAGACATTTCCCAGTTGTAACACCCAATACACAGATGGTAAGCACTGTGCGACCGTACATCTGCAACTTCCTTGGCACGGTCTACAAGAACTCCTCTCGGGAAAGTCTCATGGGCATCTTGAAGCAGAATGGCTTGGAAAAACAATGTCTAACAAATGCTCGGGAGAAGTATGTGTTTGTGTTGTTAATTTAACCTTAAAATAGAAGGATGACAAAGCATTTATTAAGATAAAATGGCACTGGAGTGTAATACGTATTCATGTACACTACAACTAGAAGGGCATATGGTCGAGTGTATACCTCCGCCAAGTCACATATCAACATGAAAATCTAATCACTTGAACTTAGGATAATACTAATGCTGTATGCCAAATTTCATCAAAATCCGTTCACTATTTTTATGCCTCCGCCACCGTAAGGTGCAGGAGGCATTATGTTTTCGGGTTGTCCGTCCGTGCGTCCGTCCCGAAACCTTGTGAACGCGATATCTCAAAGGCTAATGAAAGGAATTTCACCAAACTTTCACAATTTGTGCATTTGGGGACAAAGATAAACTGATTAGATTTTGAGATCAAAAGGTCTAAGGTCAAGGTCACTGTGAGGTCAAATGTCTGTCCGAAAACCTTGTGGACACAATATCTCCAGGGCTAATACAAGTAATTTCACCAGGTCAAGATTACTGTGAGGTCAAATGTCCATCCCCAAATCACAACTTAATAAGGCGTGTAGTCTACCAGGCGGAGGCATCCCCATCGACGCCGTTGGCGTCGAGTTCTATCTTTTTTTTTTTATGTTTTTATGCCTCCGCCACCGTAAGGTGCAGGAGGCATTATGTTTTCGGGTTGTCCGTCCGTGCGTGCGTGCGTCCGTCCCGAAACCTTGTGAACACGATATCTCAAAGGCTAATGAAAGGAATTTCACCAAACTTTCACAATTTGTGCATTTGGGGACAAAGATAAACTGATTAGATTTTGAGATCAAAAGGTCTAAGGTCAAGGTCACTGTGAGGTCAAATGTCTGTCCGAAAACCTCGTGAACACAATATCTCCAAGGCTGATGCAAGTAATTTCACCAGGTCAAGATTACTGTGAGGTAGAGCCCTGCACTCCCGTGGGACCCGATGCAAAGCAGTGCGGCGCGGGACAAATTTTGAAAGCTCATTGTGGGCGCGGGCGGGAGTGGGAGTGCACAATGCGGGAGCGAGCGGGAGAGATGATAAGCTGCAGTCCCGCTAACTAAAAACGTGTTTAAAATAAAATTTATAAATTATTAATTTATGTCTATCATATATAATTTGTGCTGGATATTTTATTTGGCATTAATAAAAACATTTTAAGATGCCTAAATTTGCGGATGTGGTCTAATCTCGCGTACGTTTCCGATTCCTTTCCGCTCTTCCGTGTTTAAGATCTCCGATCATGTCAGAAGAGCAGAGCTCCTCTAGTGAAGCTCACAGTGCTTCAGAAGTGAGTGCTGCTTTAAAAAGAGGTACATTTACCGTTTAAAAAGTCAAGAGTCCTGAAATCAGACATTTGGAAGTCATTCTCACTCGTGTACGACGCAGAGGGAAATCAGCTGCCCTTTGCTTGTTGTGATAAGTGCCAAAAGGTTCTGACATACAACGGCCATAAATCAGGTACATCAGGCCTGAATCGCCATGTATGTACTGTCTTAAAAGGACAACAATTGTTGGAGTTCAGAGGGAACAACGCAAAAGTGACAGATGCGTTGAAGGCAAAGACCGTGGAGAAATGCGTTGATTTTGTTGCTGCGGACCTCCGCCCGTATGACAGCATTGCTGGTCGGGGATTAGTTCAGTTAGCCCAACACTTAGTTGACACGGCAGCCACAATAGGCAAATTCGATGTGCGAGAGATTCTGCCTCATCCAACAACTGTGTCACGTCATGCGGGATTTGCAGGCGGGAGCGGGACAAAATATGGCAGGCGCGGGCGGGAGCGGGACTCATCTCATCTCATTATCTCTAGCCGCTTTATCCTGTTCTACAGGGTCGCAGGCAAGCTGGAGCCTATCCCAGCTGACTACGGGCGAAAGGCGGGGTACACCCTGGACAAGTCGCCAGGTCATCACAGGGCTGACACATAGACACAGACAACCATTCACACTCACATTCACACCTACGGTCAATTTAGAGTCACCAGTTAACCTAACCTGCATGTCTTTGGACTGTGGGGGAAACCAGAGCACCCGGAGGAAACCCACGCGGACACGGGGAGAACATGCAAACTCCACATAGAAAGGCCCTCGCCGGGCCCGGGGCTCGAACCCAGGATCTTCTTGCTGTGAGGCGACAGCGCTAACCACTACACCACCGTGCCGCCCCGGGAGCGGGACTGAAAATCATAATTCTTTGAGGGAGCGGGCGAGAGCAGGAGCGGGACTGAAAATTCTGTCCCGCGCAGACCTCTACTGTGAGGTCAAATGTCCATCCCCAAATCACAACTTAATAAGGCGTGTAGTCTACCGGGTGGAGGCATCCCCATTGACGCCGTTGGCGTTGAGTTCTATCTAGTTTGAGTTACGTTGGGAACAGGCAAAAAAAAAAAAAAGAAATCCTGGATCCGCATACATATCCGGATTTGCATCAAAATCTAATCAGTTGTTCTTTGGCCCATGACCCACCTTTCCTCCAAATTTCATCAAAATCCGTTCACTACTTTTTGAGTTACAGTACGCTGGGAAAAAAACAAACAAACAGAGGTGATAACCTGCTCCAGCACAGTTGATGGAGGTAATTAACTAAGAATTGATCTCTTGCATTCTGGTCCGAGATTCAAAATGATTTTCTATCACAATTAAGCTAAGGCTTAACCTATATCCTGATTATGTGCCCTTGCAGTTTGGATATTTTCCACAGACAACAAGAAGCCTGTATTCCCAACATGATTGTATCCAACGTGACATGATGATTCCTGTCCCTCAGGTGGCTTCCTCAAGAGACAGCAGAAACCTCCAGACAGTACCAGATGGCTCTGGCTCAGAGTGACTTGACCCTGTGCCCGGTTGGAGTAAACACGGAGTGCTATCGCATCTACGAGGCCTGTGCCTATGGCTCTGTGCCCGTGGTGGAGGACGTCCTGACTCCGGGAGCCTGCGCCAATGGCCGCAGCTCCCCTCTTCGGCTGCTCAAAGATGCAGGGGCGCCCTTCATCTTCCTCAAGGATTGGAAAGAGCTGCCAGCCATCCTGGAGAAGGAGCACGTGATGACACAGGCTGAGAAGACAGAGAGAAGAATGAGGCTGCTGGAGTGGTACACTGGATTCCGTCAGCAGATGAAGGACAAGTTCACAGAAGTCCTGGAGGAGTCCTTCTTTAAACTGAGCTAGGAAGAGACACCGGGTCAAAATTGGATTTCACTTGAAGCAGCATTACATTGATTTATGATTAAACTTTAGCTTACGGTTAAACTTATGTAACTTGTGCTTGTTGATAATGGTGCATCAATCCCGTGTTTCCAAGTTATTTCCTATATCAGTATCAAAGCTCTTGAATATTTGCCCATACTGATCAGAAACTGACATTTTCACAGTAACTGAGACTCTGCAACACTAATGTGAAACCTCACAGGCATGATCTTGACAAGCATACCCATAAAGACAATTTGTGTGCTCATGTCCATTATTTGTGTTATCTCAATCAACAAACAAATACAAAAGACTTTATTCGATTCCCAGACGGGATCTTCATATTCTATTTACAATATAATAAATTTACAATATTGGCCTGTTACACAGTACTGGATAGGTGCATTCTTAGTCACTGATTGTCCTGCATAATTCCAAACCACTGCTTATTTACAGAACCTGTGTTTTATTTATATATATATATATATATATATATATATATATATATATATATATATACACATTTTTTTTAATGTTAATATGTCTTTGTACACTATTTTAAGTAAACTTTATCCGTTATCTCATTTGCTGCAGGGCAATGATGTATTATAATTCTCATCTTTAACCTTGTATTGTGTTTTTATGGTTTGGTCTGATATGTTTTCTTTAATGTTCATCATTTGATTCATCTCAGTGCAATAGAATTAAAAAGTAACCCGTAATGAAATGATTTATTTGTGATCGTGTTTATTTCAGATCAAAGGACAGATTTGTAACCAGTACTGAATATAGCAAAATTAACCCTAAGTAATGGCATATTGGTGCAGCAGGTAGTTGCTGTCTCACAGTTTTAGGGTCCCTGGTTTGATCCTGAGCTGGGGTTCCTGAGCTTTCTCTAGTTTCCTTCTGTCTCACAAAATCAGGTGTGTGTGTGTGAGAATGTGTGTATGTATGCTGCCCTGTAATGGCCTGGCGTCCTGTTCTGGGTGTGTTTCTGCCTCACATCCAGTGTTCTGGATTAATGGTAACTCTGACCAGGATAAAGTGATTACTGAAGACTGGATAAACAAATGAACTTCAAGAATGGTGTTAAAACAAACAGCAATGTTTCTATTAAAATCAGAATCATACTTCCATCCATTATCTGTAGCCGCTTATCCTGTTCAACAGGGTTGCAGGCAAGCTGGAGCCTATCCCAGCTGACTACGCGCGAAAGGCGGGGTACACCCTGGACAAGTCGCCAGGTCATTGCAGGGCTGACACATAGACACAGACAACCATTCACACCTACGGTCAATTTGGAGTCATCAGTTAGCTTAAACTGCATGCCTTTGGACTGTGGGGGGAAACCCACACAGACATGGGGAGAACATGCAAACCACACACAAAGGCCCTCGCCAGCCGCTGGGCTCGACCCCAGGACCTTCTTGCTGTGAGGCGACAGTGCCAACCACTACACCACTGTGCCACCCAGCATCATACTTCATCACTGTAAATATAAAGTACTGTGCAGAAGTCCTAGGGACTATTTTTCAAGTTCAAACATAAAAAGCAAATATAACAAAGTCTTCAGAAGAATTGTGGTTGGCTCATTAAAATCTACCAGATAATTTCATTATAAACCTGCACAAGTTGTGCCTGAGACTATTTTTTATTTAGCAAAGTGCCATATATATATATATATATATATATATATATATATATATATATATATATATATAGTGTGCCCCGCCTCTCACCCGTAGTCAGTTGGGATAGGCTCCAGCTTGCCTGCGACCCTGTAGAACAGGATAAAGCAGCTAGAGATAATGAGATAATATACACACACACACAGTGGTGCTTGAAAGTTTGTGAACCCTTTAGAATTTTCTATATTTCTGCATAAATATAACCTAAAACATCATCAGATTTTCACACAAGTCCTAAAAGTAGATAAAGAGAACCCAGTTAAACATCTCATCTCATCTCATTATCTCTAGCCGCTTTATCCTGTTCTACAGGGTCGCAGGCAAGCTGGAGCCTATCCCAGCTGACTACGGGCGAAAGGCGGGGTACACCCTGGACAAGTCGCCAGGTCATCACAGGGCTGACACATAGACACAGACAACCATTCACACTCACATTCACACCTACGGTCAATTTAGAGTCACCAGTTAACCTAACCTGCATGTCTTTGGACTGTGGGGGAAACTGGAGCACCCGGAGGAAACCCACGCGGACACGGGGAGAACATGCAAACTCCACACAGAAAGGCCCTCGCCGGCCACGGGGCTCGAACCCGGACCTTCTTGCTGTGAGGTGACAGCGCTAACCACTACACCACCGTGCCGCCCCAGTTAAACATATGAGACAAAAATATTATACTTGGTCATTGATTTATTGAGGAAAATGATCCAATATTACATATCTGTGAGTGGCAAAAGTATGTGAACCTCTAGGATTAGCAGTTAATTTGAAGGTGAAATTAGAGTCAGGTGTTTTCAATCAATAGGATGACAATCAGGTGTGAGTGGGCACCCTGTTTTATTTAAAGAACAGGGATCTATCAAAGTCTGATCTTCCCAACACATGTTTGTGGAAGTGTATCATGGCACGAGCAAAGGAGATTTCTGAGGACCTCAGAAAAAGCGTTGTTGAGGCTCATCAGGCTGGAAAAGGTTACAAAACCATCTCTAAAGAGTTTGGACTCCACCAATCCACAGTCAGACAGATTGTGTACAAATGGAGGAAATTCAAGACCATTGTTACCCTCCCCAGGAGTGGTCGACCAACAAAGATCACTCCAAGAGCAAGGCGTGTAATAGTTGGCGAGGTCACAAAGGACCCCAGGGGAACTTCTAAGCAACTGAAGGCCTCTCTCACATTGGCTAATGTTAATGTTCATGAGTCCACCATCAGGAGAACACTGAACAACAATGGTGTGCATGGCAGGGTTGCAAGGAGAAAGCCACTGCTCTCCAAAAAGAACATTGCTGCTCATGTGCAGTTTGCTAAAGATCACGTGGACAAGCCAGAATGCTATTGGAAAAATGTTTTGTGGACGGATGAGTCCAAAATAGAACTTTTTGGTTTAAATGAGAAGTGTTAAGTTTGGAGAAAGGAAAACTCTGCATTCCAGCATAAGAACCTTAGCCCATCTGTGAAACATGGTGGTGGTAGTATCATGGTTTGGGCCTGTTTTGCTGCATCTGGGCCAGGACGGCTTGCCATCATTGATGGAACAATGAATTCTGAATTATACCAGCCAATTCTAAAGGAAAATGTCAGGACATCTGTCCATAAACTGAATCTCAAGAGAAGGTGGGTCATGCAGCAAGACAACGACCCTAAGCACACAAGTCGTTCTAACAAAGAATGGTTAAAGAAGAATAAAGTTAATGTTTTGGAATGGCCAAGTCAAAGTCCTGACCTTAATCCAATCGAAATGTTGTGGAAGGACATGAAGCGAGCAGTTCATGTGAGGAAACCCACCAACATCCCAGAGTTGAAGCTGTTCTGTACAGAGGAATGGGCTAAAATTCCTCCCAGCCGGTGTGCAGGACTGATCAACAGTTACCGGAAATGTTTAGTTGCAGTTATTGCTGCACAAGGGGGTCACACCAGATACTGAAAGCAAAGGTTCACATACTTTTGCCACTCACAGATATGCAATTTTGGATCATTTTCCTCAATAAATAAATGACCAAACCAAATATTTTGTCTCATTTGTTTAACTGGGTTCTCTTTATCTACTTTTAGGACTTGTGTGAAAGTCTGATGTTGTTTTAGATCATATTTATGCAGAAATATAGAAAATTCTAAATAGTTTACAAACTTTCAAGCACCACTATGTGTGTGTGTATACTGACTTTGTTTCATTTATTACTGTTTATTTTTTTGATGTAGAAACATTGAATTTCATTATTTCTGAAGACGTTTTTCTTCTACAGCATTTCTTTGCCTGTGCTTAAGACTTTATCACAGTGCTGTAAGTAAAGATAAAGAAAGCACTTCAAATTGCCTGAATTATTGACTTGTAATGACAAACATTTGCCACCAGATGGCAGTACAGGAAACATCCCGAAGAAGAGTTCACATTGGGAAGAACAAGAATAACGCTTAACAAATAACTGCTGGTTACTTTTCGCTTCGTATAAATAACTATTTAGACAATTCAAACACTCTAACCTAAAATCTCGTAACAGATAAAAGTTTGTATTTCAGAGGGAAGCGGTTTCCATTCAATACATCTGCCCGCGTGTTGTGTCGAGCACAGGGTTGCCAGATTGGTAGAATTGACAACATAGTTACACTATTCATTTCATTCATTTCATTATCTCATCTCATCTCATTATCTCTAGCCGCTTTATCCTGTTCTACAGGGTCGCAGGCAAGCTGGAGCCTATCCCAGCTGACTACGGGCGAAAGGCGGGGTACACCCTGAACAAGTCGCCAGTTCATCACAGGGCTGACACATAGACACAGACAACCATTCACACTCACATTCACACCTATGGTCAATTTAGGCCAAGTTTACATTAGACCGTATCTGTCTCGTTTTCTTCGCGGATGCACTGTCCATTTACATTAAAACGCCTGGAAACGCCGGGAAACGGGAATCCGCCAGCGTCCACGTATTCAATCCAGATCGTGTCTGGTCCGGTGCTGTGTAAACATTGAGAATACGCGGATACGCTGTGCTGAGCTCTAGCTGGCGTCGTCATTGGACAACATCACTGTGACATCCACCTTCCTGATTCGCTGGCGTTGGTCATGTGACGCTACTGCTGAAAAACGGCGCGGACTTCCGCCTTGTATCACCTTTCATTAAAGAGTATAAAAGTATGAAAATACTGCAAATACTGATGCAAATACTGCCCATTGTGTAGTTATGATTGTCTTTAGGCTTGCCATCCTTCCACTTGCAAGTGGTAAGTGACGCGCATGCCCGACATGCACTGAGATCACACACACAGCGGCTCAGTCCCAAATCACTGCTCGTGCACTACACTCGCGCGCTCTATGAGCTGCGCAGGGCCGGAGTGCGCACCCTCCAGAGGGCACTCGCTGTTCAGGGCGGAGTGATTTGGAGCGCAGGATGCCTGCGGAGCCGAGCGTATCCGTGTATTGGCGTTGCTGTGTGCACGCGAATCGTGTATTGGCGTTGCTGTGTGCACACTAATCGTTTTAAAAACGTTAATCTGATGATCCGCTGATACGGTCTAATGTAAACCCCACCTTAGAGTCACCAGTTAACCTAACCTGCATGTCTTTGGACTGTGGGGGAAACCGGAGCACCCGGAGGAAACCCACGCGGACACGGGGAGAACATGCAAACTCCACACAGAAAGGCCCTCGTCGGCCACAGGGCTCGAACCCGGACCTTCTTGCTGTGAGGCGACAGTGCTAACCACTACGCCGCCATAGTTATACTAATTTGTATTTAATTTATGCATGAGGAATAACCTGAAATTGTAAATGAAGTTTTAGATCTTGCTTTTGTTTTGTTTATAATGTTCTGGACAACATTTTCTCGGCACAGACACAGTCTCAGCGTTTAAGACTAGGCTGAAAACATATCTGTTTAGTCAAGTCCTTTGTTCATGGTGTTTATGAGGTAAAGGTGTAGATCTGGAGGGTCCTCAGACATAGAGTGTTTTGGTAAACTGGGATATATGGATGCTGTCAGTCCCCCACTCGCTTGCTCACTCAAGTTTGTTGACGGTGTAGTGGCTGCTGCTTTATGTCCCCGGGGCCCTTTCATGCCTGTGTTACCTTCTGGCTCTCCCCTTTTAGTTATGCTGTCATAGTTAGTTTTGCCGGAGTCCCTGCTTGTACTCAGCGCAAAATGTATACTGCTCCGACTTATTCAAGTGACATTAGACATACCTAACAACCTGTGTTTTCTCTCTCCCCCCCAAAAAATCTGTCCCTCTGAGTTACATGTCAATCCTGGGATTGAGATCCTGACCTCTTCTGCTCCTCAAACCTGCCTGATCCATCCTGATGCCCTACGTCTGGTCAGAGTCTCATCACATCGCTCCTGTAGAGGACGGCCCCAGATGGACAGTTGGAAGTCACACTTGGAAGACGCTCTGGACACTTACAGTAATGGCTGAGGACTACAGTTGACTTGCTAACTTTAGGACTGCAGTTGTCATGAACAGTTTTGCACTCAAATTTTCGTTTCCATTAATGAAGAGTTATCAAAGTCCTTCCCACGCCATGTGGCGCATAGGGCGGCACTGATCTCCGTTTCCGTAGCCCTCGGCCTCTCGGCTATTACATAGCTAGGGTTACAATGGGGGGTTAGTCCTCTGGTAACCGTGAGAGTTTGACTCCCTACTCGCATCTGTATTACAGCGTGCCTTGCCAGATGGCAGTAGGTACCATTTTTATGATGGTCTTTGGTATGACCCGACCGTGAGAAGAACTTGTGATCTCCCAATTGAGAGGCAGACACGCTAACTACTGGGCTAACTTGCGGTCAATGAAGAGTTATAACATCAACGAAATTGACTTCATGTTAAAACTGTTAATGTTATAGTCATGTTGTCTGTTGTTGTCCAGGTGAGGTTGGGTTCCCTTTTGGATCTGGTTCCTCTCAAGGGTTCTTCCTCGTGTCATCTGGGGGAGTTTTTTTCTTGTCACCATTGCCATGGATCACAAGTTGGCCTAGTGGTTAGCGTGTCTGCCTATCGATCAGGAGATCATGAGTTCTAATCATGGTCGGGTTATACCAAAGACCATCGTAAAAATGGTACCTACTGCTGTCTAGCAAGGCATGCTGCAATACAGATGCGAGTGGGGAGTCAAACTCTTGCGGTTACCAGAGGACCAACCTCCCTCCACTGTAACCCTAGCTGTGTTTTGGCAAGAGGCTGAGGGCTACAGAAATGGAGATTGGCTGCGCCACATGGCGTGGGAAGGACTTTGATTTTTTTTTTTGACCGTCGCCACGGGCTTGCTCATTGGGGATAGATTAGGGATAAAATTGGCTCATGTCTTGGGTCATTCAAATTCTGTAAAGCTGCTTTGGGACAATACCTATTGTTAAAAATGCTATACAAACTTGACTTGATTTGGCATTTGAACCGTCAACAGCTGCAAGTGTGTCAAGTCAAGTTTATTTGTATAGCGCTTTTAACAATAAACATTGTTGCAAAGTAGCTTTACAGAATTTGAACGACTTAAAATATGAGCTAATTTTATCCCTAATCTATCCCCAATGAGCACGCCTGTGGCGGCAGTGGCAGGGAAAAACTCCCTCAGACGACATGAGGAAGAAACCTCGAGAGGAACCAGACTCAAAAGGGAACCCATCCCCATCCAGGCAACAACAGACAACATGACTATAACATTAACAGTCCTAACATAAAGTCAGCTTCGTTGATGCTATAAACCCCCCACCGACGGAAACCCGAGCGCAAAACCGTTCACAACAACCGCAGTCCCAAAGTCAGCAAGTCAACTGCAGTCCTAAAGTCAGCAAGTCAACTGCAACGCTAAAGTCAGCAAGTGAACTGCAGTTCTAAAGTCAGCAAGTCAACCGCAGTCCTAAAGTCAGCAAGTCAACTGCAGTCCTAAAGTCAGCAAGTCAACTGCAACGCTAAAGTCAGCAAGTGAACTGCAGTTCTAAAGTCAGCAAGTCAACCGCAGTCCTAAAGTCAGCAAGTCAACTGCAGTCCTAAAGTCAGCAAGTCAACTGCAGTCCTAAAGTCAGCAAGTCAGCTGCAGCCCTAAGTCAGCAAGTCACAGTTCATCTGTGGAGCTGTCCTCCCCCCACTACAGGACATTTACAACACCCGGGTCACAAAAAGGGCACAGAGCATCATCAGGGACCAAACACACCCACAACACGGACTATTCACGCTCCTAGCATCTGGCAGACGCTACAGGAGTGTGAAAGCAAGGACTACTAGACTGACAAACAGTTTTTACCCCCAGACCATCAGGCTTTTGAACCAAAGATTATAATCACCATCTACCTCTATATTTCCATCAGGCTTTGAGCCACGGATTATATTAGCAATTTTGCACAAGACGTTGCACAGTATATCTACGTATATACATTGCACAGTATATTCTCTATGTTTGCACATTGTTTGTTTGCCTCTTTTTTTAAATGTTATCTTCATTTTTCACTCTACCTTTATATTTTTCATTCCATATGCACTTTATATAATATATATATATATATATATATATATATATATATATATATATATATATATATATAAATTTTTTTTTTTTAAATTTTGGTAAGCGTAGTTTGGTCGGGCAGTTGCAAAATAAGAATTTCATTACCCAATAATAAACCGCTGTGTCTGTTATTGTGTATATGACAAATAAAAATCTTGAATCTTGAACTGCAGCCCTAAAGTCAGCAAGTCAACTGCAGTTCTAAAGTCAGCAAGTCAACCGCAGTCCTAAAGTCAGCAAGTCAACCGCAGTCCTAAAGTCAGCAAGTCAACTGCAGTCCTAAAGTCAGCAAGTCAACTGCAGTCCCAAAGTCAGCAAGTGAACTGCAGTTCTAAAGTCAGCAAGTGAACTGCAGCCCTAAAGTCAGCAAGTCAACTGCAGTTCTAAAGTCAGCAAGTCAACTGCAGCCCTAAAGTCAGCAAGTCAACTGCAGCCCTAAAGTCAGCAAGTCAACTGCAGTCCCAAAGTCAGCAAGTCAGCTGCAGTCCCAAAGACAGCAAGTCAACTGCAGTTCTAAAGTCAGCAAGTCAACTGCAGTCCCAAAGTCAGCAAGTCAACTGCAGTCCTAAAGTCAGCAAGTCAACTGCAGTTCTAAAGTCATCAAGTCAACTGTAGTCCTAAAGTCAGCAAGTCAACTACAGTCCTAAAGTCAGCAAGTCAACTGCAGCCCTAAAGTCAGCAAGTGAACTGCAGCCCTAAAGTCAGCAAGTCAACTGCAGTTCTAAAGTCAGCAAGTCAACTGCAGCCCTAAAGTCAGCAAGTGAACTGCAGCCCTAAAGTCAGCAAGTCAACTGCAGTCCCAAAGTCAGCAAGTCAACTGCAGTCCCAAAGACAGCAAGTCAACTGCAGTTCTAAAGTCAGCAAGTCAACTGCAGTCCCAAAGTCAGCAAGTCAACTGCAGTCCTAAAGTCAGCAAGTCAACTGCAGTTCTAAAGTCATCAAGTCAACTGTAGTCCTAAAGTCAGCAAGTCAACTACAGTCCTAAAGTCAGCAAGTCAACTGCAGTCCCAAAGTCAGCAAGTCAACTGCAGTTCTAAAGTCAGCAAGTCAACTGCAGTCCCAAAGTCAGCAAGTCAACTGCAGTCCTAAAGTCAGCAAGTCAACTGCAGTTCTAAAGTCAGCAAGTCAACTGCAGTCCCAAAGTCAGCAAGTCAACTGCAGTCCCAAAGTCAGCAACTCAACTGCAGTCCTAAAGTCAGCAAGTCAACTGCAGTCCTAAAGTCAGCAAGTCAACTGCAGTCCTAAAGTCAGCAAGTCAACCGCAGCCCTAAAGTCAGCAAGTCAACCGCAGTTCTAAAGTCAGCAAGTGAACTGCAGTCTTAAAGTCAGCAAGTCAACTGCAGTCCTAAAGTCAGCAAGTGAACTGCAGTTCTAAAGTCAGCAACTCAACTGCAGTTCTAAAGTCAGCAACTCAACTGCAGTCCTAAAGTCAGCAAGTCAACTGCAGTCCTAAAGTCAGCAAGTCAACCGCAGTCCTAAAGTCAGCAAGTCAACCGCAGTCCTAAAGTCAGCAACTCAACCGCAGTCCTAAAGTCAGCAAGTCAACCGCAGTCCTAAAGTCAGCAAGTCAACCGCAATCCTAAAGTCAGCAAGTGAACTGCAGTTCTAAAGTCAGCGAGTCAACCGCAGTCCTAAAGTCAGCAAGTCAACCGCAGTCCTAAAGTCAGCAACTCAACTGCAGTCCTAAAGTCAGCAAGTCAACTGCAGTCCTAAAGTCAGCAAGTCAACCGCAGTCCTGAAGTCAGCAAGTCAACCGCAGTCCTAAAGTCAGCAACTCAACTGCAGTCCTAAAGTCAGCAAGTCAACTGCAGTCCTAAAGTCAGCAAGTCAACTGCAGTCCCAAAGTCAGCAAGTCAACTGCAGTCCCAAAGTCAGCAAGTGAACTGCAGTTCTAAAGTCAGCAAGTGAACTGCAGCCCTAAAGTCAGCAAGTCAACTGCAGTTCTAAAGTCAGCAAGTCAACTGCAGCCCTAAAGTCAGCAAGTCAACTGCAGCCCTAAAGTCAGCAAGTCAACTGCAGTCCCAAAGTCAGCAAGTCAACTGCAGTCCCAAAGACAGCAAGTCAACTGCAGTTCTAAAGTCAGCAAGTCAACTGCAGTCCCAAAGTCAGCAAGTCAACTGCAGTCCTAAAGTCAGCAAGTCAACTGCAGTTCTAAAGTCATCAAGTCAACTGTAGTCCTAAAGTCAGCAAGTCAACTACAGTCCTAAAGTCAGCAAGTCAACTGCAGCCCTAAAGTCAGCAAGTGAACTGCAGCCCTAAAGTCAGCAAGTCAACTGCAGTTCTAAAGTCAGCAAGTCAACTGCAGCCCTAAAGTCAGCAAGTGAACTGCAGCCCTAAAGTCAGCAAGTCAACTGCAGTCCCAAAGTCAGCAAGTCAACTGCAGTCCCAAAGACAGCAAGTCAACTGCAGTTCTAAAGTCAGCAAGTCAACTGCAGTCCCAAAGTCAGCAAGTCAACTGCAGTCCTAAAGTCAGCAAGTCAACTGCAGTTCTAAAGTCATCAAGTCAACTGTAGTCCTAAAGTCAGCAAGTCAACTACAGTCCTAAAGTCAGCAAGTCAACTGCAGTCCCAAAGTCAGCAAGTCAACTGCAGTTCTAAAGTCAGCAAGTCAACTGCAGTCCCAAAGTCAGCAAGTCAACTGCAGTCCTAAAGTCAGCAAGTCAACTGCAGTTCTAAAGTCAGCAAGTCAACTGCAGTCCCAAAGTCAGCAAGTCAACTGCAGTCCCAAAGTCAGCAACTCAACTGCAGTCCTAAAGTCAGCAAGTCAACTGCAGTCCTAAAGTCAGCAAGTCAACTGCAGTCCTAAAGTCAGCAAGTCAACCGCAGCCCTAAAGTCAGCAAGTCAACCGCAGTTCTAAAGTCAGCAAGTGAACTGCAGTCTTAAAGTCAGCAAGTCAACTGCAGTCCTAAAGTCAGCAAGTGAACTGCAGTTCTAAAGTCAGCAACTCAACTGCAGTTCTAAAGTCAGCAACTCAACTGCAGTCCTAAAGTCAGCAAGTCAACTGCAGTCCTAAAGTCAGCAAGTCAACCGCAGTCCTAAAGTCAGCAAGTCAACCGCAGTCCTAAAGTCAGCAACTCAACCGCAGTCCTAAAGTCAGCAAGTCAACCGCAGTCCTAAAGTCAGCAAGTCAACCGCAATCCTAAAGTCAGCAAGTGAACTGCAGTTCTAAAGTCAGCGAGTCAACCGCAGTCCTAAAGTCAGCAAGTCAACCGCAGTCCTAAAGTCAGCAACTCAACTGCAGTCCTAAAGTCAGCAAGTCAACTGCAGTCCTAAAGTCAGCAAGTCAACCGCAGTCCTGAAGTCAGCAAGTCAACCGCAGTCCTAAAGTCAGCAACTCAACTGCAGTCCTAAAGTCAGCAAGTCAACTGCAGTTCCCAGCCACAAAAGCACCACTGCAAGAGTGTGTGAGTTCAATCTGGCAACCCGGGATCAGAATCCCTCCCCGTTTCCACAGCGTCTCTCCGACAGATGCTGCTGCTGCTGGGTTCAAATCTTTGGATCCACTACAAGTCGAGCAGAAGCAAGGATCCTGCTGGATTCCATACAGACAGAGAGAGAGAGAGAGAAGGGAGGAATCTGTTTTAATTATCAACAGGTCAGTGTATGAGTGCGACTGATCTGAGGGATTATTTACAGAGATGTCCAGGTAGTTGAGTGAGTTAGATCACGGGTGGTGTGTGTGATTAGTGCTACAGAGGTTTTATTTCGAAACTCAAACGGTTTGTGTCCTGCGAGCTCACTGATGGTGATCCCCTGCGGCTTGGACACACACTGCAACCCACGACGCCCTGTCTGTCTCTCTGTCTGTCCTCATTTCCAGCCTAAGAAGTTGAACATCTCTGGGATGCTTTGGTCCTAAAGGCGAACAACTTCTCCCGGATTATTCACTTGTTTACACTGTTTACAAAATAAACCACTGAGCAACTGTACCAGGCTCCCCGGAACAGGAGCACGGCTGGAAAATGTCGCATCCTCCTGCCAAGTTTAAAAAGGATAAAGAAATCATCACGGAGTATGAAAGTCAAGTCAAAGGTAAGGGGTAAAGTTACAGGAGGTGGGTTTGTTTATCTCTATTAAAATAGGAATAGGACGGGATAGATATATTGTATAGCATAACTAGATATGTGTCAGCTAGTACAGAATTATTATTATTATTTTAGTTAAAAAAGTTGTTTTTATTCATGAGCTCTGCAAATATTAATGTGTATAAGTCATACACACAAATCTGGAATACAGTGGATCAGTTTGTTGTGAGCAAATCAAAGTTTGAGTCAGATTTCTAGGCGATTTCTAGGCGACAAATCACGGATTTGCTCATTTGCATAATTCCCGTCGTGCATAGCGGGGACATACTTTTATGTCCTGTTTAAAATAAAATTAGTTTTTCTGGTGTTTTCTGTTTTATGAATGATAGTTTAAGGTGATTTGGGTCTTGTTTCTAGCTGTGATGTGGTGTTTTTGTGAGCTGTGATGTTCCTCACCATGACGGTGTTTATATGAATGGAGTGACTTGATTGTGCTCTGAGTGTTTATTGGCTTTTTTTTTTTGGTGTCTGTGTCATGATAGAAAGTGTTTATTGTCATTCTTACTTTTCCAAAGGTACAACGAAATTGAAGGTGCTGTTGACTCATAATATTTTTTTTTATTGAGGATTGCACTTAAATGTCATTGTGATAATACACATGTGGCCTTCAAACTTAACAAAACAAACATAATATGTATATAAAACCTACAAATAACATGAAATACTTTTGAGGGCTAAAACTTACAAACTACTAAATCCCTTTAACCTAATACTAAAACTAGAAAGTGACCTGCAGGTTTTCAGATCCAGTGAAAGACTATTCCATAATTTTGCTGCACTAAATGCAAAAGTGTGCAGCCCAAAACTATGCTTACCTTTAGGTAAAATTAAATTATGATGACTATTTCTAGTATCGGGCGGCACGGTGGTGTAGCGGTTAGCGCTGTCGCCTCACAGCAAGAAGGTCCGGGTTCGAGCCCCGTGGCCGGCGAGGGCCTTTCTGTGCGGAGTTTGCATGTTCTCCCCGTGTCCGCGTGGGTTTCCTCCGGGTGCTCCGGTTTCCCCCACAGTCCAAAGACATGCAGGTTAGGTTAACTGGTGACTCTAAATTGACCGTAGGTGTGAATGTGAGTGTGAATGGTTGTCTGTGTCTATGTGTCAGCCCTGTGATGACCTGGCGACTTGTCCAGGGTGTACCCCGCCTTTCGCCCGTAGTCAGCTGGGATAGGCTCCAGCTTGCCTGCGACCCTGTAGAACAGGATAAAGCGGCTAGAGATAATGAGATGAGATGAGATTTCTAGTATCTCTTTCATGAATTTCACTAAAAAAAGTTAAACTTATTTCTAATATATTGCGGAGCCAGTCCATTAAGTGCTTTGAAGACTAATTTTAGTTTAGAATGTACAACTCTGTCTTGAAACTCCATAATGTTGAGTTCTTTTAGAAGTGGTTGTGAATGGGCATCCCACTTAGGGCCAATTTATGCTGACAACCCAGTCCTCGCAGACAGCGTCGCAGATGGCATCTGCATAGCCCCCCCCTTCGCAGACGCTCTGCGTGCACCTCCCAAAAATTGTGACCACCGCAGACAGCCTCACAGACAAGAGGGCTCTGATTGGTCCACTCTACATCCGCTGTACACTCACTTCCGCTTCCCTACTTTCCCGGTTTGTTTTGTTTTCACGACCGCCATTTTTAAAAACACGAGCGAAGATGGAGCAGCACGAAGAGCGGTTGATCGAGGAAGTACGTACATCTATACGACTCCAGTTCTAGTCATTATAAGTAACCGGAGGATAAACACTCCACTAACCACACCCACCAACTACTCCTAGCGACTTCGCGCCCGCTTGCGTTGTGGCGGTGAATAACATCGCAAACGCCTATTACTCCCCGCTCAACGATAAATTACAACTGTCTGCGAAAAGCTATCTGCGAAAGCCTTGTCGCAAGAGCATGCAGAGGCCTTTAGCGTCCATAATTATTCTGGCTGCGCGCTTTTGAAGTTTTACCATCTTGGTTGTATGCGATGCGGTAACATTTCCCCAGATGGAACATCCATAGTCCATCACGGGCACGACTAACGCATTAAAACTCATTATGAGTTATAGAAAAAATAAAAACAAATAAAGTATAAAAATAAATAGTGAAGTATACAGAATTGTATTGTATTGTTTCTATATGTCCACAGATTGCACTGATAGAATAGTGTGGTGGTGGTTGGTTTTATTTCATAGTGTTAAAAATGAGCCTTTGTTCTCCAAGTATTTTTTTTTCTCCAGAGTAAAAAACTTTCCTGCAGATTCATATCAAACACTGTGTGTTTTGCAAGTATTTATTTCTTTTCCCTGTTAGCATTATGACATTGTTATAGAAACTTCATACAGTGACCCCTCACAGGCTCACTATGGATTGTTCTGGCCTCTGGAAAGAGGTTCCACAGCATTCGGTGCAGGACCACAAGGTTCTGTCACAGCTTTTTCTCCCAGGTCACCAGACTGCTGAACTCCAAATCCAAACTCTAAACTTCTATTTATAACTTGAACATTTCCTAATTCCTGTGATGACCTGGCGACTTGTCCAGGGTGTACCCCGCCTTTCGCCCATAGTCAGCTGGGATAGGCTCCAGCTTGCCTGCGACCCTGTAGAAGGATAAAGCGGCTAGAGATAATGAGATGAGATGAGATGAGACATTTCCTAATTCCACCGGTCATTTTATACTATTGTACTTTTATAATATTTTTCTACTGCATAATTTAATTTATAATACATAGGGCCAGATTAGTGGGCAGCACAGTGGTGTAGTGGTTAGCGCTGTCGCCTCACAGCAAGAAGGTCCGGGTTCGAGCCCCGTGGCCGGCGAGGGCCTTTCTGTGCGGAGTTTGCATGTTCTCCCCGTGTCCGCGTGGGTTTCCTCCGGGTGCTCCGGTTTCCCCCACAGTCCAAAGACATGCAGGTTAGGTTAACTGGTGACTCTAAATTGACCGTAGGTGTGAATGTGAGTGTGAATGGTTGTCTGTGTCTATGTGTCAGCCCTGCGATGACCTGGCGACTTGTCCAGGGTGTACCCCGCCTTTCGCCCGTAGTCAGCTGGGATAGGCTCCAGCTTGCCTGCGACCCTGCAGAACAGGATAAAGCGGCTAGAGATAATGAGATGAGATGAGGGTCAGATTACTCAATTCTGATTGGGGCTTTTTTCCTTAACACAGGGCCGTATTTCTGAAATGCTATTGGCTAGTTCGTTGCTTGGTTACGGTTACAAAAATTAGCAAATTTTTTCAACAAAATATCTGACTCTGCTGACTCAGCAATGCCGTGTTTCGCTATATTTGATGAAGAAATGATAAACCAATTGAAAGCCGCAAGCGAAAATGAAAATACCAAAAAAGTATGAATTTTTGGCTTTCCGTGTTTAAGAAATGGGCCACAGAAAGACAAATAAACGACTCTCTAGTGGCGTATGAATGCTGTGAGTTAGACAAGGTGCTATCGCAGTTTTATGCAAAAGTCAGGAAAGAAAATGGGGAAAACTTATGAACCAGACTCTCTTAAAGTAATGCAGGCAGCATTGGATCGGCATCTGAGACAAGAGAAATATCCGGGCTCAATCCTGAAAGATGTTACTTTTCAAGAATCACGAAAAGTCCTCGAGGGAAAAGCGAGAGATTTGCGAAAACAAGGAATGCTTTAGAAACTGATTCAAACGTGCAAGATAGTCCTGCGCCCTGATTGGTTCAGAAAACGTGAATGACAAATGTTGTGAACTTGAATGGCTTCCGAAGTATGAATTTGGCCCTGTATATTATAAACAAGTAATCGTATGGTTCCTCGTAAAATTAAGGATCAATTTCACTCGTGATTTCGAAGTTTTGAAATTTTCAAAACTTCGAAATCACTCGTGAAATTAATCCTTAATTTTACTCGGCCCCATACGATTACCTATACTTAATACACTTCATATTTAATTCTGTGCTGAGCCAAAATGCAACGAAATTTCGTTGTGTGTACACTTGTTGCATACTGAATGACAATAAAGGTTGTCTAAGTCCTTCTTTCCTACTTCTCTGTCTGTTTCCTCCTGTAGCTAGGGGAAGAAGCAGCTTCTGGCATGGAGTAACTGTACAGATTTGGCCTTCAACCATGAATGACACATTTATTATTCATGTTTCAATAGAGAGAGCATAAGGAAGGAAAAGGAGAGCTGGACACTCATGAGTTGGCATTACTCAGCAGTCATATGGCAGGAATGTGCCAGTGATGACTAAGGCTTTAATAAGCAGTCATGCACAGTTATTCACGCAGCAGCTCATTAGGTATACATAGCCAGCCACACCATGCTGTAATGGCACCACTTTAGATCAACATGCCTTACTGCACGGCTGTAGGGGGGAAAAAAACTACCATAATTTTGGGATCAGACTACATGACAGTTTTGTCTTTCACGATAGTCACCATGTCAGATTAAACAAACATAGTGCTATAAATTTTTGTTGTGTCTTGGTCTGGAGACTGGCAACATGACCCTGACTAATCATCGTACATGTCCTTGTGTCCTTGCATGACGTCAGGGAGGAGGGTCAAGAAATTGTCAGTCATGGCTATGAAGTCATATTAGTCTTAAAGTAACCTTATTGTTATTCTGATATTAGTACTGGACATACAACATACTGGCAGATGATTAATACCTTATGAGTTTAGTGATCACAGTCTTATATAGCGCCATTTCCGTGAGTTCAATAGCACTGGAATCATCCTTTCTTATACTGTAGCTGAATAACTGAATTATGAAGGACACATCTCAACATGGCTGAGTTGAAGACATACAAAAGTGCCACTAGCAACTGCCATACAACTCATGCTGAGATATTCACACCTATGGGGAATTAACCTAACTGCATGTCCTTGGATAGTGGGGAAAACGGAGCAGACACGGGGAGAAAATGCAAACTCTACACAGAAAGGCCCCCGTCAGCCACTGGGCTCGAACCCAGATCCTTCTTGCTGTGATGCGACAGTGCTAACCACTACACCACATTGCTGCCATTATTCCTATATAACACCATTATTTCTGTATAACGAGTACGTTTAAATTAGTTAGAAAATAACCAGACACAGGAAACAACATTCTGACAGCTGTAATTTGAAACATGTAATTTATAAAGGTATTATGTGAAGAATAAAATATGACAGTGCAAACAGTTACAAGAAAATAATCAACAACAGCCTGATGCAGTTTATTATCCCCCGCTGACCGAAAGGCCCGAAGGGGTATTATGTCCTGGCGATGTCCGTCTGTCCCAGGAAGGGTACTCACCTTCTGAAATCAACTCCTCTCACGATTTTTGGAGGAATTTCACGAAACTTGACAGGATTCTTTGTTATATGTTGGTAATACACATATTACCTCACCAAAGACAGAGTCCACCAGGGGGCGAGGTATTGTTTTTGGTTGGGTTGGTTGTTAACAATATTACGGGAAAACAGCTGGACCAATCTTTTTTTAAGGATTTTTTTTTGGCTTTTTTCACCTTTATTGGATAGGACAGTGTAGAGACAGGAAATGAGCAAGGGAGGGATCAGGAAATGACCTCGGGCCGGAATCAAACCCGGGTCCCTGGATTTATGGTATGGCGCCTTATCCACCTGAGCCACGATGCCCCCAGCTGGACCAATCTTCATGAAACTTTCAGGATATATGGGCATCGGTCTCAAATAGAACCTCCAACATTTTGAGGGTCATCCGGTTAAGGTCACCAAAAAGGTCAAAATCATTTTTGTTGTGGCTACTGCCTCATATAAAGGCGCTAACCACTATGTCATCGTGCTGTAAGAATGTAAGATTGTAACATTTGCGCACTGCGTATGCGCATACACGTGTTCTGATTAAAATGGCCAGTGAGTGTATACAATTCGGTTCACCATTCGAAATAAATGGACTAGGCTAAAGAAATCGCTTTCAGACATGTTTATGTTTATTACAGAGGCAAAGTGTGTTCCACTGAGCTCTAGCGCCAGGCCATTTCCGGGAAATAAGAGTTTGGGTCATGGCGACAGCGTGTGTATGTCAGCCTCGGTTCGGAGGTTTCAGTTTCAAAAACTGGAAGAGGTAAGAGTAGAATAATATAAAGTACAGACACTTGGTATATTTTACTTTTGTGATTTTTAAAATGTTCATTTTTGGATAATGCTTCATTTTTGTGGCTACTGCCTCATAGAGTCAATATATATGCTGTATTTACTGTATGGACATGAGATCAGAAAATACATTTATTTATAAGCAGTAGCCACATATACCCATAGGGTACCTATTTTTTTCGCAATAGCTTCCTTCATATTCATCATAAGTGCTACCGGGCGAGGTTTGTTTTGCCTGCCAACACTTGTTGCAATTTAGTTCAATTCAGTCACATTTTACCAGAGTTATGGCCCTTGATTACCAAACTTGTACTTTGACAATTTCATGAGGGTGTGCTTGTCTTCTGAAATGAACTCCTCTCACAGTTCTTGGAGGAATTTCACGAAACTTAGCAAAAGGAACCATCTGCAGCTCAACACCTCGAAGACCAAGGAGCTGGTCATTGACTTTGGGAGGTCCAGACCAAGGTCACGATCAGTTCTGATCGAGGGAGTCGAGGTGGAGGCTGTGGATTCCTACAAGTACCTCGGGGTGTGGCTGGACAGCAAGCTGGACTGGACTTGTAACACCAATCACTTATACAGGAAGGGACAGAGCAGGCTATACTTCCTTAGGAGGCTGCGGTCCTTTAACATCTGCAGGAAACTCCTGTGGATGTTCTATCAGTCTGTGGTTGCCAGTGTCCTGTTTTACACCGTGGTGTGCTGGGGGGGCAGCACATCCAAGGAGGACACATCCAGGCTGGACAAACTGATCAGGCGGGCTGGCTCTGTGGTCGGCATGAAGCTGGACTCTCTGGTGACGGTGGCAGAGAAGAGGTCTATGGACAAACTATTGAACATCATGGACGATGCCAGTCACCCTCTGCACACCGTCATGAGCAACCAGAGGAGCCTGTTCAGTGACAGAATGCTCCTTCCCAAGTGCAGGACGAACAGACTTAAAAACTCCTTTGTTCCTCACGCCATCAGACTGTACAACTCCTCTCTGGGGGGGAGGAGGGGTAACAGGAGGACAGAGGACGGGAAGGAGCAGTAGCCTAGCCTAGCCTAGCCTAGCCTAACAATAAGCAATACCGGACAATGTGCAATATAATGTGCAATATAAAGTGCAATATCTTTCCTGCTCCCCCCCCCACACACACCCTAGCCCCACTTCTCCCCCTTTCCCCATCTCCCCCCTTCCTCTCTTCCCCATATCTTATTCTTTTATATTTGTATATGTAAATACTTAATTTATTTTAATTTATCTAGAAGTTTTTCTCTATTTCTTTTCTCTGTTTATCTGTAATGATGCTGCTGGAATCTTAAATTCCCTGAGGGAACCCTCCCAAAGGGATCAATAAAGTTTTATCGAATCTAATCTAAAAGGCTTTGTTATATGTCGGTAATATGCATATTGCAATTTAGTTCAATTCGGTCTAATTTTTTCAGAGTTAGGGCCCTTGATTAACAAACTTATACTTCATGAAATTTCATGAAAGTGTGCTCGTCTTCTGAAATCAACTTCTCTCACAATTTTTGTAGGGATTTTCCGAAACTTTGCAGAAGGCTTTGCTATATGTTGGTAATGCACATATTATAATTTTGTTCAATTCGGTCTCATTTCACCAGAGTTATGGCCCTTGATTACCAAATTTGTACTTCGACAATTCCATGAGGGTGTAATAAGCACTTACAGCATAGATATAGCTGCCAGCGGGGGATATTGTGCTCTCAGAGCACTCTTGTTTTCCTATAACAGCGCATACTGAATTGTTTTATTTCTCTTATACCACAGACGCTTACCAAAGTTTGCAAATTTTTATTTATTAATTAATGCTACAGTGGTGCTTGAAAGTTTGTGAACCCTTCATAATTTTCTATATTTCTGCATAAAAATGACCTAAAACATCATCAGATTTTCACACAAGTCCTAAAAGTAGATAAAGAGAACCCAGTTAAACAAATGAGACAAAATATTTGGCTTGGTCATTTATTTATTGAGGAAAATGATCCAATATTACATATCTGTGCGTGGCAAAAGTATGTGAACCTTTGCTTTCAGTATCTGGTGTGACCCCCCTTGTGTAGCAATAACTGCAACTAAATATTTCTGGTAGCTGTTGATCAGTCCTGCACACCGGCTTGGAGGAATTTTAGCCCATTCCTCCGTACAGAACAGCTTCAACTCTGGGATGTTGGTGGGTTTCCTCACATGAACTGCTCGCTTCAGGTCCTTCCACAACATTTCGATTGGATTTAGGACTTTGACTTTCCAAAACATTAACTTTATTCTTCTTTAACCATTCTTTGGTAGAAAGACTTGTGTGCTTATGGTCATTGTCTTGCTGCATGACCCACCTTCTCTTGAGATTCAGTTCATGGACAGATGTCCTGACATTTTCCTTTAGAATTCACTGGTATAATTCAGCAAGCATAACGATGGCAAGCCGTCCTGGCCCAGATGCAGCAAAACAGGCCCAAACCATGATACTACCACCACCATGTTTCACAGATGGGATAAGGTTCTTATGCTGGAATGCAGAGTTTTCCTTTCTCCAAACATAACGCTTCTCATTTAAACCAAAAAGTTCTATTTTGGTCTCATCCGTCCACAAAACATTTTTCCAATAGCCTTCGGGCTTGTCCACGTGATCATTAGCAAACTGTAGACGAACAGCATTGTTCATTTTGAAGAGCAGTGGGTTTCTTCTTGCAACCCTGCCATGCACACCATTGTTGTTCAGTGTTCTCCTGATGGTGGACTCATGAACATTAACATTAGCCAATGTGAGAGAGGCCTTCAGTTGCTTAGAAGTTACCCTGGGGTCCTTTGTGACCTCGCCGACTATTACATGCCTTGCTCTTGGAGTGAGCTTTGTTGGTCGACCACTCCTGGGGAGGGTAACAATGGTCTTGAATTTCCTCCATTTGTACACAATCTGTCTGACTGTGGATTGGTGGAGTCCAAACTCTTTAGAGATGGTTTTGTAACCTTTTCCAGCCTGATGAGCATCAACAACGCTTTTTCTGAGGTCCTCAGAAATCCCCTTTGGTCGTGCCATGGTACACTTCCACAAACATGTGTTGTGAAGATCAGACTTTGATAGATCCCTGTTCTTTAAATAAAACAGGGTGCCCACTCACACCTGATTGTCATCCCATTGATTGAAAACACCTGACTCTAATTTCACCTTCAAATTAACTGCTAATTCTAGAGGTTCACATACTTTTGCCACTCACAGATATGTAATATTGAATCATTTTCCTCAATAACTAAATGACCAAGTATAATATTTTTGTCTCATTTGTTTAACTGGGTTCTCTTTATTTGCTTTTAGGACTTGTGTGAAAAGCTGATGATGTTTTAGGTCATATTTATGCAGAAATATAGAAAATTCTAAAGGGTTCACAAACTTTCAAGTACCACTGTATGCTGTACTTTTTATGTAATGTTTATAATGTTATGGAACAGCCACATGACAGGTTAGTTACGGTGTAGTAGCGATAAACAGTCATTCCTAACCAGCATTACTCTTTTCTCTCTCTTAAAGATAATCAGACTAAGAAAAAATAGTTAATTGTCATGTTACAGAGAAATGAGAAAGCGCAAGGTCCGCTACCTTGAAGACTTTCCAGTGGCAGAAAACATGCTGACTGTTACAAACACTAATGGTGTGTTCAGAACAAAGGCAGCGAGAGCATCAAAATTTGCTCTGCCTGCTCTGCGAATAATGCTGTTGAAGTTCGTGGACACTCTGTGACGTAGATGTAGAGGCAGCTACAAGTTTGTTCAGAATGCTTGGTCTTGCAAATTTTATTTAAAGGGGCCGCAGAGAAAATAGACATGTCAGCTGGTATCTTTGCAAAAAAATTGTCAGAAGACCTCTTGTCTCATTCTGCAGCATCTTTCTTATAATACAGATGTGAGTAAATAGCCATATCGTGTTTGTTCTAGTTACACATTTAATTATGATCAGGCAAAGACTGATGTTCTAAATTAGTAACGTTAACATTATCAACTGATTCACGTCAAGTTAGCAAACACTGTTTTGTCTACTATGGTGCTAGCTAGGATGCAGTTCCCTCCTATTTTTATACAAAATATATTCTGCACTTCACCAACTCACCTGGAACACCTGCAATTTCAGACATCTTAGTCCATGCCTTTTTTTTTTTTTTACCCCCCTGTATGCAAACAGGGACACATCATAAATAATAAGGAAGCTCGCCACCACAATTATTAATTTCTCCTCCATTGTACTTGGGAATGGTTTGAATTGGAAACAAAATGTACACGGTTGTATTGACTAGAGCAGAGCTCTTCGAAATTTCAATTGGTTGCCACTGACCCACGTCATAACTCATTACTATAAAGTTGCCTGTCCTTCAAGTTTATTCTGATGCCGCCCACCACCCAAGACACTCCGGCAACAGTCATGTTGCTGCTCGCTGCCAAGGCACGCTAACTTGAGTGGAAAATCAAAGACGTCTGGTCGCTTTGATGCTCTTGCCTCTTTTCGTCTGAACACAACATAACACTTCCATAAATGTTAAATAAGTGTCTATGTAGGGAAAACATCACTGTATCAATTATTATACATTTTTATTTGTTAATAAAAACAAATAACACCAATCAGATTTGAGACCCATCGGATTCTGACCTATGCGACCTATCAGATTCGAGGCAGATTAGATTTGAGAATTCACCTGCGATGATGTAACAAGCTAGCAGTGTTTCAGGACATTCAGGACCGAAACCATATGATGTGCGTTGAGTTTAACCCTTTGATGCAAAACATGGGTCAAAAGTGACCCGGCTGAGTTTTTATCTTCTATATCTTTGCAATAAATTAATTCCATCATTCAGTATTCAAGGTATTCCTCAATTAACTTGTTTTTGATCATCATACATCCTTATTTTATTTTTTCCTTTCTTACTTTTTGAATAAAAGCCCTTTTTGTATCACTACCCTTCTAATGCACAACACGGGTCAAAAACGACCTGCATTCATTTTCCAGGTTATTTCATGTATGGCTGAGTGTTTCTATGATATACTTTTGAAATAAATTCATTTTGTCATTTACTTTTCCAAATATGCAGTAAATATCTTGTTTTTGTTTAGCACAAATCATCATTTTTATTTTTCCTTTCTTAAGTTATGAACAAGCACAGCTTTTGTAATTCTACATCAAGTTTACACACATGGGTCAGAACCGAGCCGCATGCATTTACTCCAGCGTTTGGTGGGAACTGTGAATTGTGCTTGTGTCAGACATTTCACAGCTCAGCACAGCGCCCTTTGCCCATCTAATACATGCAAGTAATGTTTTTCAATTGTTCTAACATTACCTTAGAAAAAAATCAATTATGTTTAGGTTACCTTGAGAGTGAGTAGATTACTTGTCAGAAAGTTACAAGTAATTACTATTAGCTACCGAGCTGTTGACATATTCTACTTTAGTTAGCTAATTTTATTGTAGTTGGCTTAGCCAACGACATAGTTAATAAATAAATAACTGGCCCCATTCACTGCTAAAGTAATTACTTGAAACAAATTATTATTATAGTATTAATACATTTAATTTTAAATCACACTTGGATGACCCATGTGTAGTAATATAAAAAGTATTTTTGTTCATAAAGTAGGAAAGAAAAAATTAATGATTTGTGGTAGTTAAAAACAAGATATTTAAAGAATACTTGGAATATTCAATCATAAAATAAATTGATTTCAAAAGATAGAGCAAAGAAAAACTCAGTCAGCATGAAATAACCTGGAAAATGAATGCGGGCCATTTTTGACCCATGTTGTACATTAGAAGGGGTGTGCATATGTTTTGCATCAAAGGGTTAAATGTTAAGCTGCATTTTTACCTTAATGGGTTGGGAACATACTTGAATTTCATTTTACTGTACTGAAAAACTGAGGTTTTTTTTTTTTTTTACAAAGTTTGGATTGAGGGTTGATTTACTTTCTAAAAGAAGCTCAATGTTTAGTTTGATTGTGCTTGATTAATTAACAATTTGAATATGATTTGCATCACTCTCTTTTTTGACTGCTTTTGACTGTGCAGTCATCTTTGCATTGCAAATAATCTCTAATGTGTCCAATAGCTTTGTTGCTGTTTGTTTACCTGGTGTCACCGTCTGGTTGTTCTCAGAATGTGCCGGCACAGAGGCTTGATGGTGTGTGTATCAGTAACAATGTGGTAATAAGTATGATAACAGTGATCCAGCAACTTGGGGGCAGCCAAGGCGATGGTTGGAATGCGTCTTTATCAGCTTATGTCCGGCCAGTCATGACCAGATCTGTGGTGTTTGGATCACAGCCTGTTGGTATTGTTACCATAAGCCTGACTTAAGCTCAAGCTGCTTGCTCTCTCTCTCTTGATCTATGTGGTGTTGGTGTTGCCCGAGATGAACGTCCCAGTCTTATCAGGGTGCCTCTTGATAGTGAATGGGAACTCATGCACTCACTGTTGCCTCAGATATGTTAGGCCATTCCTGCTGGTCATGTAGGCTTTCCTAGTGCTATGCAGAACTATCTACTTATACACTGTAAACCCGAATAAGTTGAGTTTACTTAAAAAAATTGAGGAAAGTGGTTGCCTTAAAAAAAATAAGTAATTATTAATGATTGAATTGAGTACCTTAAACTTACCAGAAGATTGTAAGTTTAAGGTACTCAATTCAATCATTAATAATTACTTTTTTTTTAAGGCAACCACTTTCCTCAATTTTTTTAAGTAAACTCAACTTATTCGGGTTTACAGTGTAGTGAATGTATAATTGAGATTTTCAATAGCAAGATTTGTCCAGTGTTCATGTTGTCCATCACCATACTTCCCATCCAGCCATTATCTATAGAGGATGTGCAGTCACGTGACCCGTCCGTGTTTACTCCGCCATATTGGACGGCTTCAGGATTGTTTACCTTGCGTGAGCGTAATGGATCCAGGGAGTAATCCCCAAGAAAATGGAAAATACCCCATCTACATCGCACGATAACTTGTCTAAGTTTGTTCAGCATCTTGAAGGTGACGTGAGGCAGCGTTACGTGGAAAAGTGTTCCAGGTTGGGGATTGCAGATCCATACAACTTGCCGCAATCCTTGTTCAGGGAAATTCGGAGCTGCGGTGCCGGCGATTTGCCCAATCTGGCCTACCACGACATTTACAATTTTCTTGTTAATCGTGAATCGTGTTACACTGGCAAAGCCCTCAAAGCTTACAAGAGCCTGGAAGCTTATAAATATTTTGTTGCGGGATGGGTATCCCAACTATACCTCTGGAAGGTTCCGAAGAAGAATGTCTACTTGATAACCTCACGGGTAAGTGGCATTAAGACGTTTATCATAAAGAGACTATGCAGGACGTTTTATCGTAAGAATGTTCGAAATCTAAACTCAGTTCCAGATAATGACAGGGTTGTAAATATGTATGTTTTTGTCTAAAAAAAAAATCACAAATCACCGACTATGGAGTTACCGTATCATTCAATCCGAAAATCAACTTAACAGATGTACTAGGAGTATTGAATTAGAAGATTACACCTACCTGATATGAAGTGTTCACTACAAATTCGGCTGGTAGAACTGGGGTACCAGTTTTCTCTTCGCACAGCGGACACCCATTTTGCGCGTCTCTCCTCGTCTGCGGGGAATCTATAAAATGACAGGCCCTCCTTTTGGCCCTGTCTATTGGTACAACCAAATGCTGAACAAGATATAACCATTCTCGAAAGATCTATTCCCACACACTTGACAATTAGAACGGGTTCGTCTAAGTTCTATGCGCGGCCATGCCGTCCAAGATGGCAGATAAACAAATATCACGTGACCTCGTGATGTTACGTGCACGCTCTCTATACAGGGTCATGGGGGAAACTCAAGCCAGTCATTTTGGGCAAGAGGTGGAGTACACCCTGGGCGGGTCGCCAGTCATAGGGCTAACGCAGAGAGACAAACAACCGTTCACACTCACGTTCACAACTATCAACAATTTAGGTGTGTTGACCTAATCTGCATGTTTTTGGATTCTGGGAGGAACCCATTGCTCTTAATCCAGCCAATTTAACCCTTTGATGCAAAACATATGCACACCCCTTCTAATGTACAACATGGGTCAAAAATGGCCCGCATTCATTTTCCAGGTTATTTCATGCTGACTGAGTTTTTCTTTGCTCTATCTTTTGAAATCAATTTATTTTATGATTGAATATTCCAAGTATTCTTTAAATATCTTGTTTTTAATTACCACAAATCGTTAATTTAATTTTTTCTTTCCTACTTTATGAACAAAAATACTTTTTATATTACTACACATGGGTCATCCAAGTGCGATTTAAAATTAAATGTCTTAACACTATAATAATAATTTGTTTCAAGTAATTACTTTAGCAGTGAATGGGGCCAGTTATTTATTTATTAACTATGTCGTTAGCTAAGCCAACTACAATAAAATTAGCTAACTAAAGTAGAATATGTCAACAGCTCGATAGCTAATAGTAATTACTTGTAACTTTCTGACAGGTAATCTACTCACTCTCAAGGTAACCTAAACTAATCAATTTTTTTCTAAGGTAATGTTAGAACAATTGAAAAACATTACTTCCATGTATGAGATGGGCAAAGGGCGCTGTGCTGAGCTGTGAAATGTCTGACACAAGCACAATTCACAGTTCCCACCAAACGCTGGAGTAAATGCATGCGGCTCGGTTCTGACCCATGTGTGTAAACTTGATGTAGAATTACAAAAGCTGTGCTTGTTCATAACTTAAGAAAGGAAAAATAAAAATGATGATTTGTGCTAAACAAAAACAAGATATTTACTGCATATTTGGAAAAGTAAATGACAAAATGAATTTATTTCAAAAGTATATCATAGAAACACTCAGCCATACATGAAATAACCTGGAAAATGAATGCAGGTCGTTTTTGACCCATGTTGTGCATTAGAAGGGTAGTGATACAAAAAGGGCTTTTATTCAAAAAGTAAGAAAGGAAAAAATAAAATAAGGATGTATGATGATCAAAAACAAGTTAATTGAGGAATACCTTGAATACTGAATGATGGAATTAATTTATTGCAAAGATATAGAAGATAAAAACTCAGCCGGGTCACTTTTGACCCATGTTTTGCATCAAAGGGTTAAATATATAATGTAACTTTTGTTGGTACCTTAGTCCTCTGTCCTGTGCATGTGTTAAGTTTTAACCACAAGGACCTTCTTCAGTCACTTCAGTGACCTCCAGGGTGCTAAGGGAGATTCAAGTGGGATAGATCTCCTGGAGCATTTCAGTCTGGCTCACTGAGCTGTTGGAACTTCAGTACATCCTGCCTCATCAGCACACAGCCGTTATCAATCACACGCACACAGTACATGACTACAATGGGGAGGAAAAGCAGTTAGGCTCAGTCTTTAATACGAGTCCGTGTCCTTGTCACTGCTGGCTGACAGCTATTGAAAGTGTCAAGGTAGCTGACGCAACAGATTGCAAACTTCAGATGGTATAAATGCAGTTCTGCTCCACGTACTACGTCTGTCAAACACACAAATATGTGAAGGTTTTATCATATTAAAAATGATACTTGATTACGCCACTATTCATTCATTCATTCATTCATTCATTCATTCATTCTTACAGATATTCGAATATTAAAATGAAGCAGAAGGCACATTCCTGGTATGTCTGTTGTATATCTGTTGGTAAATGCTCTGCATTCGATCTGCAAACAAAGTGCCTTTTGTACTGCAGCATTGGCAGATGGAGAACATTAAAGAGGACATATTATGAACTTGAAACCTGCGTACCGGTAGGTCTGAGCTCAGCCTTTTTCTGATTGGAAGATAGAAGCTATGGTACATAAATAGAAAAAATAGCCTGCTCAGAAATACGTCGAAGCCAGCATTTGAACCAAAGTTGCAAAATCCTTTCCTTTCCTGGAGAACACTTAGCCATGGAGGATTATATCATGAGCTAAGGTTATGTAACATAGCACTTAACACAGTCAGTACACAATGGCGCCACACCGCAACTGTGGAATCACTACTTGAGGTTGGCACGCCAATTACATTCTTAAACACGTTCAAACTCTGTTAAACATACACATACAGACAGGTGTCTCTATCGGCTTCAGACAAAGTAAAAATAGTCAAAGTCCTTCCTGCACCATTCATGGCACGTTTGGTGGCGCTGATCTCCGTTTTGTAGCCCTCGGCCTCTCGCCTATGGTACATAGCTAGGGTTACAGTGGGGGGCTAGTCCTCTGGTAACCGCAAGAGTTTGACTCCCCATTCGCATCTGTATTGCAGCGTGCCTTGCCAGACAGGAGTAGGCACCATTTTTATAATGGTCTTTGGTATGACCCGACCGTGAGTAAAACTCACAATCTCCCGATTGAGAGGTGGACACGCTAACCACTAGGCCACTCGCTGGTAGGCTGAGCCAAAAACTCACTTTTTCATAGCTTGTGCACTAGGGCTGTAACAATATGCGTATCGAAATCGAAATCGCGATACGCAGAGCCACGATCCGTATCGCGATACAAGAAGGCAGAATCGCGGTACACCCTTTCAAACTTCTCCTCAGCCCAAAAACAGAGGCGCTTCCAAACTTAAATTAATGAATACTTTACTTTTTATTTAAATTACATTTTAAACTTACTTAAATTACTTTTACTTTTTTAATATCTATTAGTAAGTCATTTTTTCGCCGACCTGCGACAATCTTCTGCGAGTCACGCAACGTCCACACTCGCCACTGGCAGAGCATTCATTTCTTTTAAGCGGTCGCCATTCTGGTTGCGACGCGGGGAGCGAATCTGTAAACAAGCAGCTCATTGGCTGGCTAGGTGTGCCACAAGCCAATCACAATCACTTGACCGGAAAGGCATGCAGTGTTGCCAGATTGGGCGGGTTTAGGTGCTTTTTGGCTGGTTTTGAACATATTTTGGGGTGGAAAACGTTAGCAATATCTGGCAACACTGAAGGCATGTCTGCTTGGGCGGAAGCCTTCTGCGGCAGTTACATTTTGACACGCGAGCAATGTTTCACCATAAAAATTCCGTAATTTCCGTCTGTTTTCCGCGATCACACAAAATCATTGGCCCTATGAGAGTGAGACAGTGAGAGAGCCACCCCTATACCCCCCCCCCCCCCCCCCCCAAAAAAATCTTAACGGATTTACACGATTTGGAAAAATGACTTTTTCAGAACCGAAAAAAATAGAGTTTCCGGCTGAACAGTATTATTTTGAGAAATAAAACAATCTTTGGATATACATTTGTTCATTTTTGCATACATATTACTCATTCTCTGCAGTGGTCTGAATTATTTGTTATTAAATAGTTAATGTAAGTAAGTAAATGTTAATAAGTCAAATTTACTACTTTAAAAAAACATTTAAAAAAAAATCGTGGGCGTATCGAATCGTGGGTCAAAAATCGCGATACGAATCGAATCGTGAGTTGGGTGTATCGTTACAGCCCTATTGTGCACATACATTTGGGTTAGAGATGACGGTTTTCCGTGATCCTGGTAAACGGATGAAAAACACGGAATCCAGTATTTGAAACAGAATGTCCAAAAAGTTTATTTGCACAAATTAAAACTAAATATTTTGTATCAAATAAGCCCTTACAGTGTCGGACTTTGCCTTTAACTTTGTTGGGGGATTTCCGAGGCTTGCCCATAGCGTGCATAAATCGTGTGTGCCTATTGGCTGTTTGGTATCTGAGCTGGGTGTCCTAGCCAATAGCTTCGCTGCTGTCATGCAGAGACCGGTATTTATGTTGCCATGCCGAAGTGAACAAAAATGGCGACCGGACCAGCATTTAAATGCATGAAACAGTCAGCGCCTCTACTGACAGTAAATGCATTATCAAGAGTGGATCAATTTCCCGATTAACTATATGAAGACAACGGCGTTTTATTTTGCAAATACTGTCAACATTAAATTAGTTGCAGATACTCAGTTTATGATACTCTTCAGTCAGCATGTGCCAATACAATGTTATTTTACTAGTCATTTAGATTACTTGCAATTAGTTCACTAGTCATTATATTCTTTCTTTCGTGGAAAATTTAAGAAACTGTTAATCATTCTTAAGTGACACTTAAATTTGTTAAATATAATTTCATTAGGGGCGGCACGGTGGTGTAGCGGTTAGTGCTGTCGCCTCACAGCAAGAAGGTCCGGGTTCGAGCCCCGTGGCCGGCGAGGGCCTTTCTGTGCAGAGTTTGCATGTTCTCCCCGTGTCCGCGTGGGTTTCCTCCGGGTGCTCCGGTTTCCCCCACAGTCCAAAGACATGCAGGTTAGGTTAACTGGTGACTCTAAATTGACCGCAGGTGTGAATGGTTGTCTGTGTCTATGTGTCAGCCCTGTGATGACCTGGCGACTTGTCCAGGGTGTACCCCGCCTTTCGCCCGTAGTCAGCTGGGATAGGCTCCAGCTTGCCTGCGACCCTGTAGAACAGGATAAAGCGGCTAGAGATAATGAGATGAGATTTTCATTAATTTCCAGTAATATTACTCTAAACTGCTAAAGTTGAGGGACTTGAGTGAAGTTGAGTCTAAACAGCGGTGGCATCTGTAAAGGGGGACAACAGGCAAGATGTCGTTTTATAATTGTTAAAGTTTTAAAACTAACAGAGACACAAATTTTCATATAATGAGAAATTCACCACAGCGACTCTTTGAAAATCAGTAAATTTACAAAAATCTTTGTATTAAAGTAGAAAATAAGTACTCTCTGTTGAATTTTTGAATGTGCCAATTTAAGAATTTTGATCATTTTTATGAATTCAGCATTTATTAAACTTTACAAATATGAATCAGAATGTAATTTACAAGTGTATTTCTTTGTTTTATATCTACCACACATACACAAACAGTGTTTTAAAGCAGCCCTAAGTCCTTAAAATTTGTGTGTCATACAGGAAAACCTGAAACCAGTGTTGAAATGGAATGTAGTAAAACTGAAATGGAAAGATCCTGAATTACAAAGCAGAAAATCATTGTCTCTAGTTTGGGTATTTGGAGTTCCTACGAGGCGGCACGGTGGTGTAGTGGTTAGCGCTGTCGCCTCACAGCAAGAAGGTCTGGGTTCGAGCCCCGTGGCCGGCGAGGGCCTTTCTGTGCGGAGTTTTCATGTTCTCCCCGTGTCCGCGTGGGTTTCCTCCGGGTGCTCCGGTTTCCCCCACAGTCCAAAGACATGCAGGTTAGGTTAACTGGTGACTCTAAATTGAGCGTAGGTGTGAATGTGAGTGTGAATGGTTGTCTGTGTCTATGTGTCAGCCCTGTGATGACCTGGCGACTTGTCCAGGGTGTACCCCGCCTTTCGCCCGTAGTCAGCTAGGATAGGCTCCAGCTTGCCTGCAACCCTGCAGAACAGGATAAAGCGGCTAGAGATAATGAGATGAGATGAGTTCCTACGAACCCATAAACTCTGAAATAAGACACCCAGCCGGTTTCTTTTAGCTGCCTGTTACAGAAAACATGAGCTTCAACAAGCTGTTCAGATTTGACTCCCCTTTCTGTGTCACAAGTGGAGCTCACTAGAATTATCCCGCCCCCTCATCCGAATATCTTCACTCATGGCTTGAGAACTACCTTTGGGAATGAATATTCATCAGGAAAGTGCTACCTAATTGGCCAGCAGAAGAGGGGGGTGGGGTGAGCAGTGGCTCGTTATCATTTAAAGGAACAGGCACTCAAATCGGTTGTTTTGGACAGGGCTGTTTAGACAGGGTGAGAAGGGAGCTGTGGTGCTCTATCCTTGTGGTACTTTGACCAAAGCATGTCCCAGACATTTCATTAAGACCTCAAGGAACTGTGTCAACTTGTGGAAAAGGGGTATCTCATCTCATTCTCATTATCTCTAGCCGCTTTATCCTGTTCTACAGGGTCACAGGCAAGCTGGAGCCTATCCCAGCTGACTACGGGTGAAAGGCGGGGTACACCCTGGACAAGTCGCCAGGTCATCACAGGGCTGACACATAGACACAGACAACCATTCACACTCACATTCACACCTACGGTCAATTTAGAGTCACCAGTTAACCTAACCTGCATGTCTTTGGACTGTGGGGGAAACCAGAGCACCCGGAGGAAACCCACGCGGACACGGGGAGAACATGCAAACTCTGCACAGAAAGTCCCTCGCCGGCCACGGGGCTCGAACCCAGGACCTTCTTGCTGTGAGGTGACCGCGCTAACCACTACACCACCGTGCCGCCCCGGAAAAGGGGTATATCACCTTTAAATACTTATGGCACCAATATTCTTCCAAAATATAGTGTATATACTCTAACAGATAATTTAGATCTCACAGAAAACGGCATCAGTTCTTAGATCATTAGAAAAGATGCATTTAACATTTTGTATAGCTAATTCAGTCTTCTTGAAAGCAGGTGCAGAAGAAGAGTATGTGATCATGTGGTCTCTGGACCAGCTGAGTGAGGTGGAGAAATATAGTTTCGTTTTAACTGTACCAATTGTATCAGGTTGAAATGATAAATAAAAAGACTTTGACTCTGCTATACTCTTATTTTCTCTTGGCCAGGCCATTAGTGTGATGCAATTTCATTTGTGACTGTGGGTCACGACTCACTGGCTCTCTCATGCTGCCTGCTGACAGCTAAGCTACGCCCGGTCTTCATAAGATGTGCCTTTGTACACACCAATAAGATGTGTGTTTGTTTGTTTGTAGATGCTACTGAGAGGGTGGGGTTCGGTTCACGCAGGTTAGCTTTATCTTCTAGATTAATCTATGCAGGCACTCTTTGTTAACCCGTTTGTAATTTCTGCATAATTCTTTGCTTCATTAGAGAGATACAGGAACTTCAGAATGACCTCATATGTGGAAATCTTTGAAAGAATACCATATATCGTATGTGATCTATCGTTCTGGCGCAAACCGTTTTAACATATGACACTAGCGTCTAAATCTTTACCTCCGCCAAGGAGGTTATGTTTTCGGTAGCGTTGGTTTGTTTGTTTGTTGGTTTGTCTGTTAGCAACATTATGGGAAAAGTTATGAACGGATTGCTCTGAAATTTTTTCCAGAGGTGTGACTGGGCACAAGTAACAATCCATTAAATTTTGGCGGTGATCCGGATCACCTTCTGGATCCTGGATTTTTTTCAAGGATTCTTGGCGGAGGTCCGAGTGCTTTTCTAGTTTCTTAAGATATGACTAACTGCTAAGTGGAACAGGTCATTTAGGCTCTTCATTGTTAGCATTAGTCATTGGGCTAATATGATTCAGGTTTCTACAGTACTTTATGGGGTTGTAGAGCTGAAGCAGCAGGGTTCACATCATTACTTAAAATCAGTGTATCACATATTTCACAGTCCCATAAAGTCTTCATAGCACCGTCTGCAAGGATCTCGGAGGAACAGGAGAACGCACTGTGGTTTTGGACCCATTCTTTGATTACACACTGCCTTTATGTCGATTCTGGGATGTATGGAAGTCAGGCTAAGTGCAAGGCGTTGGATGATGGTTTCTGGGAGAGTAGTGTTGTGAGAAAATTGTAAAGAAAAAAGGCTATACATTGATTTCATATGTGGGTTTCGGAAAAGAAAATACCAAGAAGACAAGAAGCCTTTATTTATCATACGGACACTCAAGCACAGTGAAATTCCTCCTCTGCATTTAACCCATCTGAAGCAGTGAACACACACATGCAAGCAATAAGCACACACACATACCCAGAGCAGTGGGCAGCTATACTACAGCGCCTGGGGAGCAGTTGGGGGTTAGGTGCCTCACTCAAGGGCACTTCAGCCATGATACAGAGGGAGGGGAAAGTACTGTTCATTCACTCAGCACCCCTCACATTTTTCCTGACAGTCCTGGGAATCAAACCGGTGACCCTTTGGGCCCAAGGCTGCTTCTCTAACCTTCAGGCCATGGCTACCCCCATAGCTTCTAACCAAGCATGTCTTCATTGTCGAGAAGTGAACTAACTGAATGAGAGCAACAAACATGAAATCCGTTTTTATCAGACTGAGTTGTACGTTCTGAACTCTGAGAAACGAAGGCCTTTTTTTGCTCTTCAGACTGCTGAAAATCTTTCCGCTCTGCTCACAGCAGATAAGCCTGACAATCGGATTTGAATTACTGTGTAAACATAGGTTTGCACTTGATTTTGTATGTCACCATGTTACCTTTGCAGTAGATCATGCATATTACGTTTTTCAGTCCACTTTTGGCCCTTTTCCACTACCCTTTTTCAGCTCACTTCAGCTCGCTTCAGCTCACTTCAGCCCGACACGGCTCGCGTTTCGACTACCTCAGAGCAGCACGACTCAGCTCGCTTCAGCCCTGCTTAGCACCCAAAACTCGCACGGTTTTGGAGTGGGGCTGAAGCGAGCCAAACCGAGCCGAGTGGGGCTAGGGGCGTGAGCAGACACTCCCCTGTGCACTGATTGGTGAGGAGGAGTGTCCTCACATGCCCACACGCCCCGCGAGCACGGTGGGATCTGTAAACACCGTAAACCCGGAAGAAGAATAATTACGAATTACGAGAATTTCTGAAGCCTTATGCGCCTCGCCTCATCTATACGCTCTTGCCAGTATCTGTTGGCGTTGTCGGTGACAACAAGCCACAGCACCAAGACCAGCAGCACTAACGACTCCATGTCCTCCATGTTTATTGTTTACTATCCGGGTCGTGAGACTACCGCTTAAAAGATCACTGATGTCACTGTTTGCGCCGCCTAATGACATCACGTGACGTCCACCCACTTTCGCTAACTCCACCCAATGTGTCCACCCACTTCCAGCCAGCACGGTTCAGCACGGTTGTAGTCGAAATGCAACTCCAACAGCCCCACTCAGCTCGACTCAGCCCAACTCAGCACGGCACGACTCAGCCCAACTCAGCCGCGTTGGTAGTGGAAAAGCGGCATTTTTCTCCACTGAGGTCTGATTAATGCTGTCTCTCTGTCATCCTGTGTTACAAGTCTAAACTCACAATAAGAAAATACCATGTGCTGATTGAAATTATAGTCTTGCATAATGCTAAACAGCTGCAAATATCCCTATTATAATGTTAAAATTTAATGTAGGGCAGGATGGTGGTGCACCAGGTACTGTTCACAGGTACAGGGTTCCTGATTACCTCTGCCAAGGAGGTTATGTTTTCGGTAGCGTTGGTTTGTTTGTTGGTTTGTCTGTTAGCAACATTATGGAAAAAGTTATGAACGGATTGCTCTGAAATCTTTTCCAGAGGTGTGACTGGGCACAAGTAACAATCCATTAAATTTTGGTGGTGATCCGGATCACCTTCTGGATCCCGGATTTTTTTCAAGGATTCTTGGCGGAGGTCTGCGCTCTCCGAGTGCTTTTCTAGTTCAATTCTGAACTCAGGTTACTGTCCATGTAGAGTCACATGTTCTCTCGTGTGTGGGGCTCCTCCAGGATGCTCTGGTTTTCTCCCATCTCCTAAAAACATACCCGTAGATCAGTGGCAAACCGGTACTATTAGAGCTGGGACTTCAGCTCAGCCAAAACTTAGCCAGACACACCAAAAAAGCAACAGGGCAAAGGATTTTGCAAGGGATTAGCGGCAGGCTGCCAGGTTGCTCCGTTGTGTGAAGTTGTCGATGTTGATTTTAAAAGTAACTAAGTAAATTACACAGAGAATTGAATACTTAAGTATGACTGAAAAATACTGTGGCGAGCGTGTAGCGTGGACGAAGAGTCTGGTGACAGAAATCTTAGTTTCTCGGTCATTAGTCTGTGCTACTTGCTATCGATAGCACTGGCTTGACCGCTTCATTAGCATTCGCTAACACTACTGATGAACGCTACACCGGCTGGAAGGTGACTTAACTGCTGCGCTGATGGCGCTGACTCGCAGTTAAGTTCGTGAAGGCCAAGGGTGATCATTTTTGGTCCCTCCCACTATAAATCAAAATCTGATCGGTTAATTCATCTGTCGATTCCAATATAAACATACACTGCCATGGCCTTCTGTCCCAGTAATGAAGTCCTAACCAATGAGCAAACCAGCTCTAAACTCTCCTCAGCCTAGAGACCCATCCATTATCTGTAGCCGCTTATCCTGTACAGGATCGCAGGCAAGCTGGAGCCTATCTCAGCTGACTATTACCCCTTTTCCACCAAATCAGTTCCAGGGCTGGTTCGGGGCCAGTGCTGGTGCTGGTTCACAACTCGTTCAACTTGCGAGCCAGCTGAGAACCAGTTTTCTTTTCCATAGCTCGGCGTGCTAAGGGGAGCCACGCCATTACGTCGCTGTATACGTCAGTTACGTCGCTGTATACATCAGTTATGTCACTGCGTTTGCATAAACCTTGGCATGAACATCGAAGCAACAACAACACGGGGAAGAAGAAGCAGCAACAACAACAACAACAATAATAATGGATGACTTTGCGTTTGTACAGCTGCTGCTTCTCGTCGCTTAAAAATGAAGACCTTTCGTGGTCTTGCTATTTTTGTTGGTCTTAACAACGCCGCCTCCCCCGCTGACGTAAGCGGTTCTTTCATCTGGCCCAGCAAAGAGTTGGTGCTAGCCTGGAACCGTTTTTTCTGGCCCCAGTGCCAGTTCTTTGTCAGTGGAAACAGAAAACCCGGTTCCAAACTAAGCACCGGCCCCGAACCAGCCCTGGAACTGCTTTGGTGGAAAAGGGCCATATGGGTGAGAGGTGGGGTACACCCTGGACAAGTCACCAGGTCATCGCAGGGCTGACACATAGAGACAAACAACCATTCACACTCACATTCACACCTACGGTCAATTTAGAGCCACCAGTTAACCTAACCTGCATGTCTTTGGACTGTGGGGGAAACTGGAGCACCCGGAGGAAACCCACACAGACACGGGGAGAACATGCAAACTCCACAGAAAGGCCCCCGTCAGTTGCTGGGCTCAAACCCAGAACCTTCTTGCTGTGAGGCGACAGTGCTAACCACTACATCACCGTGCCACCCACCCCAGCCTAGAGACAACAAAAAAACTGTTTTCAGGACAGTAACCCTTTCATTTCTGAAGCTAATTTGATAGAAAATGAGGCCAGATTAGAATTGGAAGAGAATAAGTATAATCAAATTATGAAAGCAATTAAAGAATGAAAGAAATTAAATATAACATTTGAAATGCTGATATGTTTGGGCTTCTCTAAAGGCCTAGAAGGCCTTGATGGTTCCCCTCAGCCGTAGATGGATTGGCTATGCTAAATTGCCCCTATATCTAAAAATATGTGTGTGTGTGTGTGTGTGTGTGTGTGTGTGTGTGTGAGAGATGGACTGGTATCTTGTCTCACGTGTATTACCGCATTTCACCCAGCGCTCCCGGAATTGACTTTGGAACACCACGGCTCTGATCAGGATAAAATGGTTACTAAAGATGTATGAAGGAAAGTAGGCTTTCAGAGGTCATTTCTCTTAAGTGGAAAGAACACTGAATGTGATTTGCTTATTGGGCAGCTGATATAATTAAAGCTCAGGATGAGCTCTGAAGACTCTAGTTCTCAGTAACTCGATTAGAAGCAATTAGGCTGACATCACTTCTTGACAGCTGTCCTGATCATTCACTAGCAGCTCCTGAGTGATCATCCTCAGGCTCTCGCTCTCAAAGCAGCCAAACAATTCCTACACTTCATCCTGTAGATACTTCAGGTCATGATGCTTTACTGGCACACACATCTACCATCTGCTGTTTCCTCTAAGTTCTTAAGCTACATTCAAGTGGTCAGGGTGTGTGTGTGTTCCCTGTTGATGGCATGGTGGAGGGCGTGAAGGTTATTGACGGCACCATCTGTGACCACTCTCACTCTCTCGTGTTTGATAGACTAAGCTGAGCTCCTGACTGGCCTTTCAGCACATGCTGAGCTTTTCACCCTAGCCTATTAACACCGCTTCCCTTCCCCACATACCATCCCCACGCCACACAATGAGGGTCAATGACGTAGCATGATCGCAGGACACTGACACCAGCTATTATCTTCAGGCACAAATGGTACTGCGTTTGGATTTAGTTAAAGGAAAGGTTTGGCCAAGATTTAAAAGTAAACGTTTTTCCTGTTAGCCCAGAAATACTTGACAAGCCAAGAGGTTTGCTCCTGTAGTTTGACATCGGACCTTACTAACTGGACATGTAATTTATCATCATGATAGCATTGTGCAAACTGTATGCCTAAATCATCACATACTTGGCTCAGTAATGCCAATTCGGGTAAAACCAAATGTTGCATATGCACGATCAACACACTTTACTGAACATGTTTTCTATATACACTACCGTTCAAAAGTTTGGGGACACTTTGAAATGTCCTTATTTTTGAAAGAAAAGCACTGTTCTTTTCAATGAAGATCACTTTAAACTAATCAGAAATCCACTCTATACATTGCTAATGTGGTAAATGACTATTCTAGCTGCAAATGTCTGGTTTTTGGTGCAATATCTACATAGGTGTATTGACCCTTCCCACTCACGTGACCTTCGTAAACGAGACCGCCATTTTGGACATGAAGTGGACTTCGGTTCGAATCGGTTTGAATGCGAGGAAGACGACAAACGAAAAACATAAAAGAAAAAGGAGCGAGATGCAGAAAACACCTTCACTATCCAGCGACGTAGGGCATTTACAGGGCGAGCAGAGGGAGAGGTATTTGCAAAAATTGAGGTTAGCAGGCTTAGGCCCTGTCCACACGGCAACGGATTCAGGTGAATCCGATACAATTGTTTATCGTTTAGGCCTGGCGTCCACACGGCACTGGCGTTTTGGGTGCCCCAAAACGCAATCTTTTGAGAACGGGTCCCAGAGTGGAAAGATCTGGCAACGTTGCCGTTGCGAAGTCGTCTGGATGAGTAGAATGGATTTGTTTATGATGACGTCACAACCACATGACTATCAGTGCTTCACGCCGAGTAGAAGTGTAATGAACTCGATGCGAGTTGTCAACAAATCCTATAACTTGGTTCATGAAACGCGCTTACAAAATATTTTCACTGTGAATATTTATTGTGTAATGGTGCAAAGTGAGAGAGAGAGAATAGCCCTTAGGGCAGAGTCAATCCCGCCAGCAAAAATAGGGAAAAAAAGGAGCGATCTCACCTCTTCAGATGTTGGTTTAAGTCCTACAATACATTCCTCAAAAAGGGCGTAGTAGAACAAATTAATCCATCAACGTGTAGCATTCAATTTATTCCGGACCATTAAAGACGCCGCCTTCCGCGTAGAATCATACGTCATCCTCGCCGCCATATTGGATGGGTCAAAGCGGAGAATAAAGATGCCTCATTCATGTGCTGCGTTTAACTGTACCAACAGGTTTACCGTCCAAACGAGATCACATGGGATTACCTTTCACAGGTGAGACTGGAAAAATACTTTTCATTGTATTTGGTCATTATAATGTAATTTTACGAACAGATTTTTCTGACTTTGTGGCTAATATGAAGTCTCGCGCATAATAGTTTATGCGCATGTGTCCTTACTTCTTCTGTTGTTCTGGTGTCTCCGAAGGGACCATCTTACAGCGCACCTAGAGGTGTGGCATGTGTATTGCATCGTTTTCAGCAAGCGTTGCGTTGCCATATGGACCTGATATTTTACTGATCGTTGCCCATGTGGACGCGATATTTTTTTAAATAACATCTCGTTGCCGTTGTCGTGTGGATGTAGCCTTAGAGAACGACGTTTACCTGCTTCCACCAGGATTGTTCACATTAGCAACGCCGTACAGAAATAACGGTTTATGGCACAGACCCTTTCGGTTCTTGCTCATCTAGCTGCTACAATGACTGCTTAGACTGCAACAATAATACCTAACACACATTTAAGTATCCGTCGTAAAGACGTGAAACTCATTGAGTGACGAGTGTGTTCATTGATAAGCTAACACAATCTAAAAGTAGACATACCATCACACTGCCCTGGCGCTGTGTACAGTTTACCTTCTATGGTTTGTGCACTCACTATTTGCCATTACTTTCTCCAACCATTGTTAGAGATTACAGGGAACGGCCTGGATTTAAGAGACAAATACATGTTCCTCTTGTTTTGAACACTTATTTGTAGGACATTACCTCTGATCTGTCCTACAGTCTACCAACAGCAAAGGAACACAACGTTAGCTAATGTCGTTAGCTAATAGCTACTACAGAAGAACAAAGAGGTTACAATGGGTTATTTTAGCCTATTTGGTTACACACTCGCCGCCACAAAATGTTAACAGCAATGTAATGCCTTTTCTGGCTAATTTTATTCGTCTTACCTCCAACAAAGTGGTCACTACACAAGCGTTGGTATGCCAAGGGCTGCCAATCTTTCCTGTTAATGGCCGCTATCCATCTTCTCCATCGGTCAGCATCTGTCGGGATCCGATAAAATGCTAAATCTTGCCTTGTGTGTTGATGGTTACTACATCCAGGTGCACAACAATATAATGGCATGATGGAAGTCTTGCTGAAAGTAAAAACTTTCTTTGATGGCTGTATTCCTTTTGATGCTTCGCCGTCGTTCCTCGTTGTTGGCTGTGGTAGACTACTGGTAGTTCATGTCCAAAATGGCAGCCGCATTTGTCGTGACGTCACGTGGGATGGGTCAATAGAGGCCCATTTCCAGCAACTCTCACTCCAGTGTTCTAATGGTACAATGTGTTTGCTCATTGCCTCAGAAGGCTAATGGATGATTAGAAAACCCTTGTACAATCATGTTAGCACAGCTGAAAACAGTTGAGCTCTTTAGAGAAGCTATAAAACTGACCTTCCTTTGAGCAGATTGAGTTTCTGGAGCATCACATTTGTGGGGTCGATTAAATGCTCAAAATGGCCAGAAAAATGTCTTGACTATATTTTCTATTCATTTTACAACTTATGGTGGTAAATAAAAGTGTGACTTTTCATGGAAAACACAAAATTGTCTGGGTGACCCCAAACTTTTGAACAGTAGTGTATAAATAAGTATTGATATGTAATTAGACTATCCAGAAGAGAATGAGTTCCCTTTCAAAACTAGTTTCTCTCTAGGCTTCACCCTTATGTTGTCTCAGGGAGTTTCTTACCACTATCACCTCTAGATTTCTATAAAACTGTTTTGTGAAATGCCTGTTGTTAAAATGAAAATTAATTGAAATTAATTCTAAGCTTGGGTTCTTGTCTGCATGGGTTTCCTCGGAGTAATTTGGTGTCCTCCTATCTCTGAAAAACATGCTGGTAGGTGGATTGGCTTCTCTAAAATGTGTGTGTGTGTGTGTGTGTGTGTGTGTGTGTGTGTGTGTGTGTGTGTGTGTGTGTGTTTATATACTACTGAGGACCAAATGTCCCCACAAGAAAAATAAAATCTGACAATTTCGACCTTGTGGGGACCACAAGGAAATTGTTGTTGTGTTTGTTTTTTAAACAAAATAATAATAATTAAAAAAAGAGCCAAAAAGTTTCGTTTTCATTACTGAGGTTAAAATTAGGGTTAGGTTTAGGTGCAGGCACAGCATTAACAGTGGAAGGTCCTCACAAGGATAGTGAGACATGTGTGTGTGTGTGTGTGTGTGTGTGTGTGTGTGTGTGTGTGTGTGTGTGTGTGTGTGTGTGTGTGTTAAACTGTCCTGGATTTATTCCTGTTTTGCCTCCAGTGTTTTCTTTGAAGTGCTCAAGATCCATCTTGGTACCAGACCCAGATCAAGACATTACTGAAGACGGGTTAATGAATGTATTGTATCATAAAAAAAAAGGACTGTAGCATATTCTGTCAAAAAAGAGCTTCTGCATTTTTACAAAAAGATCTCTTTTTATCCATTTAGCCCTTTCAGCCATTTCTATTATCATTTTTTCACCCCTGAAATAAATGAATATCATTTCCACACATTTTTACGTTAAATTTGCCAGCATGAGATGTATGATATTCTCTTTTTTTTAAACGTTACCTCTTTTTGTCCTATCACACTTTCTGCTATCAGTGTTCACAGGCTAACAGTCTCAGTCTTATGAGTAATCTTATGCTGAAAAGCGCATCATCAGACCCTCAGTTTTTGATTGCATAACTCAAATTAGAAATGATTCAGCCACTCGCGCTATAATCAGGTGACATTTGCAGGACTGTACTCGCTGTTTGATATAAATAACTATCATCTCTGATAACTTTGATGTGCTGATTAGTTCTTGAGTGTGAGCAGTGAGAAGCAGCGAAGAGTCAAGACAACACAGAATAGTTGCTTCATTAGGTTGTGTAAACACGCTCTCACCTTTCTCCTAGCTGTGTTCACAATAAGTAGGTTGTGCTGATGGTTGAGTGTATGTTTCCTAAGCCAGGGTTTCTCAAACTTCTTTGCTCTGGGGCCCAGTAATGTTAGGCCTTGGTGCTGCAAGACCCTGCATAGGCATACGCCTCTGTGCGCCCCCCCCCACACACACACACATCGTGTGCGCCTCCATAGATAGATAGATACATACATACAGTGGTGCTTGAAAGTTTGTGAACCCTTTAGAATTTTTTTTATTTCTGAATAAATATGACTTAAAACATCATCAGATTTTCACACAAGTCCTAAAAGTAGATAAAGAGAACCCAGTTAAACAAATGAGACAAAAATATTATACTTGGTCATTTATCTACTGAGGAAAATAATCCAATATTACATATCTCTGAGTGGCAAAAGTATGTGAACCTCTCGGATTAGCAGTTAATTTGAAGGTGAAATTAGAGTCAGGTGTTTTCAATCAATTGGGATGGCAATCAGGTGTGAGTGGGCACCCTGTTTTATTTAAAGAACAGGGATCGATCAAAGTCTGATCTTCACAACACATGTTTGTGGAAATGTATCATGGCACGAACAAAGGAGGTTTCTGAGGACCTCAGAAAAAGCGTTGTTGATGCTCATCAGGCTGGAAAAGGTTACAAAACCATCTGTAAAGAGTTTGGACTCCACCAATCCACAGTCAGACAGATTGTGTACAAATGGAGGAAATTCAAGACCATTGTTACCCTCTCCAGGAGTGGTCGACCAACAACGATCACTCCAAGAGTAAGGCGTGTAATAGTCGGCGAGGTCACAAAGGACCCCAGGGTAACTTCTAAGCAACTGAAGGCCTCTCTCACATTGGCTAATGTTAATGTTCATGAGTCCACCATCAGGAGAACACTGAACAACAGTGGTGTGCATGGCAGGGTTGCAAGGAGAAAGCCACTGCTCTCCAAAAAGAACATTGCTACTTGTCTGCAGTTTGCTAAAGATCATGTGGACAAGCCAGAAGGCTATTGGAAAAATGTTCTGTGGATGGATGAGACCAAAATAGAATTTTGGTTTAAATGAGAAGCATTATGTTTGGAGAAAGGAAACCACTGCATTCCAGCATAAGAACCTTATCCCATCTGTGAAACATGGTGGTGGTAGTATCATGGTTTGGGCCTGTTTTGCTGCATCTGGGCCAGGACGGCTTGCCATCATTGATGGAACAATGAATTCTGAATTATACCAGTGAATTCTAAAGGAAAATGTCAGGACATCTGTCCATGAACTGAATCTCAAGAGAAGGTGGGTCATGCAGCAAGACAACGACCCTAAGCACACAAGTCGTTCTACCAAAGAATGGTTAAAGAAGAATAAAGTTAATGTTTTGGAACGGCCAAGTCAAAGTCCTGACCTTAATCCAATCGAAATGTTGTGGAAGGACCTGAAGTGAGCAGTTCATGTGAGGAAACCCACCAACATCCCAGAGTTGAAGCTGTTTTGTTCAGAGGAATGGGCTAAAATTCCTCCAGGCTGGTGTGCAGGACTGATCAGCAGTTACCGTAAACGTTTAGTTGCAGTTATTGCTGCACAAGGGGGTCCCACCAGATACTGAAAGCAAAGGTTCACATACTTTTGCCACTCACAGATATGTAATATTGGGTCATTTTCCTCAATAAATAAATGACCAAGTATAATATTTTTGTCTCATTTGTTTAACTGGGTTCTCTTTATCTACTTTTCAGACTTGTGTGAAAATCTGATGATGTTTTAGGTCATATTTATGCAGAAATATAGAAAATTCTAAAGGGTTCACAAACTTTCAAGCACCACTGTACATACATAGTTTATTATTATTATTTATTTATTTTATTTTTTTTGTTCGTAGTACTTGTTACAAGTAGCAGGCTTATACCAGCATAACAATATTCAGGTTTTTTTCTAGAAAAATTTAGTATGAGGGCGCTCACCATGGCAAGGGAGCGAAGCGGGGGGGGAGATGGTGCCGGTTGTCCCCCCCCGCCGTGCAAAGCCTTTGAAAAATGCTCCAATGGGACATTTTGAGGCTATCTGAGAGGGAAATTGTAACAAATTGTCTGTCAACAGTCTTTGGCTTTCTTCCGCTTCGTGCCGCGGGATGACATCTTTAAATGCCCAAGTGTCAACAAAAACAACTCGCGCACTACTTCTGTCAAAAACTCCTGCGCCGGTGGGTGAAAGGTCATTCAGTCTCGAGAAATCTCGCTCTACAAGTCAGCTGACCTTGTATGTAACCCATGTCAAATCTCGCAAGAGCAGCCGCGACAAGTAAACAACTAAACAACATGGCGCCTCAGTCTGGAAAACGCTAATTCGGATTGTTTTTGCACCGTCTGGCGGTGTATCTACTATGATTGGAATATTTTTGGAGCAATTATAACGTATTTGATGATCAGACACATTGTCACGTAGTGTTGCTGGGATGTTTTCACGAAGTCGGTAAGGGGGCGCGCGCCGAGAGTAAGAGGGCGCAGCGCCCCTGTTCCCCCGTTTAGACGAAAGCCTGATATTTTGGCTAAATAAGACCTAACAGGAGTGCATTGGCAGAATTGTAGAAAATTGCCAAATGACCAGTAACTGTCCAAAGATATGCCATTGTTATTATTATTATTATTATTATTATTATTATTATTATTATTATTATTATTAGTAGTAGTAGTAGTAGTAGTAATAGGCCTATTATTATTATTATTATTATTATTATTGCTTAGGCCTAAACTATTATTAAACAAGGGAAACTAACAGAAGTGCTTTGGCTTTGAGATTATTGCCAAATTACATAAATATACTGATATGTAGGCCCAATAATTTGACTATTATTGTTATTCTCTTCTCATCTCATTATCTCTAGCCTCTTATCCTGTTCTACAGGGTCGCAGGCAAGCCGGAGCCTATCCCAGCTGACTACGGGCGAAAGGCGGGGTACACCCTGGACAAGTCGCCAGGTCATCACAGGGCCGACACATAGACACAGACAACCATTCACACTCACATTCACACCTACGGTCAATTTAGAGTCACCAGTTAACCTAACCTGCATGTCTTTGGACTGTGGGGGAAACCGGAGCACCCGGAGGAAACCCACGCGGACACGGGGAGAACATGCAAACTCCGCACAGAAAGGCCCTCGCCGGCCCCGGGGCTCGAACCCGGACCTTCTTGCTGTGAGGCAACAGCGCTAACCACTACACCACCGTGCCACCCATTATTATTATTATTATTATTATTATTATTAAACTATTATTACCATTTGTGTAAGAACCATTAAACCAAGATTTTTTTTTTTACTTTTGTGTTTTAGATTTTTTTTTAAAACTCCACCTTTGAACTTGAAGCACTGCCAAACAGTGCCTCAATAACATACACACACTTATAAAAAGGTCTACCAGAAACATGGGACCTCAAACCGAGAAACCTAAAGGCCCACTGTAGCCCTAATACTGACTGATTACACAGTCCCAGCATGAAGAAGGGAGAACTGAACGTAGGCTACGTGCTGACTTTTAACCTCAAATGACAGGCCCAGTCACCCACAGAGATTTGGTAAAAGAAAAGTCAGCATTCTAATGCGACGGATGTGCCTGCTTTCTCGCCACTAACAGGTCGAAACGAGGAAGACAGGGTGACAAGACTTTTTCTGAGTTGAGCCTGTTTCACTGTTTTGTCTTTGTGGCTGTCAAATGTGAAAATGTGGTCTCGCAGAGGTATGTTGAATGGAAAGGCATCAGTGTTTTCACTGCCATCTCACTCAGCTGGGGATATTCATCGCAGCATGACAGCCAGAATTCAGACAGAGTCGACCAAATCTCGACTGCAGACCAGCATCGCACCAAAGCTCCAGAAGTTTATCCTGCACCACAGGTGTCAGAGCGCTCGTTTCTGGGTTGGTGAACAGATCTCTTACCCATTGCTTTTCCGTGAGATGGGATTTTGTGGGGAAGTATGAATCAAAATGACGCAGTGTTTCGGTAAGGTGTTGCGCGTCACTGTCGGCACCTGCCCCAAATCCACACCTTCATCAGCCAGAGACGACAAACAGCCGAACATGTCAAACACACCTCTATTAACTCTGTTGGTCCAGACTGAGAGCTTCTTTTTGAAAGCCATGATTTTATCATTGGCTTGAAAAATGTCACATGCTTGGTCTTGGATCGACAGGTTTAGCATATTGAAATGGTCCAGGATGTCAGAAAGATAAGCTACCTTTATAAGCCAAGCCTGATCTCGCAGGTGATCAGCAAGGTTGGACTGTTTATTTGTCAAGAATGCCTCAAACTCATGCCTCAACTCGTACACTCTGTTCACCACTTTACCCCGTGACAGCCAACGAACCTCAGAGTGCAAGAGCAGATGAACATGATCTGCACCCATCTCATCACACAGAGCTGTAAATAGACGGGAATTTGTCGGATTGGCCTTAATGAAGTTCACTATTTTGACCACTTGATTTAAAACTTCACGAAGCTCTGTGGACAGGTGTTTAGAGGCAAGTACCTCTCGATGAATAACACAGTGCGTTGCCTGCACTGATGGTGAAGCGGCTTTTACCCGAGCAACAACTCCATTGTGCCTGCCGGTCATAGCCGCTGCCCCATCTGTGCAGACACCGACGCAACGCCCCCATATCAACCCATGCCCAGAGATGTACCCATCAAGCATACGGAATATTTCTCCAGTGGTTGTGGTCCCTGGAAGCACCTTACAAAACAAAAAATCCTCATGAAACCAGCCCTCATGAGCATATCTGATGTAGACCAGAAGCATAATAGCCAAGTTAGAGAGATCCGTGGTCTCATCCAATTGAATGGCAAACCAGTCAGATGACTTCGCCCTTTCTAAAATTTGCATTTCGATGTCTGCCGCCATATCGTCAATTCAACGACAGACCGCGTCATTTGACAGAGGAATCTCTTTTACTTTGGCTGCAGCAGCCGGACCCAACACCTCACTACAAGCAGTAACAATCGAAGGCATAATTAGCTTCTCCCCAATTGTGAAGGGTGCCTGACATTTGGAAATGTGGTGTGAAATCATGTATGATGCCTTTGTTAGCTTTTCATTCTCGGTCAAATTACTTTTCAATACTTTAGTTTGGGTGGCCAATTCATCACGTTTTCTTCTGAAAAAATCCTCTGATTTATCCTTGAGATGCGAAAATTTAGTTTCCAAATGCCAGTGTAATTTGGATGGCTTCATAGCTTCGTTGCTTAGCATGGTTTGGCAGATAACACAGATTGGTTTCGGGGGACAACTATCACTTGAAATAAAGCCGAATTGTATGTATGAAGGGTCATAATTGCGAGTGAACGGGCGATATTTTTTTGCCTCTGGCTCATGTTGTGTATCTGCACTGTCAGATGGGTGCTTTCCAAAGAAAGAGTCAAGAGTAGCTTGCTTTGAACATGCCATGATATTGCTCGGACTTGGGACAGAATGAATGAATAAGTGCAAGTGTGCAACCTTGCGCGGGCGGGAACGCTTAACATTCTAGAATGGGGGGGAGGGACTTACGCTACATGGCACACAGTGACAAAAGCACTGAGAGCAGAGCCAGCCAATCGGTCTTTTACATAATCTGATTGACAGTGACCAGTAGTTTGAAATTATAATACTGACTACTAGTGCAGAGGCAGGCTTGCGGACCGACGGTAATCTTTTCACGGACCGGTACCGGTCCACGGCCCATAGATTGAGAAACACCGTCCTAAGCAACTTGTCCTGATTACCCATGGTTGTTTAGAAACAGATGAGAAGCAATGCAGCACCTGAACTGTTTCTCGTCCACAGGCCCTGACCGAAACGTGTGCAAGGTTTTCGACTAATTGACTACTTTGATATTACCCACAATGCTTTGCGCCGTGGGGGGTAACCAAAATATAGACAAACTAAAACAACATGACGTTGCACACTGACAATAATCTTTCGAATTTAAATCTCCGTAAAACCTTCAAAGAAGTGTTAAAACTAACTAAACCAAAAGCTTAAAGAAATCTGCAAAGCCTTTTCTGTGGACTTCGAGAAGTCAATCGGTAAAAAAACGCTTATAAATATCGTATCGAACGCTTTGAACATCTCACTTCAGGTGACAGATAGCAGCCTTCTTCGTCTATCAACACGGGTGTTCCAACAATTACTGACCTGCAGAAGAGCTTCAGAAGCTCGACACTGATCATAGACGAATCCACAGTGAAATGGCTTTTGCTGGGTGCTGGTTACGACGAGAAAGCCGTGAGAAAATACAAAACGCTTTATGCATGGGAGCACAAGCAAGGAATTCACTGTCACGTAAGTACTGTAAACACAGCAGAGCTGTCAAATTTATTTTTTAAGTTTAAGTTGATTTTGATTTCCCTCACTCTGATTTTCCTCGAGCTCAAACCATTACGACAATCTTTGAGCTGTTAGAGGAAGCTGTTAGGACAACAGGGTCAAATATTACATTCGATCTACCTACATAAAGACTAAAAGGCGATGTAAGCTTACTTACACTGCATCGTTTGCACTTTGTTTTAGGAGTTGATTCTTCAATAAAGTTGTCCTTTTCAGTTCTCTGACTTGTTCTTGTTTTTCGCACTTTTTATGACTAAACACAAGGACAGAGGGGTTGTAGTCTTTGTGACTTGGATCATCAGACTTTACCCCATCACTGAAGTGTTCAGAACAGAGTCGCGTGTTGTCTGTTGGTGTAAAATTTTGATGGCGAATTCTGACTAACCAGACTTTTCGACGTTTAGCTTCGTTAGGTAGTCTATAAAACTTTAAATCAGGAAAAGTCGTTTTTTTCCCATATGAATTCAAAGAAATGACCGGGGTTATCTGACTTTTACCCCTTTTCCACCAAGGGCTGGTTTGGGGCCGGTGCTGGTGCTGGTTCACAACTCGTTCAACTTGCGAGCCAGCTGAGAACCAGTTTGCTTTTCCATAGCTCGTGGTGCTAAGGGAAGCCACGTCATTACGTCGCCGTATACGTCAGTTACATCGCTACGTTTGCATAAACCTTGGCGCGAATATCGAAGCAAAAACAACACGGAAGCAGCAGCAGCAACAACAACAACAATAATAATAATGGATGACTTCACGTTTGTACAGCTGCTGCTTCTCGTCGCTTAAAAATGGCGATCTTTCGCGGTCTTGTTATTGTTGTTGGTCTTAACAACTCCGCCCTCCCGCTGACGTAAGCGGTTCTTTCCTCTGGCCCAGCAGAGAGTTGGTGCTAGCCTGGAACCGGTTTTTCTGGCCCCAGAGCCAGTTCTTTGTCAGTGGAAACAGAAAACCCGGTTCCAAACTAAGCACTGGCCCCGAACCAGCCCTGGAACTGCTTTGGTGGAAAAGGGGCCTTAGTAACCAAATATAGCACCTGGTTACCCCCCAAGGTGCAAGGCATTATGGGTATGTGAAAGTAGAGAATATGCCATTCTTTTACTCATATAGCTGCTCTTGCAGTCAAAAGTGTTACTTTTGAAACCTAGTACAGGCTGTAGGTGCCTTAAGCTCCAATATGCAATTATTAGATGTTAGTATAGCACTGTATATATGGTCTTATACAAAGTAAGGTCACACTGCATGGTGAATCCATTTGCACATAATAATATTTTAATGGGAACATTCAGGAAAACTGACTCATGTTCCCTAGTGATTTAAACCCTGCACCAAACATCGTAATAACATTTCTGCTCTGGAAACCAGTTAAAACTACTGTGAGATACATGCACAGAGTACATTAAAGGATCTTTATGTGATATCTGAAGCTAGATGCTGCCTTTATAGATTTCTTCATTCCTCATATTTCCTCTGCTTTCTGCTGTGTTTATTTAGGAAAGAACAACCAGGGAGAAGTGTATGAGTTTTTTGTCAACCCTGCAATTCTTTTACTAAGTTGGGTTCAAATGTGGCAGATGGTTAGAATGGGGATTGAACTGAAAAATCACCCATAAGAGTCCAGTGGTTAGACCTTTTTGCCAAGAAGCGGCGATTAGCCTGTACTGCCTAGTCCGAACTATGATTTACCATCAAACCTCACTCTAATGATGGAGAGGAGATTAATCTACATCCCCAGTCACCTTTGACCCCTATCCCTTCCTCCTACCTTGACCTTTTGAACCTTAAAGGGGGTAGGGTGCACAGGTCCCGTATAATCAATAGCCAGGGGCCATCCTTTCAGTAAGACTACCTTCAGAGGAGGCCTGGGGCCAGTGCACTGAGTGGGTGGGGGAGCTGATCTTTACAATCCAGTGGTCACTGAGATGGCAGTGAAATGCCTTCTGCAATCTTTGACTGTTTTAAGCCCAACTGGTTATCACTGGAGTCAAAGGTGTGGCTTTACATTTTATTTATGTTAGCTGTTCAATGCAGCGTAGCAGAATATCGCCCAGGGTTTCTGCCTGTGCCCCGCTGGCCTTGGATCTGCTTTCTGAGGTGACGTGGACGAGCGTTTGCCATGGGTTCTGACTATCTCGCCACAATAAAGCCTCCTTTTGTGGTCTGAGGTGAAAGCTGCAGTCTTTGGTTGAACCGTGCTGCACCCACACCGCAGGGCAAAACTATAGCCGTGTTTGGTTTCAGCCATAACTATGTGGGGCTCTCCCATATAAAAGCCCATTTGGAGATACAGATCTGTTCCCCATGCTCATATCCTTCGCCTCCAGCAGTTCCACATATGGAGCTTTTTTGGAGTCTTTCTTTTGTATAATGAATGGTCTGCCTTTTTGTGGCTATTGGATGTGCAGTTCTTATATGGGCCATTTCTGCATTTGGATGTTGTTCGATGAGAGACGTTGTTGGTTAACCAGCATTCACATAATTTTCCTATTAGAAATACATCTTTATAGTTCATGTTCTGTGTGTCCATCCCATCGACTGCTCTGAACCCATTTAGGCCTCCTGGGTTTGTCATTATAAGAAATCCAAGAACATTTTTAAAGCTGACAGACCACAGGGACATACACCATGATCATATTTTAAATCTTGTGACCTTAACACTCTTATTGCATGATCTGTCAATTTTCCATATTCCATAGCTTTTTGAATCCTAGCGTATGCTGTTGTATGTGTGCTCTTTAATATTTTCTGTACATTTGCATCTAGTAGCACTTGATAGCTGTGGAAACTAGGCACTGTGCTGGAATGGAAAGTAATTTGTTAAAATGTCCACAGGGTCTCATAAGGATAAAACTGTTCCAACTGATCTTCCTCATTTTCTCGGAAGCAGTTCCAAATATTTGGGTGGACAGCAATTTTTACAATGGCACCACAATTGGACAGTCTATGGAGTCACCGGTCCATTTCCAGTCCATTCTAATTTAAGTTTATTTTATATCCAGACCTCAGTGCAGAGCCTGTGAAGATTGTAAAGGAGTGTATTTTTGCAATAGACATTGAGACTACTGTACTATTATTGTATAATGAAGTATAGGATGCAGTCTTAAATCCTTATTTTGGCATTTGCCCCCACCAGGAATATCGCTCTGGGAATATCGCCTTTGACAGCTTGGTCAATGGCTGTCCTGCAGTCATTCACATGTGTTATTCATCCGTTATACTGAGTTCTATAAGTACCAGATATGTCTTTCTCTCATGCATTTAGACAAAACATCCCCAGAGATGAGACGTTACCAAACAACTTTCTTACTTTGGTTGTGCTGATTTTTCTGTAAAAAACTTGACATAAAAGGAGTTTAAGTGAGGTACTTACTGCATTCTCTTTACTTTTATCTCAGCAGGTCTTTTCTAGGTTAGACATTTACTTTCTGCAAAGGCTTCCAGAAGGCTGGGCTTATTTTCCTAATGGCTATAAGGAGTTATAACGACAATACTGCTCTTAACTGTTTTCAAGGATGGCAGAGCGGCAAGGACTGAAAATAGACTACACTTGACACTGTGTTCTGTGCCCAAGTGCTTTGCTCTTGCTCCTAACCTGAACGCAGCGCCACTCGGTTTAGCTGGAGAAGAGGCTCTTCAGTGAGAGGGAGTAGAACAGCACAGGCTTTGATGTAAGGCTAAGCTAGCCAGATCCTCCATTTTGTGAATGTAGCTTGTTTGACATGGACTTACATTTGAAAATCACTTCAATATGGCTGATCAGGTGTTGAATCTGTTCTTGCTAAGTGCGTTATCTCATTTATGTTATATTGTCTAAGGACTAGATATTAGAGCTGTACTGGTTAAAATGAAGCTATATTTGTAGAAGGAAGCCTGCCTAAAGTCTTAGTTGGCCTCAACCTGTGCACCTAAATTCATGTTTCATAAATATTCCTAGGGGCGGCACGGTGGTGTAGTGGTTAGCGCTGTCGCCTCACAGCAAGAAGGTCCGGGTTCGAGCCCCGTGGCCGGCGAGGGCCTTTCTGTGTGGAGTTTGCATGTTCTCCCCATGTCCGTGTGGGTTTCCTCTGGGTGCTCCGGTTTCCCCCACAGTCCAAAGACATGCAGGTTAGGTTAACTGGTGACTCTAAATTGACTGTAGGTGTGAATGGTTGTCTGTGTCTATGTGTCAGCCCTGTGATGACCTGGCGACTTGTCCAGGGTGTACCCCGCCTTTCGCCCGTAGTCAGCTGGGATAGGCTCCAGCTTGCCTGCGACCCTGTAGAACAGGATAAAGCGGCTACAGGTAATAAGATGAGATAAATATTCCTTCTCATATGAGTACACTAGAGTCTACTTTGTCTCCGTGTGATGGTATATTGTAATTAAAAAAAAAAATTCTAGCATAACCATGAATCAAATATTTTTATATGCACACATCAGGGAAGTGCTGCTTCCTTCAGGGGCTTGACTAAATTATTGTGGTTAATAATGTGTCAGTGTGGTGATGAATTGTTAACTGCCCTGAGTAACCACAATAGAGTGGTGTAGTACATGTGCAGAGATGGATGAATGGATGGATGGATAAATGGATGGATGTTGGTCTTAATTTCAGTTTTTGCCCAGTGGCAGGGCTCAACATTAAGGACTGCCCGATTTCCCAGGGCAAGTGAAACATGCATTCGGGCAAGTGGAATAAAGTTGGAATGAGCATACCGGTATATTACGAACTAGCATCACAAAAATGAGACTTTTTGATCTTTTATTTCAGTTCCTAAAAGCGTCCCTCACTACATGTCCGCCATTACGTCTTGGCTGTTTTCTTAGTCTCGGTTTCATTTACTGCTTTCCAAGTTATTTTATATCCCCCCGCTGTTGTAATATGGTACGCGTACTGTTTATAGACCCCTTGTGCATGACGTCATGCATCACGTGATAATTACAGCTGGGGTCAGACAGACACTGTCTTTCGTGAAAGCAAGACTTAATCTTGCATCCCCCTCCCCAAATCGCCCACTGGTCGCAGATAAGGCACACACAAGAGGGGAAACTTGCGTCGAAAAATCGCAATACGCTTGCGATGGAAAATTGCCCGTGTGCACCGGGCTTTAGGCCAACCACAAATGTGAACAAGAGTGTGGCTCTGCCATGCCACATATTATCAACATCAAAATCAAATCAGTTTAATATAGGATAATACTAAAGCTGTACACCAAATTTCATCAAAATCTGTTTACTACTTTTTGAGTTACGTCTGCAACAGACAAAAAAAATTCTGGATCCGCGTATATATTTGGATCCTGGATCTACATGCGAATTCAGATTTGCATCAAATTCTAATCAGTTGTCCTTTCTTCAAAATTTCCTCAAAATCTGTTCACTACCTGTGATGACCTGGCGACTTGTCCAGGGTGTACCCCGCCTTTCGCCCGTAGTCAGCTGGGATAGGCTCCAGCTTGCCTGCGACCCTGTAGAAGGATAAAGCGGCTAGAGATAATGAGATGAGATGAGATCTGTTCACTATTTTTTGAGTTACATAGAGAACAGACAAACAAACAGAGGTACAAACATAACCTCCTTGGCGGTAAATATGGAGCATTTAATATTGCTTGAAGTAAAAAAAAAAAAGAAATCAAAATAGTACATTTACATTTTTCATGAAATTCAAAGCAGTTGTTCTTTTTCAATGTATGGAATCAAATATACATCCATTCATAGCACTGGAAGACATGAAAATATTATCTGTTTGAACAAACGCTACTATATGCCGATATGTTTTCAGACAAAGCTCGATTATTGGGATTTTGAGTAAACATTCCGTCAAAACTGGAGCCTCATAGTTGTTCCAAAAAAGTCTGTGGGAAAGAAGGATGAATACAGCAGTCTGTAAATATGCCCTGAGGTGACAGTCCCTCAAGATGAAGGGATGTGGGCTTTCTGTCACTTCCTCCATATTGCTTTCCACTCTAATTACCTGGGAACACGGCCGTGCTGAGGCCTGGCCTCGGCCTGGGCAGATCTCTGGAGCCTGATTCTTGGGATTGGGGAGGTGGGGTTACATTAACCCATCCATGGCCTACACATGGCCTACAGGAAAGTCTGTCTTTATCCTGTTCCTTGTACTTCTGTCTCTGGTTTCAGATTCCATCTGTGAATTCGACACCACTATGGGGGAGAGCATACTCCATGTGTTTGCAGAGAGAGATGTATCTCAGTAGTCCTGAGAATGGTTTGACACTGTACCTTAAACTTTTTTAAAAGATTGGTTGTCAGATAACATTCATGAAACCTGTCCGTCAGCACTCCTGTTAATGCTTTGCTTCTCTGTAAAACTCGGACATGTAGCTTTTTCTGGCCAACACAAATTATCATCCTCACAAATGGAGAAGCCGTATTTTCTCTCTGCTTGTTTTCTGTTAGCGATGACTGAAAATAATTGGTGTACTGAAAATTGTGATGAATCTGCCTAAGGGTGCTTTCACATATAGAGGGTTCCCGCATGACGTCACCGTGCCGCGAGATTTCGGTAGTCGCCATATTGGAAGACCGAGTACACATCTATGCAAGTACATACATACATAAAACAAACTACACCTGAAATGTAGCCAGGGCCGGTTCTGCCCTAATCTGGACCCGGGTGCAACATCGCGCAACCCCCCCCCCCCAAAAAAAAAACCCACACCAGTCTAAATCAGGACAACCAGTGTTCGAACTACGGGGGTACTCGGGGGATCCGAGATCCCCTGAAACAGACATGAGATCCCTTGAAAACATGATTTGGGAAATGTTGGGGGGTCTCTAAAATATTGGCAAAATGATGTTTATTGACATAGCAATCGTGTGTAACGGGAAGCATTTGCATATCCGAAGTGTTGTGTTTACATCAAAGATAAAATAAACCGATATGACAACGACTGCTGCTACCAGGTTGGTTGTTGAGTAGTCTGACTGTTTTTTTTCTTGCGTGTGGTATCATTGTTGACGCGAGGTTGTTTTTTGAACATGCCAATGCGGACACGATTTCCCCTGATGAGTTACGACTTCAGACGCGATGCGTGTGTGGAGGTGTGGAGTCCGTGTGATATGTGCGTAAGATAGGCTTCTCGTGTGTTTGGAGATCCGCGCTCCGAGACAAGCGCAAGCACCCCCCCAGGGAAAAAAAGGGACCCCCCGAAAATATCGGCATAGTTCGAACACTGAGGACAACCATCACATAACTATAACTATAAACATTTTATATCAACTATTTTAACTAAATGGGCTATAATAAATAAGCATGCAGGCAGCCACGGCGGGCTGCCTCAGAAAAGTAACCATTCAATGACACAACTGAAAGCCTGCAGCCACGGCGGGCTGCCTCAGAAAAGTAACCATTTGTCCTACCTTAACTCGTTTTGCTTTTTCTGCCTCCTTTTTTGTATTTTCGACCCTGCGTTTATTTTCTTTCCTTTTCTGAAAACCCGATTTGTGTCCAGACATTTTGTTCTGCTACCAACGAACTAACTCGTCAGGTCTCGTCTCTCGAGTCCGCGATGAAGGGCAACAATTGATACATTTTTACAAGCAGCCAATAAACAGCCAATAGGGAGGTTGCAACGTTCAGGCTCTCCTTTGCTCAGAGACACTCAGTAATGCACTTATTCTCTGTCTCCTGGCAGAAAGCTCCTTGGTTTGCTTGTGTCTCAATCACAGCTGGTATTCTGTAGAAAGACTTCTTTTCACCTTTCCCATCAGCTTTGTTGGAACACCCTAACACAGCACAAAAGTTTACCATTGTAGGTTTATGATGAATCAAGTGCCTCGTGGGTTTAAATTCCGTGCGCTGCCGTTATTTCCCCCTAATCACGAGTTTGTTGGTCTTCCAATATGGCACAGGGTTTGTTTACTTCCGGTTTCCGGTGACGTCAGTGGGAAGGGTCTATAAAGCGTTATGTTTGACTCGAACCCTGGATTTGACTCAACTGCAAGAAGTGAACCAAGCATGTCATATATTCTGAGTTTTGTTGTTGCTAGCTATAATGGGACAGAGCTGTAATGCTGTAAAAATGTGATATGTTCTGGACATTTGGACAAACAAAATAAAGAAACAAACATTGGATTTGATGCACAAAAATGTTAAACTTGTTATTTACAGTGGTGCTTGAAAGTTTGTGAACCCTTTAGAATTTTCTATATTTCTGCATAAATATGACCTAAAACATCATCAGGTTTTCACACAAGTCCTAAAAGTAGATAAAGAGAAGCCAGTTAAACAAATGAGACAAAATTATTCTACTTGGTCATTTATTTATTGAGGAAAATGATCCAATATTACATATCTGTGAGTGGCAAAAGTATGTGAACCTTTGCTTTCAGTATCTGGTGTGACGACCTTGTGCAGCAATAACTGCAACTAAACATTTCCGGTAGCTGTTGATCAGTCCTGCACACCGGCTTGGAGGAATTTTAGCCCATTCCTCTGTACAGAACAGCTTCAACTCTGGGATGTTGGTGGGTTTCCTCACATGAACTGCTCATTTCAGGTCCTTCCACAACATTTCGATTGGATTAAGGTCAGGACTTTGACTTGGCCATTCCAAAACATTAACTTGATTCTTCTTTAACCATTCTTTGGTAGAACGACTTGTGTGCTGGGCGGCACGGTGGTGTAGTGGTTAGCGCTGTCGCCTCACAGCAAGAAGGTCCTGGGTTCGAGCCCCGGGGCCGGCGAGGGCCTTTCTGTGTGGAGTTTGCATGTTCTCCCCGTGTCCGCGTGGGTTTCCTCCGGGTGCTCCGGTTTCCCCCACAGTCCAAAGACATGCAGGTTAGGTTAACTGGTGACTCTAAATTGACCGTAGGTGTGAATGTGAGTGTGAATGGTTGTCTGTGTCTATGTGTCAGCCCTGTGATGACCTGGCGACTTGTCCAGGGTGTACCCCGCCTTTCGCCCGTAGTCAGCTGGGATAGGCTCCAGCTTGCCTGCGACCCTGTAGAAGGATAAAGCGGCTAGAGATAATGAGATGAGATGAGACTTGTGTGCTTAGGGTCGTTGTCTTGCTGCATGACCCACCTTCTCTTGAGATTCAGTTCATGAACAGATGTCCTGACATTTTCCTTTAGAATTCACTGGTATGATTCAGAATTCATTGTTCCATCAATGATGGCAAGCCGTCCTGGCCCAGATGCAGCAAAACAGGCCCAAACCATGATACTACCACCACCATGTTTCACAGATGGGATAAGGTTCTCATGCTGGAATGCAGTGTTTTCCTTTCTCCAAACATAACGCTTCTCATTTAAACCAAAAAGTTCTATTTTGGTCTCATCTGTCCACAAAACATTTTTCCAATAGCCTTTTGGCTTGTCCACGTGATCTTTAGCAAACTGCAGATGAGCAGCAGTGTTCTTTTTGGAGAGCAGTGGCTTTCTCCTTGCAACCCTGCCATGCACACCATTGTTGTTCAGTGTTCTCCTGATGGTGGACTCATGAACATTAACATTAGCCAATGTGAGATAGGCCTTCAGTTGCTTAGAAGTTACTCTGGGGTCCTTTGTGACCTCGCCGACTATTACTTGCCTTGCTCTTGGAGTGATCTTTGTTGGTCAACCACTCCTGGGGAGGGTAACAATGGTCTTGAATTTCCTCCATTTGTACACAGTCTGTCTGACTGTGGATTGGTGGAGTCCAAACTCTTTAGAGATGGTTTTGTAACTTTTTCCAGCCTGATGAGCATCAACAATGCTTTTTCTGAGGTCCTCAGAAATCTCCTTTGTTCGTGCCATGATACACTTCGGATTGGTGGAGTCCAAACTCTTTAGAGATGGTTTTGTAACTTTTTCCAGCCTGATGAGCATCAACAACGCTTTTTCTGAGGTCCTCAGAAATCTCCTTTGTTCGTGCCATGATACACTTCGGATTGGTGGAGTCCAAACTCTTTAGAGATGGTTTTGTAACTTTTTCCAGCCTGATGAGCATCAACAACGCTTTTTCTGAGGTCCTCAGAAATCTCCTTTGTTCATGCCATGATACACTTCCACAAACGTGTGTTGTGAAGATCAGACTTTGATAGATCCCTGTTCTTTAAATAAAACAGGGTGCCCACTCACACCTGATTGTCATCCCATTGATTGAAAACACCTGACTCTAATTTCACCTTCAAATTAACTGCTAATCCTAGAGGTTCACATACTTTTGCTACTCACAGATATGTAATATTGGATCATTTTTCTCAATAAATCAATGGCCAAGTATAATATTTTTGTCTCATTTGTTTAACTGGGTTCTCTTTATCTACTTTTAGGACTTGTGTGAAAATCTGATGATGTTTTAGGTCATATTTATGCAGAAATATAGAAAATTCTACAGGGTTCACAAACTTTCACACCACTGTAGATAATTATCCAATCATGTATCCATGTTCTCCCATCTTGGGTGATTTGTGATTTCTGCTTGGACTTGGCAAAAGGTTTGTTTACATTTTTACCTCATTGTATTACTGACTGATGAATGGAAGAGTTTTGAGTTACTTTGTCCCAAGGATGGGTCAGTGTCTCGGGAAATTAATCTGTTAAATGGCCACTTTTGCAAAAATTGTATGCATGTTGATCCTTTTTCATCGAAAAACTTCCCTAAAATCAGCGAAAGAGTACAAGGTTTCAAAGTTCAAGTGAGAGTTTGATTCTGTGTTTTGCAGTGTATGCATGCCCATCTGTAAACTGCCTGTGGATTATCTCCCAGCCGCTTCTAAGAAGTTAAAGGGGAACTGAAGTCATTTTTAAACTTGCTTTATTTCTTAATTAACATGTTATTCAATTACGTTTTAGGTTTCAGTAACCTTATATCGTGACTCGTATTGGCAACTACTGTAATTGCAATTAAATATTATACTTATCGGCCTATTCGGTTTTTAGCCATGTTGAATTTAGTTCGTTTGGTCCACGGCAGGCGTCACTTATCCGCGCGATCTTCACGAGACTTGTGTGAGACCTCGAAACGTCAAGTGTCAGCCAGGTGTCAGTGCTGCCATTTTGAAAACTGTTTTCCAAATGAAATATTGCACAAAAATGAGTTTAAATGACGATCACTGCCTACTTTTTTCAAACTTTCCTGATTGCTATCAAAACAAACAAAACTTCCAGCTTGATTACGTCAGCATTCGAAAGAGGGCGCGCGCGTCTTTTGACAACGTTGGCAGATGTTGGTCACTTTCCGTGTGTCCGAAATCGCTCCCTGCTCACTATACAGGGCACTATATAGTGGGGACGCCATTTTGTAGTGCTGTCCGAAACCTTAGTAAGGATTATTTGCACCCTATATAGTGCACTCAAAGTATCCCACAATGCATCATGAAAAGTAGTGTACAACCGATGGTCACTAACCAAAGCAATATATCCCATCATGTATTGCAGTTACGCTGAAAGAAATCAAATTAAAAGTCTCAAATTTGATTAATAAAAGGCAGCGGCAAAGAAGAAAGTATTCAGCCTTGATTTAAAGGAACTGAAAGATGTAGGTACTTTGTATTGATTAATGTGGGAAATACGCTCAGTATAATATGTTTTTATCACAAAAATGCATGCATGTATTTATTATTTTGAAAACCCACCAGCCGACTGATCTGGCACATTTTAATTGTGCGACAGTAATAACGTAAATACCAGCATGACGGACTAGTGTTCAAAAGTGTTTTTTCATTTTACCAATGAGCTCACTGTATAGTCCTCTATATAGTAATTCCCTATATAAGGAGTAGGGAGTAGTGAATGAATAAGTTATTTCAGACATAGGGTTTGATTTCCGCTATACGTTTTACTTCCATCCTACGATGTTTCACACAGGTCTCAACGAATCTCGTTTACGGCCATTGCTTTGACATATGGACTGATATATTACATGGCATATTTCAAAACACTCATAACTTGCTATAGCAGTGAGGAAATAGCTATCAAAAACGCATTCCGATATTTAATAAAATGAGATAAATAGAATTTTGATAATAAAAAATTTGCCTTCAGTTCCCCTTTAAGAAGTTTATTCACACTAACGTGAACTGTCTTCCACAAGCTCAGCCTTTTACAAATAAAATAACGTGAAGTGTCTTCTCTGTTTTGGTGTTGGAATATGGTTTGTGTTTTTGTACCCATGATTTCGGGGTTGAAGTGGGGAAGGAAAGCTGGTTTTCGGTAATATAAAAGGACTACCGGCATGCACAGACATGATCTAAAGTTGAGTGCTGTTGTGTTCACCAAGTCTACAGGTTCCTCTACTGGGGCAAAAGCAGCTCATGGGAAATCAACACCTGTTCTTCGACATATCTGATCCTGATCATTGTTTAAAACAATTCAATTTTAAAGTCATGTTGATTCTCATCTGCCTGCCATAGTAAGCTCTCGTTTTGGCAGCTGTCCCCCTTTTATCATGATACCATTCTCCACATATTTATCCCCGTGAGACAAGAATGACTTCTCTCATTTTACCTTGTATGTAACGTTCCTTTATTACTCCTGAATCTCTTTCCCTCAAGCTAGCATAGCTGGCAGATACTTTTACACTATGGTATGGGGCTGGAATATAAATGATGTCCTGAGTTTGGGCTTATCATGTTCAAAGAGGGGGTTTGCTGCACATGAGCCAGAAGGGGGTGAAGAATGCAGAGATGAGAAGGACACCTCAGGAGGGAAATGGATTGTTTTTGGAGAGACTGTCTACAGTAAATGTCCAGCTGAACTGGCTAATAGTTCTCCTGTGGTTACAAAGCATTCACGCACTGTTTCCCCTTGAAGTTTGTAGCCGTGTACTAAAGGGTGCGGTTTAGCTCTTTTTTGCCCACATGTCGTCCGTCTGGGCACAATTTTTGGGTAAATAGCTGTCAAGTGTCGTAGCATGCTTGCTTTATACTGTATTTTGCCTTGATGTTTAGCTTTACCACAACATGCTACTGGTTTTTGGCTACTGATAGAATATTATACCAATGAAATAAAGTCTACATGTGTATGGAAAACAGATGGCAACAAAAAATAAATTATATTAGGTTTTGTTTTGTTTTTTTTAACTGTTGTGATGGGACATCTAATCATTATACAGTGTCTTGTAAAAGTATTCATCCCCCTTGGTGTTTGTCCTGTTTTGTCACATTACAAGCTGGAATTAAAATAGATTTTAGGGGGTTAGCACCATTTGATTTACACAACATGCCTACCACTTTAAAGGTCCCATGGCATGAAATTTTCACTTTCTGAGGTTTTTTAACGTTAAAATGAGTTCCTCTGATCTTCTTAAGTCACCCCAGTGGCTAGAAATTTCATAATGTGTAAACCAAACTATGCCCAACATTTGAGAATAGCGCGTCAAAACGGCGCGTTGATAAGCTCTTCCCTTTACTACGTCAGCAAGGGAGATGATCCCCACGCCCCCCCTCTGGATTCCCACCCACTGTATGGATTGCCCGCCCAGTTGTAGTGAGGAGACCATAGAGGACACAACAACATGGCATCACCTAAGCGAGCGAAACATGGAAATTGCGCTGTACATGGATGTGACAACACAGAAAAGAGTCTGTTTTTACTGCCGACGGGAGAGCCCCTGAAGACGCAGTGGCTTAATTTTATTTACTTCAATAATACGCCGTCGAGTCTACCTAAGACGGTGTATGTTTGTCGGAAGCATTTTCCTGAGGAATGTTTCCACAACTTGGGACAGTACAGGGCAGGTTTTGCACATCAACGGTCACTGAAGCCTGGGTCCATACCAAGCATCCCTGCCGCATCAGCAACAAACACCGAACAAGTAAGTGTATAACTGGTCGTTTTGCCGTGTTTTAAAATCGGTGTGTTAGCCTAGCAATGGCTACATTAGCTGTGCAGCTAACCGCTTCCTGCAGTTAGCCAGGTAATCTGCGCTACAAAACTAAAGAGCATGCAGCATGCTCTGTTAAACTGAGTTTAGTCTGGAAATTGACTGTAACTTATGAGCTTATGTTTGACTATTGCTCCGCAATGCATGTCTTCTGTTGGATAAGCGCTATGTTGCTGTAGTTGCTGCTTCTATCCTCTTTGGTTATGGAGTGCGTGTTCAAGCCTAGGGTATTATACGTTCATAAACTACCACTCCGAACACTCTCACTCTCTGTTCTCTGTGTCACGTTGAGTTTACGAAAGGAGTCCGAGGGAGAACGGGGTTTTGTCTTAGCAGCGTGGCTACAGGCGCTGATAGCAGCGAGTATGTGTGTGCACAGCTTGGTCAAGCCCCTCCCCCTCCCCCCATGGCCCGCCCCCACCCTCTACCCTTCCCCGCCTCCTGCTTCTCATTAGCAAAACGACGCACTGGGAAAAGCGCTGAAATGGGGCTTTCTCCCAAGAGGCTATATTTACGTGCCGAGGGTTCATTTCGAGAAAGGCTGCGGATATAACATCCGGAAGCCTCCACGAGCCCGTTTAAAGCATCAACAAACCACCATGCCATGGGACCTTTAAGGGTGCAGATGTTTTCTTTTTTTTATTGTGACACAATCAATAATTAAGATGAAAAACAGAAATCTGGACTATGCATAGGTATTCACCCCACAAAGTCAATACTTTGTAGAGCCGGGCAATTCCATGTAAATGTCAACCTCACCATGCAAAAATAAAGCAACATGTAATACATCAAAACCACTCCCAGAGATATCACCTAGGCCTGTATTTTACAGATGTGAATAAGTTGAACCAATTTGTAACCAACCTAATATGTCACGGTCAGTCTTTCTTTCTTATAATGTAAAACCCAAGCTAAAATCAACTTTGATCATGTACAATTCTATATTATTGCCACAAGCCACAGAAATGTATGCTAAAATCCACAAAACAGCAAAACAATAGCCATCCTAAATATTATTTAAGAACTTTGATAGTTTTAGCTGATATTTAGAGAGTTTTTCAAAGGGTTATGGTGGTTAAATTGCTGATTTTCTAAACATATGCCATGTCTATTTCAGACGCGTCACATCCATAACGGAATTTCGTCACATCCATAACGCTGACTTTTCCTTCTGAAACTCTGCATGAAATACAAAATATTTTAAACAAAGATTTTTTAATATTCACCTTGGACCCCTCTATCAAATGGATATCTCCATTTCGACATTAGGTTTACAATTTCACAGAGTTTGATAAAAATGTACAGTCACCCAAGAAAAGTGATACTTTTTCTGTCACATCCATAACGCATCTTTTATTGGCATTTTCTGGCATGCCCTAGATGTACTATGGGAATTGTTCTTGTTCTATCACTTCTCCAGTATGGTACAGCCTTAAAATATGCAACACCTGTTTAAATACTGGGTGACAATAAAACATGCACTGGGTCATTTGTTGCCATTTTGAGTTCAAGTGTCACGTCCATAACGCTGGAATTGCTCAGCCACCTTTTGCTGCAGTTACAGCTGCAAGTCTCTTGTCTCAGTTCTCTAGACTAGTGGCAGATCTAGCCACTGGGATTTTTGCCCATTCCTCAAGGCAAAACTGCTCCAACTCCTTCAAGTTAGATGGGTTGCATTGGTGTACAGCAATCTTGAAGTTATGCCACAGATTCTCAATTGGATTGAAGTCTGGGCTTTGACTAGGCCATTCCAAGACATTTTAATGTTTCCCTTTAAACCACTACAGTGTAGCTTCACCAGTATGTTTAGGGTCATTGTCCTGCTGGAATGTGAACCTTCATCCCAGTTTCAAATCTCTGGCTGACTCAAACAGGTTTTCCTCCAGAATTGCCCTGTATTTAGTGCCATCCATCTTTCCTTCAGTCCTGACCAGCTTTCCTGTCCCTGCAGATGAAAAATATCCCCACAGCATGATGCTGCCACCACCATGCTTCACTGTAGGAATGGTGTTCTCAGGGTGTTGGGTTTGCGCCACACATGGCGTTTCCCATGATGGCCAAAAAGATCAGTTTTAGTCTCATCTGACCAGAGAATCTTCTTCCATGTGTTTTGTGAGTCGGCCATGTGCTCTTGGGCAAACTCCAAAGATGTTTTCTTATTTTTTTTCTTTAAGCAATGGCTTTTTTCTGGCCACTCTTCCATGCAGCCCCGCTCTGTGGGGTGTACGGCTTAAAGTGGTCCTATGGACAGATACTCCCATCTCCGCTGTGGATCTTTGCAGCTCCTTCAGTGTTATCTTTGGTGTCTTTGTTGCGTCTCTGATTAATGCCCTCCTTGCCCGGTCTGTGAGTTTTGGTGGGCGGCCTTTTCTTGTCAGGTTTGTTGTGGTGCTGTATTCTTTCCATTTTGCTATAATAGATTTAATGGCACTCCCTGGGATATTCAAAGTTTGGGATATTTTTTGTAACCCAACCCTGATCTATACTTCTCCACAACTTTGTCTCTGACCTTTTTGGAGGCTCCTTGGTTTTCATGTTGCTTGCTTAGTCGTGTTGCAGAGTCAGGGTCCTTCCAGAACAGGGTGATTTATACAGACATCATGTGACACTTTGATTGCACACAGGTGGCTCTTAATCCACTAATTATGTGAATTATGAAGTGACTCGGTTGGATCAGCTCTTATTTTGGGATTTCAAACGAAAGGGGGTGCACATTCCAGATTTCTGTTTTTGTTTTTTTGTTTTTCATCTTAATTACTGTTTGTGTCACAATAAAGCAACAATTTTCACTGTTAAAGTGGTCGGCATGTTGTGTAAATCAAATGGTGCTAACCCTCCAAAATCCATTTAATTCCAGCTTGTAATGCGACAAAACAGGACAAACACCAAGGGGGATGAATACTTTTGCAAGACACTGTAGCTATAGTTTAAAATCAGATTTCTTGAATAAGACCATCAACGGCATCCTCAGTTCTACACTTTCATTATATCCTACCTACAGTTGTATCTTCTTTGTCTAAACCATGTGCCAAATGAATAAATGCACAAAGACGTTTTAAAAATTCATTATCAGGAGATTAGTAACGGGCGGCACGGTGGTGTAGTGGTTAGCGCTGTCGCCTCACAGCAAGAAGGTCCTGGGTTCGAGCCCCGGGGCCGGCGAGGGCCTTTCTGTGTGGAGTTTGCATGTTCTCCCCGTGTCCGCGTGGGTTTCCTCCGGGTGCTCCAGTTTCCCCCACAGTCCAAAGACATGCAGGTTAGGTTAACTGGTGACTCTAAATTGAGCGTAGGTGTGAATGTGAGTGTGAATGGTTGTCTGTGTCTATGTGTCAGCCCTGTGATGACCTGGCGACTTGTCCAGGGTGTACCCCGCCTTTCGCCTGTAGTCAGCTGGGATAGGCTCCAGCTTGCCTGCGACCCTGTAGAAGGATAAAGCGGCTAGAGATAATGAGATGAGATGAGATGAGAGATTAGTAACCAAATTCAGATCATATCCAAAGCTCTACTATGGTATGTAACGTCAATGAGATGTTTTTAAAAAGTGTTGAAACATGTTAAAGTTTAAGAATAATACAGGCTTATCACAGATTCAAACCTTCGTATAAAATGTTCACTTTAGCACATTTTAACGTTATCATCAGATTGATATGTTTTCAAGCTGCTGTTTTGTTCTGTGTCCTCAGTTGAATGTTGGTAGCTAGCTATAATGAACTTGCCAGATGAAAACCTTCTAAATACTGTCAGGAAAAGCTGTGCTGGTGCCACATTGCATTAAAAATTTGAAAATGCAGAATGGCAAGATTATAGAGGCTACTGAGGTTTCATATATGTAGTAATTGTAGCTTATTTTTGCATTATTTGACCTTTTTGAATCATTGTTTGCTGGAAACCTGAATATCGCAGGTCTGACAGGTCTTGATACGAGTTTAAAGAAGAGTCCAGGTGTAAAGTACACATTCTGCACTAGGAGCAAAATTACTGCAGTGGTATGCCATGATATTTGTAGAAGATCTATTTCCCCTAGCCAACAAGTCTTTGCTGTCCAAATGCAAAAACCCTGACGGACATGATCCGATTAAACTGAACAATATTGGAATATTACACAGCAGTCTCCTCTGTAATGTTCAGCGAGCTTCGGTGCAGGAAGAGGACTGTGAGGACCAGAGCTGCTGAATCAGAGGGCTGCGGGAGTCAGAAAGTGGCTCAATCCAGTTAGCATACTGGCTGGATATTTTGTTGCTTATTATCATGCTCAGTTGTTGGTAATAAAAACCACACATGACGTCGATGAACCTTCTATTATTTGGATTTTTTTTTTTTTTTACTTCAGTCATTCTTTGGTTGACTGATTTTTCTTGGTTGATAGTTTTGATATGTTTAGTTCCATCAGTAGCTAAATCATGCAGTGGTTAGTGCTGTCGCCTCACAGCAAGAAGGTCCTGGGTTCGAGCCCAGCGGCCAGCGAGGGCCTTTCTGTGTGGAGTTTGCATGTTCTCCCCGTGTCCGCGTGGGTTTCCTCTGGGTGCTCCGGTTTCCCCCACAGTCCAAAGACATGCAGGTTAGGTTAACTGGTGGCTCTAAATTGACTGTAGGTGTGAATGTGAGTGTGAATGGTTGTCTGTGTCTATGTGTCAGCCCTGTGATGACCTGGCGACTTGTCCAGGGTGTACCCTGCCTTTCACCTGTAGTCAGCTGGGATAGGCTCCAGCTTGCCTGCGACAGATAATGGATGGATGGATTTTTTTTTTACTTCAGTCATTCTTTGGTTGACTGTTTTCTCTTGGTTGATAGTTTTGATGTGTTTAGTTCCATCAATAGCTAAATCTTGCAGTGGTTGGCACTGTCACCTCACAGCAAGAAGGTTCTGGGTTCGAGCCCAGTGGCTGACAGGTGCTTTCTGTGTGGAGTTTGCATGTTCTCCCTGTGTCCGTGTGGGTTTCCTCCGGGTGCTCCGGTTTCCCCCACAGTCCAAAAACATGCAGGTTAGGTTAACTGGCTACTTTAATTTTCCATAGGTGTGAATGTTTGAGAGAAAACCTCTAAATAATCCAGTAAGGCAACGGGAAACCACTACTGTAATTCTTCCCTCGAAACTTTGATGACTGAAGCTGTCAAAGCGGACCTGCCATCAGCCAGAACACTAAAAGAAGAAGATTAAATAGCCATTTTTCCAATTAAACAAAAGTTTTGTGTAATGACTCTACTACCCGCAGCTGCTTGCTGTCTCAAAAATTTTTGCTTTGTCTGTAAAGATAAGAGCTGTGCTTGACACACTGTCAAGACTTTCCCGTCTTTACCTCACTACTTGATGCAGATGATAAGACATAACAGTAAGAATGTCTAGGCCAGCCTTTCTCAACTGGGGTGCCGTGGCACCCTGGGGTGCCGTCTGGCTTCGTTAGGGGTGCCGTCAAAAAATTATATATTCTAACATTGAAATAAATAAAATGAATTAAAATTCCAAAAAACGATGGTTACACTAATGTAGCTCGTCGCCGCCTCATGCATCATCAAAATTCGTCTCACGGCCCCCTTTCCCATGTCACAACGTCACTGCCTGGGTCAGCGTATGGTCAGCGTGACTGCGTCTATTTTATATGGGGGTGCCTTGAGAATTTGCATACTTCTGAAGGGTGCCGTGACTGAAAAAAGGTTGAGAAACGCTGATCTAGGCCACTGATCACAGTTTACTGCTTAATCTTGGCTAGTTCTTTGGCTACACTTTTTCTGTCTCAGTGAATCTCTGCAGTAAACGATGTCCAAGATGTTGGCAACATGTCGCTTGACACTTTCCTATAATAAAAGATTCATGTCTTCTCCTTAATTTAGCTTTTCCCGCTAGAGTTTGATGTTTTGTGGACACAATAAACGGTGCAGCATTCCTATTTATCCATAAAAGTTAAACTGAGAAAAATGTTTGAGCGAAATATGGAAAATATTACAAATAAATTACTTTCCAATTGCCTACATCTGCAAAGATTTCAAATCAATCAATACATTTTTTTTCTTTACCAAAAATTACTTGGATGGAAACCTGGCTAATGATGTTAAACCACTTGGCCCAGTGGCACAAGACAGCTCCAAACCATGGCACACTTACGCTCTTATTTATTGGTTTGGATGAGCTTCTTATGTTTAAAATACAGTGTTTTGGTTTTCGGATTTAAGCCAGAAAGTTCTATTTTTGACTTGTCAGCCTACAGAATATTCTTCCAGTAGTCTAGACATTTGTACACTAACTGAGTGACAGTAGACTGGTGAAGCCAAATGTTCTTTGAGCAAAGCATTGCAGGTCTTCGCAAAAATGTGTGGTGAAGACCAGACTTTAATAGTCTAGACTCCTCCATTGTGTTTTTTTTTTTTTAAACCAGGACCACCCAACTCGCCTCCTGATTATCACATTGATTAAATCTCCAGACTCTACTTATCCTCTTGACTAAACAGATAATCCTGGTTTTGTACATATTTTTGCTGCCATTTAGTGTTTGATAATTTCGTTCAATCTATACACCTTAGACGATAAAAATTTCTGCTTTATCTTTTGTATTGCCGATATTAATATCTGATTATGATTTAGGTCAAATTTATACAGACTTTACACAAAATTAAGGGACTAAAAACTTTCCAGTGTCTCTGTATGCTCTCTGTATATACACTACATGGGTGTGACTTAAATGTCTGATTGAAAACACTGAATGATGTAATGCGTTCAACCTAAGATTAGGCTTGTGATTCAGTCATTACCCTTTCAAAAGTTACTAAGGTGTGTGCTCAGATTTTTCTTATCATCTGTGCATCATCATTCACAGCATAATGGGTTGGTTTGCACAGAGCTTTATTGAGCCTACTACATATAATATGGCTGTTTTTCTATAATTCGTTCTTTATGTCCTTTTGGAGTGTGAAGGTTAAAGCATATACGCAGAACCATGGCCTCACTTTTTATTTATAAATGCCTGAAACCTTAAGAATGGCACAGGAATAGTTTTAAGCGTTAACAATAAATCTAATATAGTCATTTTTATGATTAAAGTGATTTATATAGGTAGCGATCTGAGTGAATGACCTTGAGATCCGTGACGTCACAGCAGGAAGTCTATCAGTCTCATCGCCATTTCCGTTATACTAAAACACAGAGCTGACTGCAACTCTGATCCTCCATTTTGAGCTAATTTATCACCATGCTACGTAGATGTGTTGCTGGCGGGTGCAGCAACACGACAGAAGGTGGATTTATGTTCCATTCATGGCCCAAGAATGTTCAAACTGCAAAGACTTGGACGCGTTTTGTGAGAAATTCACGGACACACTGGGCGCCTACGAAGTGGTCTCTCCTCTGCTCTGCACATTTTCCTGAAGACTCGTACGAGACCTCTGATCTGTTGAGGAGCGTTGGCTATACAGTGGTGCTTGAAAGTTTGTGAACCCTTTAGAATTTTCTATATTTCTGCATAAATATGACCTAAAACATCATCAGATTTTCACACAAGTCCTAAAAGTAGATAAAGAGAACCCAGTTAATCAAATGAGACAAAAATATTCTACTTGGTCATTTATTTATTGAGGAAAATGATCCAATATTACATATCTGTGAGTGGCAAAAGTATGTGAACCTTTGCTTTCAGTATCTGGTGTGACCCCCTTGTGCAGCAATAACTGCAACTAAACGTTTCTGGTAACTGTTGATCAGTCCTGCACACCGGCTTGGAGGAATTTTAGCTCATTTCTCCGTACAGAACAGCTTCAACTCTGGGATGTTGAACTGCTCGCTTCAGGTCCTTCCACAACATTTCGATTGGATTAAGGTCAGGACTTTAACTTGGCCATTCCAAAACATTAACTTGACTCTTCTTTAACCATTCTTTGGTAGAATGACTTGTGTGCTTAGGGTCATTGTCTTGCTGTATGACCACTTTCTCTTGAGATTCAGTTCATGGACAGATGTCCTGACATTTTCCTTTAGAATTCACTGGTAAAATAAAAAATTCATTGTTCCATCAATAATGGCAAGCCGTCCTGGCCCAGCTGCAGCAAAACAGGCCCAAACCATGATACTACCACCACCATGTTTCACAGATGGGATAAGGTTCTTATGCTGGAATGCAGTGTTTTCCTTTCTCCAAACATGGCACTTCTCATTTAAACCAAAAAGTTCTATTTTGGTCTCATCCGTCCACAAAACATTTTTCCAATAGCCTTCTGGCTTGTCCACATGATCTTTAGCAAACTGCAGACAAGCAGCAATGTTCTTTTTGGAGAGCAGTGGCTTTCTCCTTGCAACTCTGCCATGCACACCATTGTTGTTCAGTGTTCTCTTGATGGTGGACTTATGAACTTTAACATTAGCCAATGTGAGAGAGGCCTTCAGTTACTTAGAAGTTACTCTGGGGTCCTTTGTGACCTCGCCGACTATTACACGCCTTGTTCTTGGAGTGATCTTTGTTGGTCGACTCCTGGGGAGGGTAACAATGGTCTTGAATTTCCTCCATTTGTACACAATCTGTCTGACTGTGGATTGGTGGAGTCCAAACTCTTTAGAGATGGTTTTGTAACCTTTTCCAGCCTGATGAGCATCAACAACGCTTTTTCTGAGGTCCTCAGAAATCTCCTTTGTTCGTGCCATGATACACTTCCACAAACATGTGTTGTGAAGATCAGACTTTGATAGATCCCTGTTCTTTAAATAAAACAGGGTGCCCACTCACACCTGATTGTCATCCCATTGATTGAAAACACCTGACTCTAATTTCACCTTCAAATTAACTGCTAATCCTAGAGGTTCACATACTTTTGCTACTCACAGACATGTAATATTGGATCATTTTCCTCAATAAATAAATGACCGAGTATAATATTTTTGTCTCATTTGTTTAACTGGGTTCCCTTTATCTACTTTTAGGACTTGTGTGAAAATCTGGTGATGTTTTAGGTCATATTTATGCAGAAATATAGAAAATTCTAAAGGGTTCACAAACTTTCAAGCACCACTGTAAGCCTGTATTGAAAGAGGGTGCAGTATCAACAATTAAGGGAAAATAAAACTATAAGAAAAGGGAAAGTAAGTTCAGTTGCACCAGTTCTCCCGGAGTGTGAGCCGAGGGTTGTTGCTAAAACCTGGGATGGAACGGGATGGGACATATCGCTCGGGTAGTGACCTCCCCGCGGTTGTTGCTAAAACCAGTGACGTCCCGTCCAGTCCCGGGTTTTAGTAATTGCCTGAGCCGAGCAGTAATGGTGGAGTACTCAGTATGGAGAAAATGGAGAATGAGTGGAGCAGCCGTCTGATTTCTTCGCTGGAAATGCTTGCCTCAGCAGCAATATCTTGCCCTTACGTGGAAGAAGCGAATGAATGGAGAACTGAACGAACAACTGAAAATCAGATTGTTTCAAAACAATCGGCCACAAGCTCGGCCTTCAAGAAGCGAGAACACAGATGGGTAAGCTCCAACTCTCATTTGGATAAAAAAAACAACAAAAACAACACTCGTTGTTTACATGGATTGAGATTAATACATGTAACTTGTATCGTGTATTTAAGTTACAGGTATAAGATTATTTAATTTGATTCAGAATGTGATTGTCTCAGTGAAAATGCATACATGTACATGTACAGTGGCATGCAAAAGTTTGGGCACCTTTACTGAAAATGTCTGTTACTGTGAATAGTTAAGTGGGCAGAAGATGAACTGATCACCAAAAGGCATAAAGGTAAAGACGACACATTTCAGCATTTTCTGCAAGATTTGCGTATTATTTTTGTCTTGTACAATTGGAGAGTGTAAAAAGAAAAGGAACACCATGCGAAAGCTTGGGCACCCCAATACATTTGAGTTCTCAGGTAACTTTTACCAAGGTTCCAGACCTTAATTAGCTTATTGAGCTGTGGCTTGTTCAAATTCTTCGTTAGGAAAGGTCAGATGATGCAGATTTCAAAGCTGTATAAATTCTCTGACTCCTCAAACTTGTCCCTAAAATCAACAGCCATGGGCTCCTCTAAGCAACTCCCTCGCATTCTGAATAATAAAATAATTGACGCTCACAAAGCAGGAGAAGGCTACAAGAACATAGCAAAGTGTTTTCAGGTAGCTGTTTCCTCAGATTGTAATGTTATTAAGAAATGGTAGTTAACAGAAACAGTGGAGATCAAGGTGAGGTCTGGAAGATGAAGAAAACTTTCTGAAAGAACTGCTCGTTGGATTGCAAGAAAGGCAAATAAAAACCCCTGTTTGACTGCAAAAGACCTTCAGAAAGATTTAGCAGACCCTGGAGTGGTGGTGCACTGTTCTACTATGCAGCGACACCTGAACAAATATGATCTTCATGGGAGAGTCATCAGAAGAAAACCATTCCTGCGTCCTAGCCACAAAATTCAGTGTCTGAAGTTTGCAAATGAACATCTAAGCAAGCCTGATGCATTTTGGAAACAAGTCCTGTGGACTGATGAAATCAGAATAGAACTTTTTGGTCACAATGTGCAAAGGTATGTTTGGAGAAAAAAGGGTTCCAAATTCCAGGAAAAGAACACCTCTCCAACTCTGAAGCATGGGTGTGGATCGATCATGCTTTGGGGTTGTGTTGCAGCCAGTGGCACAGGGCACATTTCATTGGTCGAGGGAAGCATGGATTTGAATAAATACCAGCAAATTCTGGAAGCAAACATCACACCATCTGTAAAAAAGTTGAAGTTACAAAGAGGATGGGTCCTACAATAAGACGATGATCTAAAACACACCTCATAATCTACAATGGAATACCTCAAGAGGCACAAGCTGAAGGTTTTGCCCTGGCCCTCACAGTCCCCTGACCTAAACATCATTGAAAATCTGTGGATAGATCTCAAAAGAGCAGTGCATGCAAGACAGCCCAAGAAACTTGTAGAACTGGAAGCCTTTTGCAAGGACGAATGTGTGAAAATCCCCCAGGTAAGAACTGAAAGATTATTAGCTGGCTACAAAGTGTTTACAAGCTGTGATACTTGCCAAAGGGGGTGTTACTAGGTACTAACCATGCAGGGTGCCCAAACTTTTGCTTTGGGCCCTTTTCTTTTTTTGTCATTTTGAAAATGTCTCATCTCATCTCATTATCTCTAGCCGCTTTATCCTTCTACAGGGTCGCAGGCAAGCTGGAGCCTATCCCAGCTGACTACGGGCGAAAGGCGGGGTACACCCTGGACAAGTCGCCAGGTCATCACAGGGCTGACACATAGACACAGACAACCATTCACACTCACATTCACACCTACGGTCAATTTAGAGTCACCAGTTAACCTAACCTGCATGTCTTTGGACTGTGGGGGAAACCGGAGCACCCGGAGGAAACCCACGCGGACACGGGGAGAACATGCAAACTCCACACAGAAAGGCCCTCGCCGGCCCCAGGGCTCGAACCCAGGACCTTCTTGCTGTGAGGCGACAGCGCTAACCACTACACCACCGTGCCGCCCATTTTGAAAATGTAAAAGATGAAAATAAAAAATTGTTTTTGCTTAAAATATAAAGGGAATGAGTCATCTTTAACTTAATGCCTTTTGGAGATCATTTCATCTTCAACTTGCTTAACTGTTCACAGTAACAGCAATTTTGACCAGGGGTGCCCAAACTTTTGCATACCACTGTATGTTGCAGAAGTTATAGCACCTATCCTGTTTTAATGAGAGTCAACCCACAATCAATGAAGTCAAATCAGTCTTAGTTTAGCGAGTCGGTGACGGGATTTCTTACTTTCACCATAAATTTTTATTTATATGACTTTGGTCTATAGCTGTCAAAGGCCTCGGCCTTAAAACCGGTTCCCGCTGTGACGTCACGCACTCAGGGCTGGCTGGCTCAGCGGGGCAGCTTGAATCCCAACTTTGCGATCGATTTTAACTTTCAAAAAAATATATTTTTTTATTCCCATTTATGCAGCATACAAGAGTCAAGGATGGAGATACTATCCACTCAGAAATGTATTTAAAAATAAAGGTTCTGCGTATCTGCTTTAAGGACTGTTGGTTTGTGTTGAGTCAGGCAGTGATGATTCACTGACTATCAGAGCATGTCCATGAAGGCCTGAACAGCAGAGGGCCAAGGGGCAAGGGACTGCCGATCCACTCTGAATCCACTACCATGTGGTTGGAGCCTTCAGTGAGCCGTATTAAAGGGTTTGAACTCGTCAGTTGGTAATGAGTTAGTACATGATGTGTTCATGGATCAAGACATTTAATTTGTGATACACATCATATGAAATTTCACTTACAATGCATTTTAGTCTTGTATGTGCATTTATAGAGAAAAATAGACATGGAAAAGAGTACTTTAAGAAGAGGGTGGAGGAGAAAAGGTAAGATATATGAGGAGACTAGAAAAGCATTCGGAGAGCGCAGACCTCCGCCAAGAATCCTTTAAAAAAATCCAGGATCCAGAAGGTGATCCGGATCACCGCCAAAATTTAATGGATTGTTACTTGTGCCCAGTCACACCTCTGGAAAAAATCCGTTCATTACTTTTTCCGTAATGTTGCTAAAAGACAAACCAACCAACAAACAAACAAACCAACGCTACCGAAAACATAACCTCCTTGGCGGAGGTAATTATGTGGTTCACAAAAACGTGGCAAAAAACAAAATATGTTTCATTTTTTAGATTTTTCAAAGTAGCCACCGTTTACCTTGATGACGCTTTACACACAACTGGCATTATCTTAACCAGTTTCATGAGGCAGTCACCTGGAATGCTTTTCAGTTAACAGGTGCCTCATCAAAAGTTAATTAGTGCAACGTTTGAGATCAAACAGTAAATAGTAAATAATAAAAATACAGTAAACAGCCCTATTCCACAACTGTTGTAATCATATTATTTCAAGAACCACTCAACTAAGTAAAGAGAAACAACATCCATCATTACTTTAAGACATGAAGGGTCTTTTAATTAATAAAAATAAAGAAAAAAACCCATTGAATTCGAAGGTGTGTCCAAACATTTGACTGGTACTGCATGTGTGGAGATTTGGGAAACCCATTCAGAAGCCACTACTGCTAAATTCTGGATCCACAAATGACGAAAGATCTGGGTTGCACCAAAATCCATATTTTCTGCTAATAATATACTTTGAGATTTCTATATTAAAAAATAAAGGTGTTTATTTAGGCCACTTTCTAACCTTGCCTTTGCTCTCTGCCTGCAACGATTATGCTGCTTATCTTTTAACAGAGTTAAATGCAATCAGTCAGCTTAAAATGTCTAAAACCATTCGACCTATGTGAGCTTTTCTCATAATTTGATGGAGTTTTTGGATACTTACAGCAAAAATTTCTCCCTTTTAACTTTTGAAGGTGGGGCGGCATGGTGGTGTAGTGGTTAGCGCTGTCGCCTCACAGCAAGAAGGTCCTGGGTTCGAGCCCCGTGGCTGGCGAGGGCCTTTCTGTACAGAGTTTGCATGTTCTCCCCGTGTCCGCGTGGGTTTCCTCCGGGCGCTCTGGTTTCCCCCACAGTCCAAAGACATGCAGGTTAGGTTAACTGGTGACTCTAAATTGACTGTAGGTGTGAGTGTGAATGGTTGCCTGTGTCTATGTATCAGCCCTGTGATGACCTGGCGACTTGTCCAGGGTGTACCCCGCCTTTCGCCCGTAGTCAGCTGGGATAGGCTCCAGCTTGCCTGCGACCCTGTAGAACAGGATAAAGCGGCTAGAGATAATGAGATGTTTATATATATATATATATATAGGCGGCACGGTGGTGTAGTGGTTAGCGCTGTCACCTCACAGCAAGAAGGTCCTGGGTTCGAGCCCCGGGGCCGGCGAGGGCCTTTCTGTGTGGAGTTTGCATGTTCTCCCCGTGTCCGCGTGGGTTTCCTCCAGGTGCTCCGGTTTCCCCCACAGTCCAAAGACATGCAGGTTAGGTTAACTGGTGACTCTAAATTGACCGTAGGTGTGAATGTGAGTGTGAATGGTTGTCTGTGTCTATGTGTCAGCCCTGTGATGACCTGGCGACTTGTCCAGGGTGTACCCCGCCTTTCGCCCGTAGTCAGCTGGGATAGGCTCCAGCTTGCCTGCGACCCTGTAGAAGGATAAAGCGGCTAGAGATAATGAGATGAGATGATATATATATATATATATGGGACATTCCACCAAATGGGTGTCATTTGCTTGTTGTACCATTCCCAAATTAAACTTAATTTGTTATATCTTTTCAACACTGATTATAATAACACACATATTTAACTATTCAAAATGTGCATTGGTCAACCTCAGGCTACGTTATTTATTTTTTTACAAGGTTTGGAAGTCAAAGATGGCTGCATTTTTTCAGTCCTGTAACCAAAACTCTGAAAGTAACAGGACTGAGTTTTTAGCCTAGGATTAGCTAATACATGGAATTAAGCCACATGGCGTCATCGCTAATAGCATGACCACACTTAGCACATTCTCGTGATTTACCAAAAATCTGTATTTTTAAAATAAACAAATATCATCTAAGAAATAATTTAAGTAACAGGACAATATGTTGACATTGACCTTATCAGTCAAAGTTGAAAAATCATCAAATATACAGAAAAGTAAATGAGAGAACTAACTTTTGGTCTTCCCATGGCCTTCAGAAGACACAACTGATGTTACTTCATGTTGAGCATGTGATTTATGGAATGTTCCAAATTTGTCAGATGGGGTAATGGGTAACAGGACTGAGTGAAAACCCAGGGACACGACTAAAATGTGTATTTTAACTAAGATATTGTGTATTTCTTATAAAAAAATATATTTAAACCATGGATAGGATATGGAGTCACACAACAGTGCAAAAGAAATACTGTTTCTGAAGGATTTTAATCACAATATTTCATAGTTAAGTATAAAGTTAGAGTGCGGGGACAGGTAACACATGCTATTTTTCAGTGTTTTAGGTAGTTTTTATTAATCCTTACAATTATATATCTTAAATTTGAAATCAGATCAATGTGCAGGACATTCTGCGTAATAAGGAAATGGATTTTAAAGTACATTTTTATGTGCATTTATGCATATAATTTTCTAGGGACGGAAGTGGCACCAATTTGGTGGAATGGCTCATATATATATATATATATATATATATATATATATATATATATATACACACACAATACTCATTATGATATAAATATATATATCTGTACGTACCCATACCCACATATATACACTTATATTATCAATAGAATGTTATTGTAGGCTGCCACACGTATAAAATAAAAACTGAGAAAAAGAGAGAAATTATTTGTGTTGTGTTTTACTTGTGCCTAGTCATGAGACCTTCCCATACATGATTTAAATATGAATAATCCTTTTTTTCAGTCCTAGAAGATGACCAGGTGTTGATAAGATGAGGAGATATATTCTGATGAAAAACATAGCAAGCATTTACGTGTAATAGATTGTCCTCAGTGTGTGTGTGCGTATGTGTGCAGGTGTTCGAAGAGTCTTGGTACTGCACAGGTGTAAGAATATTGGAGAGAGAGAGAGAGAGAGAGAGAGAGAACGGAAGAGCATATAGTACAATAAAACTATGTGGGTGTGTGACTGAAGGCCCTGTGTGTGGTTTGTTGTACCTACTAGTTCGCACCCAAATCCGTCATCCGATGAGCACTGGGGATTTCTGAAACCATCCCTCACTTTAGCCCTGTAACTTTGGAGCAGTTTAGTGATCTCATAATGCTCACTGAAGTGGTGTGGTTTTAAAGAGCTTCTTTTATCTCGTCCAATTCATAACATCCTTTTGATCATCAAGTATGGACGAGTGCATGATTGTAAGAATGGAAGCATACACTGGGATTTGTTTATACTGTGTTCTGGATGACTAGATGCTAGTGATGAAGAAAGAGCTAATTACAGGAGATCCATCAGCTATTCTCTTCAGTATAGTTTACCACATAACATGAGCCGAATGTCCCACAGGGGAGGAAAGATGTGGGTTAGGAGTCTCTTAATGCCGTAACTTGTCTTAGCAGGTTCAGTCCTCAATCTGGTCACAGTTGAGACACGTTCCTGGGGCTGAAATGTGATACGTAGCCCTGTGTTCGCACTCTACACTGACATCATTCTCCAAACAAAAGTAAAGTGCACAGTGTCGTCATGAGCAAACAGCTCACATAAAAGAGCTTCTGCTACACACTCACTACGTTTACATGCACATAGAGAGAATCGAATTTCTGCCGTTGCTCGACTGAAATCGAAGTTCAAAATGCCATGTATACACCTTAATTCGGCTGAAATTGAACCGAACTTGATTTCTCGGAATCGAGCTACACGACCTAGTTTATGCGATTTCTGCCGAGCTACTTTGTGCATGTATACCCTATCGAGCTAGTTGTCGAGCTACTTCCGGAAGTGACGAGTGACGAGACCACAAGCGGGAAGCACAACAGCCTCGGTCGGCATGACAACGAATCATGACAACGGCATGAATCTTTTCTTTTTGTGGCATTGTTTGCACTGTTAAAATTTAGCTCACTTACTGTATCACCAAATACATCTGTACAGCTGTTGCATAGCTGTGAATTGTGTACATAAACAAGTCATTGTATTTGTGTGTGTGTGTGTGTGTGTGTGTGTATGTATATATATATATATATATATATATATATATATATATATATATATGTCCAACATCTGAAGAATGTCAATAAAAACAAAACAATTGAACTTTTTGTGTGTTTATTAAGACATAAGTTAAATTGTAAGCAAAAAAAAATATTTTTTTGGAAGCAAAAAATGGACTTTAGAAAAATATTATTGTGCAAAATAAGTTGTCTTACAAAACAGTGGTCTGCGCCGGACAGTTTGTAGCCATAGTCTGTTAGAGCAAGCCGAACAGCTTGAACACAGAACTGCTAGTGTTGCCAGATTGGGGGTTTTAAGTGCATTTTAGCGGATTTGAACATGTTTTGGGCTGGAAAACGTCAGCAGTATCTGGCAACACTATAGCTCTTCTTCATGACGACAACCGGAAGTGTACCAACACGATGGGGCGTGTAGCGCCACGTGTGGCTCGGGTGCACAATGCACCTTGCACAATAGCCCGATTTCACTTGTGCATGTAGGATTGGATTTCTCTGGCACCCCTGCTGGGACCCTTTGCTCGATTACCGACAGCAGCTCGATTTGGACGTGCATGTAAACGTAGTCACTGAGTAATGAGGCAATGAGTAGCTTTTCAGGTGTCTCAAGGCACCTGTTAAAATGTCAAATGATCCCATTCTGAAACCATTTTCAGCAATATACATATATATATTTTTTTTCTCAGTGCGGTTTCCATCAAATCCTGTGCTCTGGCTGGCGAGCGGGTCCGTATCCTATGATACGGACCCCAGTTACAGACCTCTGGCAACTCACTCGTTCACAACAACAGCAAACATAGTAGAATTTGTCAACATTTATCTTTTTTTATAAGATTTATTTATAAGATTATCAAAAATCTTATAAATTTTTGCCAGCATTTCTCAGGAGAATAGCATTAATTTTACATCATGGATAGTGATAATGACAGTGTTCACAGTGAAAGCGAGTTTTACTACCCTGAGGAAGAAGAAATAAAATAAAACACTTCAGGAGAAAGCTAAAACCTCTAACTTGCTAACGCCGAGCAAAAGCATGGCTGAATCCTGAATGACTCCTATTTGTATAAATAGGGGACTACATAGGTGGCAAAATGTAGTTTTTTTCCTGCCATGGAAGTGCACTTGTATACCGAGGAGGAAGCAATTTGCATTACAGCCGTGAATGAGGATTCAAAATGGCGGCTTGCCTCGGCTCGGTTTTCCCTTTCAGGTGCTCTCGTTTTCTGTTAGAATTTGGTAAAGAAAAAAATTAATATATTAATTTACCAGCTTAAGGTCGGAACGTATGGTGAAATACCGTGACCTTGGCCTTGAATACTGACCTCGGCCCAGAGGGCCTCGGTCAGTACTTTCAAGACCTCGGTCACGGTATTTCACGATACGGACCTCCCAGCTGGTAAATAACACATATTCAGCTGTATCCAGCCTTGTGTAACAACGGAGTGGCTCAGAGTGGTGGAACAGTCCAGTTTTAAAAATTATTTACAAATTTAAAATAACGTAAAAATTGATTTGCGTGAGAATCTAACCCCATTGCCGTGAGACTGCTAAATTAGTTTCTTGGCGGTGCAAAACCAAGAACTTGAATGTATTAGAATGTGGTAAAGCCCAGACCTCAATCTGAGACTTGAAAATTGCTTTTCTTCCATCCAGTCTGACAGGGCTTTTGCCAAGACGTATAGGCAGAAATATCAAGATCTAGATGTTTAAAGCGAATAGTGATATATCACACAAGATATGCTGCTGTACTTGGAACCAAAGGTGGTGTTACATCTCCCAAAATCAAAGGTCTAGGGGTGGTAGAGAACATAACACAGTTTAAACTAAAGAATGAAATGAATCGCAAACAAGGAAGTAGATGTATAAACTGAAAGGTTTATTTTATACGTCAAAATTAAAGTTCAAAGAAAAGATGCCGAAACACCGGCCCAAAACTAAAGAGAGCCGAAACTGAAAAAAACCTGCCAAACAAACAAAAACACTCTCCCAACCGAGAGCAATGCCAACCCTGGCATACACTGTAAACGCTTCTCTACATACAGTCAGAATAACACACAGTAAAAATACTGCCAACACACAAGCGCTCCAACACAATACACCACACAGATAAACTGTAAGCTCTTGTCTGGCCCACTGGCCTTGTTGGTAGGTTTGGGCTGGCCTTTTAATGCCTGCAGTTCTGACAGGCAAATTAAAAACCGGTGTGTTCAATCACCCGCTTCTGCAGTAACGAAGGAGGAGGGCGGTACCTGGGCAGAAACACAAGTAGAGAAACATGCACACACTACAGCTGTAACAGATGGTTCTACCAAGCATTGGCCCAAGCAAACAACAATTGGCAAACAGATTTCCGCTTTTTTGTTTGTTTGTTTGTTTAAATAACTTGTGTTACCATAAAACAATAATTTGCACACTCAAATATTAGACATGGGTGGCACGGTGGTGTAGTGGTTAGCACTGTCGCCTCACAGCAAGAAGGTTCTGGGTTTGAGCCAAGCAGCCGGCAAGGGCCTTTCTGTGTGGAGTTTGCGTGTTCTCCCCATGTCTGCATGGGTTTCCTCCGGGTGCTCCGGTTTCCCCTACAGTCCAAAGACATGCAGGTTAGGCTAATTGGTGACTAAATTGACCGTAGGTGTGAATGTGAATGGTTGTTTTTCTCTGTCAGCCCTGCGATGACCTGACGACTTGTCCAGGGTGTACCCCGCCTCTCGCCCATAGTCAGCTGGGATAGGCTCCAGCTTGCCTGCGACCCTGTAGGACAGGATAAGTGGTTATGGATGGATGGATGGAAATATTAGACATATTGTGTATAGAAAAAAATCACAACGAAGTCCATTTCAGTTTCAGATTATAACATGACAAAAAGGGGTGAAAACTTATGCATGGCACAATAACTATCTAGTAAAGCACCTCACATTTGTCAGGAGTTTAACACGACCCAAAGCAGATCTATTTCTAGATCCTCAACCTTGGACTGGATTTCAGCTGCAAATATTAGGTCTGAGTTCGGAGTCAGGCTGACACTGTGAGTTCAGGTAAAGTCTGGATCCAACAGGCTCTTATTCATGGTGCAACTTTGAGTAAGTACAGCATCCATTCCAGTGGCATTTCCTCCTGGATACGGTTTGCTATGGAATGCATACAAACCTGGCTCAGCATAGTTAGAAAAACATGCTCAGTGCAGTAGAACTGTGGCGGGGTGCCTTAATACCTTCGAGATACTTATTCACCGTCCATGAATAGATATACCTGTGAACTTCTCTTAAAAACGGCATTACAATTTTAATTCATTATAAAGATTTAGTATGGCCAATTCGCACCCACCAGACAAGTGACGCCAGCTGACTGTAGCTTTTCAAACTGTCACTCATGCAATGTTATGGTTAGGGATCGACCGATATGTTTTTTTCAGGGCCGATACCGATACCGATTATTATGGAATTGGGATGCCGATAACCGATATGTGCAACCGATAAATGTAAACATTATAATTCACATGAAATTAAACATAGCACACACTGACACAGACCTTCATATCCATGAAATGTATGTTTAATTGTAAAATTGAACATTAAATTTTGTGCAGGGAGATGCCAGCAGCATTTGTACAATAAAGTCAAACATTAGTTAGAATAAAATAAGAAATAAAATAATAATAAAATAAATATTCGGGCGGCACGGTGGTGTAGTGGTTAGTGCTGTCGCTTCACAGCAAGAAGGTCCGGGTTCGAGCCCTGTGGCCGGCGAGGGCCTTTCTGTGTGGAGTTTGCATGTTCTCCCTGTGTCCGCGTGGGTTTCCTCCGAGTGCTCCGGTTTCCCCCACAGTCCAAAGACATGCAGGTTAGGTTAACTGGTGACTCTAAATTGACCGTAGGTGTGAATGTGAGTGTGAATGGTTGTCTGTGTCTATGTGTCAGCCCTGTGATGACCTGGCGACTTGTCCAGGGTGTACCCCACCTTTCGCCCGTAGTCAGCTGGGATAGGCTCCAGCTTGCCTGCGACCCTGTAGAAGGATAAAGCGGCTAGAGATAATGAGATGAGATGACTCCCTACTATATTACAGCTCACCATTTTCAGTGGAAAATAAATGAAAATACACTCTGGATTCTTTTACACTAAGAACTAAGTAAGACTTAACTTCAAGTAGTTTTTAAATAACAAATCAAGTGTAGGGAGCTGCCTGTGGCATTTTTTAAAAAGTAAAATCAAACATAAAGTAGGCTATCACTCCCTATTATGTAACAACTTAACAAGTAACCATCTACATTCTAATGCTTTTAATGCCCAAGCCTAATATTCCCAATTTAGGAGGATTATATTGTAGTGAAGGAAGCATTACATGTAGTTTCAGCGAGACTAGTTGGCTGTAGGCTAATTCAAGTGCTTCCTTCCGTAAGCTAAGTTTGCCTGGCTACACAGATGCAAATGGACAATTTTAACGAGTAGTAGATGAAGAATGTAAACATATAATGATGTTGTGCTTTTGCAACTTGTGTGTTTGTGACTTATTGTGGCAAAAGCAGCGTGTCCTTACCTTGAAGTGGGATCTGCTTCTGCCCGAGTGCTCATACGGCCGCCTTGAAACAGTTCACAGCGTTTAGCTACGCATGTTGATTGGCTGTATCCCTTGTGCCGCTTCTGCCCGAGTGCCCGTACGGCCGCCTTGAAACAGTTCACAGCGTTTAGCTACACGTGTCGATTGGCTATATCTCTTGTGCCAAACAAATCAGATGTTGTGGTGGGCGGGACCGTGTTCTTGAACTCAGAGAGGTGAGTGCAGGAAAGGACGTGCAGTGACAGTCGCGTTAGAAATGAAATGGCTGCAAAAAGGCATGTTATCGGCATATCGGTGGAAATTATGGCCGATACCGATAACCCTAAAAATGCAGAATATCGGCCCGATATATCGGCCAGGCCGATTATTGGTCGACCCCTAGTTATGGGGTCGCGTAACACACTCGGAGGAAAGCACATTCGCTACTTTCACATATCCATAATGCCTTGCACCTTGAGGGGTAACCAGGCGCTATATTTGTTTACTAATGCTGTGTTCACATATATACCGGTACGATAGTGGTATAACTGTATCGATACAAAGTATACCGGTACAGTTTAGTGCATCTGTCCACACTAGCGAGAAATGTTTGCGGTTTTCTTTCACGGTAGTTGAAATGCGCGTGCGCGAAATGTTTCCGTGGTTACCGAGTAACTTCCTTCCGAGAATATGGCGGATGAAACAACGTGTGTGTGCTTTTTGTTGTCAATGTACAGTCTGTATTTCTGGTGGTCATTTATTCAGTCGAATCGTATAAAACGCGCGAGGCAGTTGAGAAAGAAACAAAGAATACGAATCTCTGTTCTTCACTATTTTATTCAGCGAAGACATCTATTGAGGTGTGTGACTTTGCGCATGCGCATTATATTTGTATCGATACAGAGCCGCTTCATCTGTCCACACTACAGCGAAGCGCTACAGTACCGATACTGTACCGGTACGAAACCCATACATTTGTGGGTTTCGTACCGATACAGTTATACCGCTACAGTACCGGTATAGTTGCTAGTGTGGACAGGTGTTGCGGTACGAAAGTAGTATCGTATCGGTACAAAATCCCTAGTGTGGACAGGGTATAAGTCAGATAACCTCAGTCGCAACTGTGTTCTGAACACTTCAGTGGTGGAGTCAAGTCTGATGATCCAACTCACGAAGCCTACAACCTGTTTGTCTTTGTGTTTTGTCAAAAGAAATGCGAAAACCAAAAAACAAGGACAAGTCAAAGAACTGAAAAGGACAACTTTATTGAAGGATCAACTCCTAAAACAAAGCACAAACGATACAGTGTAATTAAACTTACATGTACTTCGGCTTTTAGCGTTTATGTAGGTAGATCGAATGTAGTGTTTGACCCTGTCGTCCTAACAGCTTCCTCTAACAGCCCAAAGATCGTCGTAATCTGATAGCATATGAGCTCGAGGAAAATCAGAGTGAAGGAACTCAAAATCAACTTAAAAATAAATTTGACAGCTCTGCCGTGTTTACAGTACTTACTTGACTGAGTGAATTCCTTGCTTGTGCTCCCATGTGTTTTCTTACGGCTTTCTCGTCGTAACCAGCACCCAGCAAAAACCATTTCACTGTGGATTCTTCCATGATCAGTGTTGATCTTCTGAAGCTCTTCTGCAGGTCAGCAATTGTTGGAACACCCGTGTTGACAGATGAAGAAGGCTGCTATCTGTCACCCGAAGTGAGACGTTCAAAGCGTTCGATACGATATTTACAAGCGCTTTTTTTTTCCAATTGATTTCTCAAAGTCCACAGAAAAGGCTTTGCAGATTTCTTTAAGCTTTGGTTTAGTTAGTTTTGAATTTGAATGAATGAATTTAGCAAAACGTGCAGCGATTGGCTGACCCAAACTATCTTTTAATCTTTGAACCAATCAGCAGTCTCGCTGTTAAGAGCATCACTTGAATCCATACAATATCACCAAACTTAAAAATGCATTTGATAATGTGCTTTCAGAAATACTTAGAGGAAAATGATTGAATATGGAAATATTTCTATCATTTTGGGAATAGCGTACTCTAAAAATGTGGATTTGATATTACGAGTCACTTTCTTGTGCTGAATGTGAGAATCTTTTATTAAAATCTGATTGCATGAAATATGAAATTTTTATTCAAAATAGAGATTTCAAAAGCCCTTAAAATTTGCTAAAACTGTGGAGCTTCGGGGGCGGCACGGTGGTGTAGTGGTTAGCGCTGTCGCCTCACAGCAAGAAGGTCCTGGGTTCGAGCCCCGGGGCCGGCGAGGGCCTTTCTGTGTGGAGTTTGCATGTTCTCCCCGTGTCTGCGTGGGTTTCCTCCGGGTGCTCCGGTTTCCCCCACAGTCCAAAGACATGCAGGTTAGGTTAACTGGTGACTCTAAATTGACCGTAGGTGTGAATGTTTGTCTGTGTCTATGTGTCAGCCCTGTGATGACCTGGCGACTTGTCCAGGGTGTACCCCGCCTTTCGCCCGTAGTCAGCTGGGATAGGCTCCAGCTTGCCTGCGACCCTGTAGAAGGATAAAGCGGCTAGAGATAATGAGATGAGATGAGATGTGGAGCTTCGGGGGGGGGCCCTTGTCCCCCCACCAAGGCGTCACCAGACGCCCGTCTCACTTTCAGCTGAAATAAGAATTTGCTATTGTCATGCCTGCATGCTAGACCCTGTCTAATGTATTATATGGAAGAAATAAAACACGACAGGGTGTCCTGTTATAGGAAAATAATAAGTAATGGCGCCTCAGGCCACATCACACCACCCTGTACATCCTGAAGTGTTTTCTTCCTCTTATATCATGCCAAGTTGTCGACACAAAAGAATGAAACGTTCCACTTTTTAACCATTTATAGTTACATTTAATCTCGTGAAATGTCTGTGAAACAAACTAGTTCCTGTAATCACTTAAATTATAACAGCGATAGACAGTAATTCCTTTTTGTCAGTCTTGAAGTTAATAAGACATTAAAAAAATGGGCAGCTTGTTATGGTACAGAAACTGCAAAGCCATTTGTCCTAAAGACTTTCAGACTTTGTCAGAAAACTTAAATGAAATCTGACGCTGACAAAGCGCTGATACTTGAGACTCCTTCAGAAAATGCTAAATAAGGCTAAATAAATGTCTCTTCACAGGAAAGTACATCAGCCATACCAACAACTACATATGTTTTGTAAATGTTTCATCTCATCTCATCTCATTATCTGTAGCCGCTTTATCCTGTTCTACAGGGTCGCAGGCAAGCTGGAGCCTATCCCCACTGACTACGGGCGAAAGGCGGGGTACACCCTGGACAAGTCGCCAGGTCATCACAGGGCTGACACATAGACACAGACAACCATTCACACTCACATTCACACCTACGCTCAATTTAGAGTCACCAGTTAACCTAACCTGCATGTCTTTGGACTGTGGGGGAAACCGGAGCACCCGGAGGAAACCCACACGGACACGGGGAGAACATGCAAACTCCGCACAGAAAGGCCCTCACCGGCCACGGGGCTCGAACTCGGACCCTCTTGCTGTGAGGCGACAGCGCTAACCACTACACCACCGTGCCGCCGTAAATGTTTCAAATTATTATTATTATTATTATTATTATTTGGAGTGTCTGTCATACAAGTTCCTGTGTAAGTTCTTACTGTAGAAATAATAACATATTAGAACGAGCATATTAATATAAACCTGTTAAAATAAAGCATGTCTAAAACATGCATTAAAGGTGCTGACTGCAAAGTTGAATTCTGGGCAAAAATGTTCGATTTCTATTGCTGTTGGAGTTTCGAGATGTTTCACACTGAAATTGAGGAGTAGCTATTGTGTAAATGTTTTGCTGAGATAAAATGCGTCCCGCATTTTACGATTCCGGAGATTGCTGAAACAAGTGAGCAACAATATCACGTGACCGCCGTGGGACGTGTTTGACCTACTTTTAACCAAAATAAGTCGGTGTGGGTAAACATGGCGGACTCCACTCTCCCACTAGTGGAAAAGAAAAGGAAAATATGAACGCGAATCAACTAGAAAGCACGTCAGAAAAGCAACGGAAACCAAAAGGTTGTCCGCAAGAATTGTCACGAAGGCACAGATCGACCGCTGGAATCGACTGAAGGATGAAACAGGTGCAAAATCTGACGAAGAATTTGTGGCACGTGTCTTGGATTGGTGAGTCTGAGTATGGAGTTATACACCTAATGTTTTGATCTTACAGAGAAAGAAACGATAACACAAAAGCAGTAACAGAGAAAAGGTATATTCGTCTTTTGTTTCACGGATCTATTCGTGAATATCAACCACAAATTACATCGCTGTGACTCAGAACTTTCCGAGGTCAATGCAGAGTCATGATGTTTTACACACGTCGCCATCTTGGTGTGACACAGTTCCATAGTTATACTAAATAGTTCAAGCTCCTTGCGTTTGGCTGTTTCTGTAGGCCCATACTGTTTGGTTAGATAGACAGACAGACAGACAGATACTTTATTCATCCCGAAGGAAATTAAGGCATCCAGTTGCTTATATGACACACAGATCTTCAGGTTCCTTTCCAGGGCAGCCAGCTAATCGGTCTTGTTAGCCAGCGAGTTCACATTCCCAATCATGACGGATGGAATAGAGGGCTTGTACCTCCACCACTTCTCCAGGCGCCGAGCTCTCACCTTAAGCCCACCACACACCTTCCCGATTCGCTTACGATTTTTTCGGGCCGATTAAATCGCTTGCGAACCGTAAATGTGTGCGTGGGCACCTCGTAGCCGATTTCATTGGTTCTCGGTTGCTCGGTTCAGATCAAACTGGTCTTGATATTTTTGGACGTGATCTCCTCATACACAACACAATCAGTAGTGTGTGCGTTGTTACTACGATCTCATCGGTTGCGATAATTTTAAATAGCCAATTGGAGTGCCAGGATTGATCACACGTGGACTGCAGACCGGGAAGCATAACTTGTGTCACTTTGGGAAGCGTCCACCTGTCTTTATGACATTAGTTCACCTGATTATAGCAAACGGGAAAAGAGGAACGAGGCTATGGCTGTAATTGTGTCAGCTTTGAAAATGCCTGGGAAAGTATTATAGCATTGTCAGTGGTACAGAAATCGCTTGTCTGGAATCCCGGAACAAGTTGAATTTTAAGAACGATTGAACAAATTAGAATCGATTCTTATTATTGATTTGTCTAATTGGGATTATTATCCCTTTTTGATTCTAATATTCAAAATTTAATACTTCTCTATGTATGTATGTATGTATTATATATTTTGTACTATCACGTCATATCTTTAACACGTGACCATCTATGTGGGCTGAATGTGTACGATGTCTCGCAAATGTGTGCAGGGAATTTTGAACCGATCAAATCGGGCCTGTATACTCTTAACCGATCGCCCGACACATGAAGCCCCGATGAAATCTGGAAGGTGTGCGCTGGGCTTTAGCGCCGGTTCTGCAGCCTCGGTAGTTCTGCCTCAGTTCCTCTGGTATACAGGAAACAACGCTGGCATTTCTTCACAGCGCGAGCAGCTGAGCTCTTGAATAAATAAGTTTGCTGCCATCATTCCGTTGCTAAAAAAAAAAAGCCATATTCCAAAAGAAAAAGCCATATTCCAATGACAGAGTAAAAACGCTACAGAAAGTGTGCAATCAAAGAGTTTAAAAAACTTGGCTGCATAAAACCCAATGTTTTGACTTTCTTCTTTAAAAACACCGAAATTAGCAAGAATTAGCATGTATTTCTCGTAATTGACGCGAAATCTGCACCATTCCCATGTTGTTCCGGGTTCGTTGAACTAGCCGTAAGCCTCGCGCACAGCATGAATTCTCCATCAACGGCGATCGGCACGCCATGATTTCGTGGAGGAGCGAGACTCGCGTACCAATGACCAGAGTGGGATTTCCACATTCGACTAGATGGATGGAGCTACTGGAAAGGCTGCCACTCGCGTCAGCGCCACTGTTTACCTCAAGAGGGAGGATATTCCGTCCCAAAACAGAGGAAAGTGACCCTCAGCACATAAAAATGATCACATCTCGTCCACATGATATTGTTCCTGTGGGACATTGGAAAATACCATGCACAATAAAAAAATTTTTAAATTTCAGATGGCTTTGCAGTCAGCACCTTTAATTTACACGTATTTTACATCTGAAAAGTTTAAGAGGCATATATTTTGATAAGGGCAGCACGGTGGTGTAGTGGTTAGCGCTGTCGCCTCACAGCAAGAAGGTCTGGGTTCGAGCCCCATGGCCGGCGCGGGCCTTTCTGTGCGGAGTTTGCATGTTCTCCCCGTGTCCGCGTGGGTTTCCTCCGGGTGCTCCGGTTTCCCCCACAGTCCAAAGACATGCAGGTTAGGTTAACTGGTGACTCTAAATTGACTGTAGGTGTGAATGGTTGTCTGTGTCTATGCGTTAGCCCTGTGATGACCTGGCGACTTGTCCAGGGTGTACCCCGCCTTTCGCCCGTAGTCAGCTGGGATAGGCTCCAGCTTGCCTGTGACCCTGTAGAACAGGATAAAGCGGCTAAAGATAATGAGATGAGATATTTTGATAAGCATATAGATTGGATGACTGGATCCTGAACATCTCATCTCATCTCATTATCTGTAGCCGCTTTATCCTTCTACAGGGTCGCAGGCAAGCTGGAGCCTATCCCAGCTGACTACGGGCGAGAGGCGGGGTACACCCTGGACAAGTCGCCAGGTCATCACAGGGCTGACACATAGACACAGACAACCATTCACACTCACATTCACACCTACGGTCAATTTAGAGTCACCAGTTAACCTAACCTGCATGTCTTTGGACTGTGGGGGAAACCGGAGCACCCGGAGGAAACCCACGCGGACGGGGAGAACATGCAAACTCCGCACAGAAAGGCCCTCACCGGCCACGGGGCTCGAACCCGGACCTTCTTGCTGTGAGGCGACAGCGCTAACCACTACACCACCGTGCCGCCTGGATCCTGAACATTTGAAACTGAATACATGCAAGTGCAGAAATAGTGTGAAAGTTTGAAAAGTATTTAAATGGTGAAATTTCTTCTTGCTTGGTGATGGAATTTTTATACAATTCCAAGTCCTCAGTCAACAGGATGGAGATCGAGGACAACAACTGCAGCATATTTCTCACATGCACAGGACGCCATCGCTGACCCACTCCCTCACTTCCTGTCATCAGTCTAGTTGTACTGCGGTACTTCCTAGTCCCGATTTAGCAACACGGCAGATGGAAAAATAATTCAGAACCAAACGTGGCCGCTCTGGCTGTTTAGCCCTGGAGGTCTATAGTCTATTGATAAAAGCAGATATGCAGTGCTACTGTATGCCATATGTTTAATCTGGCTGAAATTTCAGCCTTTTTGCTCCATTCATTCTGCTCTCTCCACCTTTCTCTTGGCTGAGGACTTCACAGCCCTGTCCAGCATAAACAGACATGCAGGATATCACACAGCAGCTGAACAAACACCTTTTCTTTCACAGTCTGCTTGTTTTTCCCATGTCTCATGCTCTTACTCCAATGTTATGCTCCTTTCTATTTGGCTTGGATTTGATGGGTCGTCATTGTTATACACAGTGATTAATCCCTCATGCATCTTTAACTGCTCCTGTCTTATTTCTGGAGTAATCACTTAACACTTGGCCCATATGTCTGTTAAGCTCGGATGAGATAATAGCGACAAAAGTAATCCATACTTTGATTTTTGCTTGGGCGGCATGGTGGTGTAGTGGTTACCATTGTCGCCTCACAGCAAGAAAGTCCTGGGATCGAGCCCCGTGGCCGGCGAGGGCCTTTCTGTGCGGAGTTTGCATGTTCTCCCCGTGTCCGTGTGGGTTTCCTCCGGGTGCTCCGGTTTCCCCCACAGTCCAAAGACATGCAGGTTAGGTTAACTGGTGACTCTAAATTGACCGTAGGTGTGAATGTGAGTGTGAATGGTTGTCTGTGTCTATGTGTCAGCCCTGTGATGACCTGGCAACTTGTCCAGGGTGTACCCCGCCTTTCGCCCGTAGTCAGCTGGGATAGACTCCAGCTTGCCTGTGACCCTGTAGAACAGGATAAGCAGCTACAGATAATGGATGGATGGATGGATGATTTTTGCTTGCTAATCCAGCACCAGACTGAAAACAGAAGGAAGTGCATCAGAGGTCAGTAACCCACAAATCCGATTAGATTTAAGGCCTACATGAACAGAAGATGTCTGAAAGATACTTTTCCATTCTGTGTGTGTGTGTGTGTGTGTGTGTGTGTGTGTGTGTGTGTGTGTGTGTGTGTGTGTGTGTGTGTGAGCGCCTGCAAATGTCTCAGGAAACGGTAATGAGCAAATAGCAATACTCTCCCTACCCTCCTACTGTGTCTGAAGTAGCCTAGCACTCAAACAAACAAATCTTTTTTATCAGACCTCCTGTGTTCAGAAAGGAAGTCTAGATTAAAGTACAAGTAGAACATGTAATTTTAAACCATTAAAAAACAATCCATGTAATATATTAAGTTTAATCTGGGTTTTTTTTTTTTTTCCATTTTGTAATGCTACTAAACTACTAAAATGCTCCAGAAACATTCCTACACCTTTGCCCATGTTGAATGCACCAGGATCTACGAATATAGACGTGAATATGTAATTTAAAAAGCCTGTGTCCTCATGTCCCAAATATCCTCACATGACTAGCATTATATCGAGGATATTACACGGTCGCACGAAGATATGAAGTTTATCTTTGAGTGGTGAACATATTCACAAGTGAGCAAAATGAATGAGTGAAAATATTTTAAACACGAGAAGATAAACTTCATATCTTTGTGCAACCTTGTAATGTTCTTTATGTTATATGGACACATTCACAAAAAATACGCAAGTTAATCAGATTTTAATTTTGAACCGGTTCGCCATTTTGACAACACGCATCCAGTCAGCGGTTAAAAAAACACTGGGAGGTGACATCAGAGTGAAATATCAGGAATTATTATACATACAGGACACTTTTTTGATGGAATAAAAACATGAATTTTTTTCGCGGTCTGGTTTCCATCAAATCCTGCGCTCTGATTGGCTGGCGAGCGGGTCCGTATCCTACGATACGGACCCCGGTTACGGACCTCTGGCGACTCGCTCGTTCACAACAACAACAAACATAGTAGCAATTTTTGTCAACATTTATTTTTGCATTTCTCAGGAGAATAGCATTAATTTTACAGCATGGATAGCGATAACGACAGTGTTCACAGCTAAAGCGAGTTTTACTACCCTGAGGAAGAAGAAATAAAAGAAAACATTTCAGGAGAAAGCTAAAAACCTGTAGTAGCTGTTGCTAACGCTGAGCAAAAACATGGCTGAATCCTGAATGACTCAATTTTGTATAAATAGGGGACTACATAAGCGGCAAAATGTCGTTTTTTTCCTGCCATGGAAGTGCACTTGTATACCGAGGAGGAAGCAATTTGCATTACAGCCGTGAATGAGGATTCAAAATGGCGGCTCGCCTCGGTTCGGTTTTCCGTTTCGGGCGCTCTCGTTTTCTGTTAGAATTTGGTAAAGAAAACAAAATTATTTACCAGCTTAAGGTCGGTCTGTATGGTGAAATACCGTGACCTTGGCCTTGAATACTAACCTCGGCCCAGAGGGCCTCGCTCAGTACTTTCAAGACCTCAGTCACGGTATTTCACGATACGGACCTCCCAGCTGGTAAATAACATATCTGTATTCTATTCCCTTCTAGTGGGTTTCATTCATTTGGTTTGATCGCATGCAATATTGTTAGCATATCGTTTATCCTATTTGTATTACATCACTCTACGCAATGGAGAATGAGCATTGAATATGGTTTACAATATTGCATGGTTGTCAAGACAACATGACGTCACACTTCGGAGCTGATGCGAATATTCAATGAGAAAGTTTACTGCTGTGCATGCAGAGAAGCATTTCTTTGTTCGCCGGCGGCACCTGCAGTAAACTGTCACAGTGAATCGAAAATGCCATAAGATACGTATTACACGTAAAAAATCTATAATTATTCATTTGAATGTGTATGTATAATAATAATAATAATAATAATAATAATAATATTGGCTGACTTTTTTTCGTGGTATATCAGATATATTCCATTCAGCTAGCGTGATATTGAATTCGTCTTCGACTCGTTCAGTATCATGCTAGCTGAATGGAATATATCTGATATACCACTCAATGCCAGCCAATATTATTTATATATGTCACCCAGAGCCACGGTGTATTTCGTATGAAAAATACAAGTTTTCTAACATGAGAAGATAAACTTCATACAGTATCTTCAAGCTAACGTGTGATTTTCTTTTTATTATATAGACACATTCACAAACAAAAAGTACCCAAATTTATCAAAACAATTCATCGATTTCCTCACGAGTAACAGAGATTTACGTCACCGTTTTTTTTCTCCATGTCCCGGATGCAGCTCGTGTAAAAAATACGAGTGGCATATTTCCCAGTAAAACACTCATGTCCATATAATATATACAGTGGGGCAAAAAAGTATTTAGTCAGCCACCAATTGTGCAAGTTCTCCCACTTAAAAAGATGAGAGAGGCCTGTAATTTTCATCATAGGTATATCTCAACTATGAGAGACAGAATGGGGGGAAAGAATCCAGGAAATCACATTGTAGGATTTTTAATGAATTAATTGGTAAATTCCTCGGTAAAATAAGTATTTGGTCACCTACAAACAAGCAAGATTTCTGGCTCTCACAGACCTGTAACTTCTTCTTTAAGAGGCTCCTCTGTCCTCCACTCGTTACCTGTATTAATGGCACCTGTTTGAACTCATTATCAGTATAAAAGACACCTGTCCACAACCTCAAACAGTCACACTCCAAACTCCACTATGGCCAAGACCAAAGAGCTGTCAAAGGACACCAGAAACAAAATTGTAGACCTGCACCAGGCTGGGAAGACTGAATCTGCAATAGGTAAGCAGCTTGGTGTGAAGAAATCAACTGTGGGAGCCATTATTAGAAAATGGAAGACATACAAGACCACTGATAATCTCCCTCGATCTGGGGCTCCACGCAAGATCTCACCCCGTGGGGTCAAAATGATCACAAGAACGGTGAGCAAAAATCCCAGAACCACACAGGGGGACCTAGTGAATGACCTGCAGAGAGCTGGGACCAAAGTAACAAAGGCTACCATCAGTAACACACTACGCCGCCAGGGACTCAAATCCTGCAGTGCCAGACGTGTTCCCCTGCTTAAGCCAGTACATGTCCAGGCCCGTCTGAAGTTTGCTAGAGAGCATTTGGATGATCCAGAAGAGGATTGGGAGAATGTCATATGGTCAGATGAAACCAAAATAGAACTTTTTGGTAAAAACTCAACTTGTCGTGTTTGGAGGAGAAAGAATGCTGAGTTGCATCCAAAGAACACCATACCTACTGTGAAGCATGGGGGTGGAAACATCATGCTTTGGGGCTGTTTTTCTGCAAAGGGACCAGGACGACTGATCCGTGTAAAGGAAAGAATGCATGGGGCCATGTATCGTGAGATTTTGAGTGAAAACCTCCTTCCATCAGCAAGGGCATTGAAGATGAAACGTGGCTGGGTCTTTCAGCATGACAATGATCCCAAACACACCGCCCGGGCAACGAAGGAGTGGCTTCGTAAGAAGCATTTCAAGGTCCTGGAGTGGCCTAGCCAGTCTCCAGATCTCAACCCCATAGAAAATCTTTGGAGGGGGTTGAAAGTCCATGTTGCCCAGCGACAGCCCCAAAACATCACTGCTCTAGAGGAGATCTGCATGGAGGAATGGGCCAAAATACCAGCAACAGTGTGTGAAAACCTTGTGAAGACTTACAGAAAACATTTGACCTCTGTCATTGCCAAAAAAGGGTATATAACAAAGTATTGAGATGAACTTTTGTTATTGACCAAATACTTATTTTCCACCATAATTTACAAATAAATTCTTTAAAAATCAGACAATGTGATTTTCTGGATTTTTTTTTCTCATTTTGTCTCTCATAGATGAGGTATACCTATGATGAAAATTACAGGCCTCGCTCATCTTTTTAAGTGGGAGAACTTGCACAATAGAGATCTTGCATGTGACGTCACAGCCGATCCAGATTGTGACAGACACCATCTTGTAGGTCAAACACCATATTCCGCCTTCTACTTCTGCTTTTACTTCTACCTTTTCTTCTGGAAAACCCTACTATATACAATTCTACTACAACGGCTGCGGCTACAAGCTCTCCCTACCTGTGCACGTTTTTTATGTTTTTTGTGTGTATTTTTGCGTGTTGTTCGTCTGTACCGGACTTCAATATCCACTACAACCGTATGGACTTACTGGACATTGGTTTCCAGCAGAAAATGACGGTTTGTAGCGATTTCCATCGCATGCACAACATTCCGGACGAGAAAAAAAAAAAAACATTCCGGACGAGATAGCGAGACCAGCGGGGTCTCCGTGGATTGTTATCGGAAGCAAAGCGAAGGAGGCGGCGCCGGGAGCCAAAGCAAAAGCGAGGCTGTAGGCCGGCCTGTTGACTAAGCTCAGAAAACAGCTACTCAAATCTCCACTGCCAAGCCTCTACCTCTCCAACGCCAGATCCATGTAAACAAGACGGACGATTTGGAATTACAACTGGAATTAACTTATTCTATTCTATAATCGACTGGTCAGTGCTATACTCAATACTTACTTACCCATCCAGTGAGGATCATTTTCTTGTTTACAAGATGCTACATCTGAGTCGCTGACAAATCCTGAATTTCTGTAAAGATAACTGTGCAGAGATTTATAAGCACGCAGTGCTTCACCACTGAACAGCGAGGGAAAGTTGATGAGGTAATCATACACGTCCGGGTATTCCGCTGGCAGTTCAAAATCCGGTCGTGAAAACTCCGTCCGGAAAGCCATAAGGGTCACAAATCTGTAGATCGTTTATTTTAAACATATATCTAGTTATCTGTTCATTAGAAAAATGAGCCATGTAGTCCGTCGGTTGAAATTGATCCATTCTGCACACGAGTGCAGCAGTATTCAGCTGTGTTTTTGACCGACATGATGGCGGTTGTGTACTTTCCGGTCACGTGACTGCAAGATCTCTATTGGTGACTGACTAAATACTTTTTTGCCCCACTGTAACTTATAGCTAACTTAAAGCTAACTTCTAGAAACTAGCTCTCATGTATCACAGCTAGACACAGGTGGTATTTCAGTATGAAAGTCTTGAATTCCAGCGTAACCTGTTCAGCAGTTTGTTTTAACTGAATCCAAAGCTTTAAAAGTATACATTACCAGTCACTAGCATTCGCTCACTTAGCTAGACAGTTAGATGACTGTTAGTAAACTACCTTGTTTTTATCACAGGTAGACAAGTGATATTTCAGTATCAAAGTCTTGATTATCATAGTCATTTCCTCACCAATTTTTTTTTTCACTGAATCCAAAGCTTTAAAATTATACATTAACAACGATCACCGGCATTAGCTAACTTATCTAGTCGGCTGGCTAATTGCTAGTAGACTAGCTCACATTTACAGGAAGACAAATTAGTATTTCAGTTTCAGTTTCTTCTCAGCAGTTTATTGTAACTGAATCCAACGTTTTCAAAATATACATTGACAGTAGCTAATAGTCAGCTGGCTAGATACACTAGCTTGTTTTTATCCCAGGCAAACAGAAGTAGTTTTTCAATATGAAAGGCTTGAATTCCTTCGTAATCTTCTTGACAGTTTATTTTGACAGAATCCCATCTCGTCTCATTATCTCTAGCCGCTTTATCCTGTTCTACAGGGTCGCAGGCAAGCTGGAGCCTATCCCAGCTGACTACGGGCAAAAGGCGGGGTACACCCTGGACAAGTCGCCAGGTCATCACAGGGCTGACACATAGACACAGACAACCATTCACACTCACACCTACGGTCAATTTAGAGTCACCAGTTAACCTAACCTGCATGTCTTTGGACTGTGGGGGAAACCGGAGCACCCACACATGGGGAGAACATGCAAACTCTGCATAGAAAGGCCCTCGCCGGCCACGGGGCTCAAACCCAGACCTTCTTGCTGTGAGGTGACAGCGCTAACCACTACACCATCGTGCCACCCCTTGACAGAATCCAAAGTTTTCAAAATATACATTAAAAGCAGCCATTAGCATTGGCTATCTTAGCTAGTCCACTAGCTCTCTGATGATAAACTCGCCTTTGTTTGTCACAGGTGAACTGTATGAGCCTTCTTGTCTCATAATGAAAAATCCGACTGTTAACAAATCCGATCCAAACACTTAGAAATATAATCGGAATCAGTCATAAAAGGAGAGTTAGACCACAGGGCTACTCATCATGGTTATTGAAGCGTGTATGAGAAATTTGGTATGTTCAGAACATCTTGCAATATACTGTAAGTTAATTGTTTTGTTTTCTTCAGTGTGCTGAGAGGTCTGTGGGAATCTGTTGTCTTCTCTGTAAAACGAGTAGATAATAACAATTTCCATATATGAGCCAAAAGTCTGAAAGGGCTGTGACTCTCCTCTTGGGCATTTGGAAAATGAAATCCCAAACAGAGTTATAAGAGTTATGAAGCTAAGACATTAGCAGGAAGCTGCACTTAGTCAAAACACTGTCCACTTTTATCTCTCTGTTTTTATAATTGAACTGTGCCATCCTACAACATATATATTCAGCATTGCTCATCTCGTAGTTGTATTTTTTCATTCTAAAATAAAAAATAAACTAATAATAAAAGGTTTAATGGGTAGTTTCAATAGGAACGTGTTAGTGTTCTCTCTCAGTGGCTGGTTTGTAATTACTGACCTGTAGTTGACTTCAATGTGACTTGGGGCCAGTTTCGAGCTTACATTACATTGACTGAAATATGACTATGAGCGTGTCCTGTTACTCGGGTACAACATGCCAAAGTCCTGATGGGAATTCCCTCAAACGCAATGAGTCAATGGTGATTCATTCTGTCTGTCTCTCTCTCTCTCTCTCTCTCTCTTCTCTAACCCTCACTAACTTTAGTTTGAAGATAAAATTATCCAATGGAAAGCAAAAGTTGTTCAATATATTGTATATGTTATATGGACAGGAGTGTTTTACTGGGAAATACGCCACTCATATTTTTCATACGAGATCCATCTGGGACATGGAGAACCAAAACCATGACATAAATCCCTATATGTCACTCGTGAGGAAATCGATGAATTGTTTTGATAATTTGGGTGCTTTTTGTTTGTGAATGTGCCTATATAATAAAAAGAAAATCACACACTGGCTTGAAGATATGAAGTTTATCTTCTCGTGTTAGGAAACTTGCATTTTTCATATGAAATACATCACGGATCTGAGCGACATATTTAAATAATATTGGCTGGCATTGAGTGGTATATCAGATATATTCCATTCAGCTAGCATGATATTGAACGAGTCAAAGATGAGTAGCTGAATGGAATATATCTGATATACCATGAAAAAAAAGCCAGCTATTATTATTATTATTATTATTCCTTTCGCCCGTAGTCAGCTGGGATAGGCTCCAGCTTGCCTGCGATCCTGTAGGACAGGATAAAGCGGCTTGAGATAATGAGATGAGATGAGATTATTATTATTATTATTATTATTATTATTATTATTCCTTTCGCCCGTAGTCAGCTGGGATAGGCTCCAGCTTGCCTGCGACCCTGTAGGACAGGATAAAGCAGCTAAAGATAATGAGACGAGATGAGATTATTATTATTATTATACATTCCTTTCGGGTGTTCAAGGTGTCTTTCTCTTTCAAACTTCTCTCAAAATCTTCTGTATTTAATGAAGCAAACCTGGCGGCCATGTTTGTTTACAAATTGTTACAGTCGCTCGCTAGTGTGGAGGTTTTACATCTCCGACGTATGACGTCATGTTGTCTTGATAATCATGCAATATTGTAAACCATATTCAACGTTCATTCTCCATTGGGTAGCGTGATGTAATACACGTAGCATAAGCGATATGCTAACAATATTGCATGCTATCAAACTAAATGAATGAAACCCACTAGAAGGGAATAGAATACATGTTTTTATTCCATCGAAAAAGTGTCCTGTATGTACTGTATAATAATTCCCGGTGTTTCACTCCGATGACGTCACTCCCAGTGTTTTCCCGCTGACTAGATGCGTGTTGTCCAAATGGTGAACCAGTTCAAAATGAAAATTATTTAGATTAACTTGCTTTTGTTGTGGATGTGTCCATATAATATAAAGAACATTACATGGTTGTGTAATGTTCTTTATATGAAGTTTATCTTCTGACGTTGAAACATATATCACTCATTTATGTCGTTCACGTATGGCCACTTGAAGATAAACTTCATACCTTTGCACAACCGTGCAATATCCTCTATCAATGGTATCCTTGGAAATTTTTATATTATGTATACTTTTTTAAAACTAAATATCTACAAAAATCCTGAACTGAAATATGTTTTACTTCTGTATATTTATCTCAACCAGAAGTAAAATTATAACTTTTAAACTCTTTTCGCCCCAAAACGGGGAAGAGGGGAGCATTGCATTTAAAGTTTACATTCTGGCTTTACTGAAGGTCAGCAGCACTGTCTGAAAACAACTACAAGGCCTAATTGAATGAAATTAACAAAATATAAAAATAATAATGTCTATCTTTATACCTGCCTTTATTTGTAAGCATATACAGCCTTATCTACATAGCCTGATCTTTCTTGAAACCAAGGCATGATTCAAAAGTAAATAAAAACATTTCTACATTGTCTTGATTAATTATATTTATGGTTTCATGAAGATGGGACGCAAAAGTATGTAATAGGCATGCAGTATATATTACGGAAAACACGGTTTTGGTTCAAACCAGTTTTTAAGATGTTTGCCCAAATTCGGCTGGTGTCAGATGTGTTTTCCAAGACCCATACATGAGGGCAAAAAACCCCCAAAACTTCCTGGTTTTTATTTATTGATAGCAGTCTATTACATTATCTATTTTTACCCATTATAAATGTTTAATTTCACCCACTGGAGGAGCAGATTAATTTTGCATCCAGGAGCATCAGACTGTGAGAACTGTGTATGTCTCCTAGTACAATAAAACAAACAACAAATATTTAATTTAAAAAAAAGTAACCATTTCTCTGCCATTTAGTGGAGCGCTTTTGTTCTGTGGTAATAACTAATTACTGTTTCTCACCTCTATAAATGCATGCTTATACATACAGTGGTGCTTGAAAGTTTGTGACCCCTTTAGAATTTTCTATATTTCTGCATAAATATGACCTAAAACATCATCAGATTTTCACACAGGTCTTAAAAGTAGATAAAGAGAATCCATTTAAACAAATGAGACAAAAATATTATACTCGGTCATTTATTTATTGAGGAAAATGATCCAATATTACATATCTGTGAGTGGCAAAAGTATGTGAACCTTTGCTTTCAGTATCTGGTGTGACCCCCTTGTGCAGCAATAACTGCAACTAAACGTTTCCGGTAGCTGTTGATCAGTCCTGCACACCGGCTTGGAGGAATTTTAGCCCATTCCTCCGTGCAGAACAGCTTCAACTCTGGGATGTTGGTGGGTTTCCTCACATGAACTGCTTGCTTCAGGTCCTTCCACAACGTTTCGATTGGATTAAGGTCAGGACTTTGACTTGGCCATTCCAAAACATTAACTTTATTCTTCTTTAACCATTCTTTGGTAGAACGACTTGTGTGCATAGGGTCATTGTCTTGCTGCATGACCCACCTTCTCTTGACATTCAGTTCATGGACAGATGTCCTGACATTTTCCTTTAGAATTCACTGGTATAATTCAGAATTCATTGTTCCATCAATGATGGCAAGCCGTCCTGGCCCAGATGCAGCAAAACAGGCCCAAACCATGATACTACCACCACCATGTTTCACAGATGGGATAAGGTTCTTATGCTGGAATGCAGTGTTTTCCTTTCTCCAAACATAATGCTTCTCATTTAAACCAAAAAGTTCTATTTTGGTCTCATCCTCCACAAAATATTTTTTCCAGTAGCCTTCTGGCTTGTCCACATGATCTTTAGCAAACTGCAGACGAGCAGCAATGTTCTTTTTGGAGAGCAGTGGCTTTCTCTTTGCAACCCTGCCATGCACACCATTGTTGTTCAGTGTTCTCCTGATGGTGGACTCATGAACATTAACATTAGCCAATGTGAGAGAGGCCTTCAGTTACTTAGAATTTACCCTGGGGTCCTTTGTGACCTCGCCGACTATTACACACCTTGCTCTTGAAGTGATCTTTGTTGGTCAACCACTCCTGGGGAGGGAAACAATGGTCTTGAATTTCCTCCATTTGTACACAATCTGTCTGACTGTGGATTGGTGGAGTCCAAACTCTTTAGAGATGGTTTTGTAACCTTTTCCAGCCTGATGAGCATCAACAACGCTTTTTCTGAGGTCTTCAGAAATCTTCTTTGTTCGTGCCATGATACACTTCCACAAACGTGTTGTGAAGATCAGACTTTGATAGATCCCTGTTCTTTAAATAAAACAGGGTGCCCACTCACACCTGATTGTCATCCCATTGATTGAAAACACCTGACTCTAATTTCACCTTCAAATTAACTGCTAATCCTAGAGGTTCACATACTTTTGCCACTCACAGATATGTAATATTGGATCATTTCCCTCAATAAATAAATTACCAAGTGTAATATTTTTGTCTCATGTGTTTAACTGGGTTCTCTTTATCTACTTTTAGGACTTGTGTGAAAATCTGATGATGTTTTAGGTCATATTTATGCAGAAATGTAGAAAATTCTAAAGGGTTCAAAGTGCTCACTATTTCTTGGTCATATGTGTTGTTTTTCATTTTTATTTATGCAATACTGACACTTCAGTAAATGTACATGAAGTGTTTTTCCATCCACAGCACACTGACCCAGCACTCCAAAGCTTTTGAACTTGTGAGCAGATTTTTAAACAATTTTCAATGAGTCTGAAATTGTTAATTGGGCTGGTGTGTGAATGTTTTTTGTTTGTGAAAGCGTAGGCTATGATTCCCTGCAGTGTTGTAAAGCAGATGGCGATCCAGCGCTGGACAATTGTCAACGTTAAGTGTGCTCTTGTGACTACTGCTGCTATTTCTGGTGCCACTGATGAGCCCCTTTATCATGAGGGATTCTGGTATATTATGGCCCAGAGAACTATTGGCACACACTGAGATGAGCGGTCTCAATTCTGTAAAAAGCATGTTTCTGGTCCTGAACAGCAACATTTAATGAACTAACTGGGTCTGAAGAAGCACTTCATTGATATTTGCTCTGTAGACCTGAAACTTTGTAAGAAATTCATCTTAATGATTCCATCAAGAGCCAAGATTAAGATTGAATTTCCCAAAACCAATTTACACCCAAGTCTTATCCTTGCTTCAGTGGATAATCTCAACTGGATATTGTATTACATTACATTACTGGCATTTAGCAGACGCTCTTATCCAGAGCAACGCACAACATACCCAGAGCAGCCTGGGGAGCAGTAGGGGGTTAGGTGCCTTGCTCAAGGGCACTTCAGCCATTCCTGCTGATCCAGGGAATGAAACTAGCAACCTTTTGATCCCAAATATGCTTCTATAACCATTAGACCATGGCTTCCCTCCATATTAGAGGTTTTGCACCATCACATGACCCCCATAGCAACAGTAACTATGCCGCCATGACAGGAGGCACGCTTGTAGTGCTTCGTTCAGCGGAGTTAGTTGTTATTGATCAGTATGGGAAGGTTTTGCTGCGTTTTTGGATATGCACATCGTTTTGAACAAAACAAAGATATCAGATTTTTTTAATTTACCAAAAGTAATTCATCATCGGGGGGAAAAACAGAGAGATTTCTAAATGTAGAAGGGAAAAATGGCTCACAAACAAACAGTGCAGCGAGGTGCTCATTCTTATACAGTGAAGTGAACATGAGCTTGAGCACCTCTCTGCACTTTGTCTCTTACACTCATGTTCACTCACTGTGTAAGAATGAGCACCTCGCTGCAGTTCTGAAATTATTATATTTTTTAATTGTTACCTTCATGGAAATGAAGTGAGCATGCCATAGGGTTTTTGATCTCTCCATTCGACATTGAATCCCGCTGAATGTTTGCAAGCCATTTTTCTCTTCTATGTTTACAAATCTCTCTAGTTTTTTTTCCCCTGATGATGAATTAATTTTGGTAAATTAAAAAATATGTCTTTGTTTTGTTCAGAATGACTTGCACATCTAAAAATGCAGCAAAACCTTCCCATACTGATCAATAACAACTAACTCATCTGAATGAAGCACTACAAGCTGCCTCCTGTCACGGTAGCGTAGCTACCATTGCTATAATAATCTCATCTCATTCTCATTATCTCTAGTCGCTTTATCCTGTCCTACAGGGTCGCAGGCAAGCTGGAGCCTATCCCAGCTGACTACGGGCGAAAGGCGGGATACACCCTGGACAAGTCGCCAGGTCATCACAGGGCTGACACATAGACACAGACAACCATTCACACTCACATTCACACCTACGGTCAATTTAGAGTCACCAGTTAACCTAACCTGCATGTCTTTGGACTGTGGGGGAAACCGGAGCACCCGGAGGAAACCCACGCGGACACGGGGAGAACATGCAAACTCCACACAGAAAGGCCCTCGCCGGCCACAGGGCTCGAACCCGGACCTTCTTGCTGTGAGGCGACAGCGCTAACCACTACACCACCGTGCCGCCCCATAATAATAATAATAATTATTATAATAATAATAATATAACAAACAGTGCAGCGAGGTGCTCATTCTTATACAATGAAGTGAGCATGAACTTGAGCACCTCGCTGCACTTTGCCTCTTACACTCATGTTTACTTCACTGTGTAAGAATGAGCACCTCGCTGCAGTTCTGAAATAACAACTAACTCATCTGAATGAAGCAATACAAGCTCCCTCCTCTCACACCGACATAGTTACCATTGCTATAATAATAATAATAATAATAATAATAATAAATTCTATTTAAAAGTGCCTTTCAAGACACCCAAGGTCACTTCACAAAAAAAATAATAATAAAGTATTAATAAACAAAAATCTCAATTTTACAAAGTAGGAAAACCAAGTCACAGTGAATATGCCAGCTTAAATAGATACATTTTTAGGTGGCGTTTAAAGTCTGCAATAGATTCACAGTGTCTGATGTGAAGGGGAAGTGAATTCCAGAACTTAGGGGCAATGTAACTGAACGCTCTTTCTCCCATGGTGCTGAGGTTCATGCTTGGTATTCTTAGTAAACCTGCTGAGGAGGATCGCAATGAATGGGCAGGGGTGTAGTTCTCAAGGAGATCACTGAGATAAGTGGGAGCAAGGTTATGTAAGGCCTTATAAGCTAGGAGCAGGACTTTAAATTCAATATACAACTGGGAGCCAATGAAGCTGCATGAATAAAGGTGTTACATGGCTTGTGGATTTTGAGCATGTTATGATCCTAGCTGCAGAGTTTTGGATTAACTGGAGCCGGTGGAGTAGCTTATTTGAGATGCCAGACAAGATAGAGTTGTAATAGTCAATGTGACATGTAACATAAGCATTGACCAGGACTTCTGCACAGTGAGGGCTGGGCATAGTCTTGCGATGTTCCGTAGATGGAAAAAAAGCACTGCGAGACACGTTCACTGTGTCTGAAATCACTCACTCGTTCACTACTCTCTACTCACTGTATAGGGAATTACTATATAGAGGACTATATAGTGAGCTCATTGGTAAAATGAAAAAACACTTTCGGATATTACTCTGTTGCGCCGTTATTTACACCATTACTGTCGCACAATTAAAACATGCCAGTTCAGTCGGCTGGTGGGTTTTTAAAATAATAAATACATGCACATATTTTTGTGATAAATACATATTATACTGAGCATACAGTATTTCCCACATTAATAAATACAAAGTACTTTATGTCTGCTGCATCTTTCAGTTCTTTTAAATCAAGGCTGAATACGTTCTTCTTTGACACTGCCTTTTATTAAATCAAATTTGAGGCGTTTGATTTAATTTCTTTCAGCACGACCGCAATGCATGATGGGATATATTGCTTGGTTAGTGACCATCGGTTGTACACTGCTTTTTGTGATGCATTGTGGGATACTTTGAGTGCGCTATATAGGGTGTAATAATTCTCACTATACATTCGGACAGCACTACAAAATGGCGAACTCACTATTACCCCTTTTCCACCAAATCAGTTCCAGGGCTGGTTCAGGGCCAGTGCTGGTGCTGGTTCACAACTCGTTCAACTTGCGAGCCAGCTGAGAACCAGTTTGCTTTTCCATAGCTCGAGGTGCTAAGGGGAGCCGCGTCATTACGTCACTGTATATGTCACTTACGTCGCTACGTTTGCATATACCTTGGCGCGAATATCGAAGCAAAACACGGAAGAAGCAGCAGCAGCAACAAGAACAACAACGATAATAATGGATGACTTCGCGTTTGTACAGCTGCTGCTTCTCGTCGCTTAAAAATGGCGATCTTTCGCGGTCTTGTTATTGTTGTTGGTCTTAACAACTCCGCCCCCCGCTGACGTAAGCGGTTCTTTCCTCTGGCCCAGCAGAGAGTTGGTGCTAGCCTGGAACCGGTTTTTCTGGCCCCAGAGCCAGTTCTTTGTCAGTGGAAACACAAAACCCAGTTCCAAACTAAGCACTGGCCCCGAACCAGCCCTGGAACTGCTTTGGTGTAAAAGGGGCATATATAGTGAGTAAGGAGTGGTTTCGGACACAGGGGTTATTAATGTGTGCACTGAAGGACAGCGGGCTGTCTAATATTACACCCAGGCTCTTGATCTGATTGGAGCAAGGTATGGTGCAGCCATCTATGGAGAGGGTGAATGTGTACATTTTTGTAAGAGCTGATGTTGAACCAATAGCTAGTATGCTATGGGGGTCACGTGATGGTGCAAAGCCTCTATAGTAGATTTGTACCTGAGAATTGCTCTGATGAAACATCCTTTCACGCACTTAGCACTGTTTGACGTACAGTTGTAGAAGAGTAATCTATATAATAAGCGGCAAAGTTTGTTTGTTGGTTTGTCTTGAGCTAACGTCGCCATTTCTCAACGGATTTTCACCAAATAATAATAATAATAATAATAATAATAATAATAAGTTAAATTTATATAGCGCCTTTCAAGAAACCCAAGGACGCTTTACAATAGTAGACAAAGAAAGAAAATAAATAAATAAATAAATAAATAATAATTAAAAAAAAAGGTAAAAAGTCCGCCAAGTAGGGGTCAGGATGTAATTCCCGTGGTGCAGCAGCCACAGTCCCACCAAAAGGTGCACGAAAACAAGTCCCACATCTCCAGCACCGCCGCCACGACGCCGTCAGCAACATCGCTCAGAACATCACGCCATGGATCCACAAAGCGAGCAGAGAAGCTCCGCCACGCAAAGCGCTGGTGTGTCCCAAACCGCCTGCACAGCCGCCACGACGCCACCGAGCAACATCGCTCGGAACATCACGCCAAGCGTTAAAGCGCAGAGCACTGCACAACCATGATGTAAAATGAGCAACGAGCTCACTGGAGTCCACAGCTGGGAGCACAGGCATCACCCACGGCGAACCAAGGCCTGGAGGGAACCGACGCCCAAAACTAGGTCCGGAGCTACACCACCACCGGTGGAGAAAACACTCAAACAAACATCAAACTACACAAACACACAGGAAAAAAAATAGAAAAAGAAATAAAATAAAACAAAAAAGCTCCAAGTAGGTCGGGGGATGACCCGGAATTTTGCAGATATAAACAAAATTCATGTACGGGCCACAAACTCTCGACAGATCTTCATTAAACTTGGCACATAGGTACAGGAGAGAGCCACAATTTGGGAGAACTCAGAAATTCCATATTTGGGCCCCAGGGAGTTCCTGGTGGGCCCCTGGGTGGTGGATGTTTGGATTTTTGTTTGTCTTGGGTTAACATCACCATATCATGACAGATCTTCACCAAATTTGACAAGGAAGTCTGGGAGTCTGATTTATAATCCCACTATCCTCAGCCACCTCTGGCTCCCTAGGGATCTAAGGCTACGTTCACACTGCAGGCTGAAGTGACTCAAATCCGATCTTTTCGCCCATATGTGACCTGTATCCGATCTTTTATTGACAATATGAACGACACAGATCCGATTTTTTCAAATCCGACCCAGGCCGTTTGGATATGTGGTGCTAATTCCGATCCCTATCCGCTCTTTTCATATGCGACTTCAGTCTGAACCGCCAGGTCGCATTCATCCGACTTACACGTCATCAACAAGCCACAAACGTCACTATTCTGCGCTGAAGTAGGCGGCGGGTCTCTCAAAAAAGTTACAACAACATGGCGCATAATCACGGCCGCAGATAGAGGGTGGGACGAGTCATATTTAAATTCACCTCGTTCGGTCCCCCCCACTTATAGGGAGGAAAAAACGTCTATGCTGTCTTTCTTTGCATAAGGCAAACCTCACGGAAAAATCAAAAGACTAATTACCATTCGGTTTATTGAGGTGCACGGCAGTATATAGTTGCAACAAATCACATAAAACAAAACAAAGACTGATATTCGGTTGGTTGAGCTGCGCAGACTGCACAGGTTGCGAGCTCGAGCTTGGTTGCTATGGTTACTAACAACAAGTTTGACAGGCATATCGGGGTTGGGGTTGGTTTGCTGGCAGCTTTGTCTCCCCCCCCCCCCCCCCCCCCCCCCCAGTTTTTTGTCCCCCCCCAGTTCAAAAAACGTATCTGCGCCCCTGCGCATGACATCAATGCGAGGGACGCTTCGGGCTGTGAAGGTTCTGAATCTTCTCAATGGAAGGACGCAGAGGTTAGGGAGCTGATTTCCATTTGGGGGGATGCAGCTATTCAAGCTAGATTGGATGGGTCATACCGCAACCGGGCGGTTTTACTTCCGTAAACACTGGCCATGCTCACTGCGTGTGACGTCGTCGTATCCTGCAATGCGCATGCGGAACACTTTTAGGTCGCTTTTTGTTCATACTGAGGATCACATACAAGTCGCATATATTTGTTAATGTGAACGACCTCACAAAAAAATCGGATTTCACAAAAAAATCGGACTTGAGCATTAAGCCTTGCAGTGTGAACGTAGCGTTAGTCTATGTCTGGATTTCTGTTCAGTTGCTTTGGGACAAATACAAATAGAATTGAATTTGAATTTTAAAAACCACTGATACATTACTTTTTTTTTTTTTGCTTTACTTTTCTTGACAAAAACCCTTTTTATTATCCTGCACATCTGCCATCACAGGAATAGTCGAGTGGCCACTCAGGACCTGTTTCCCATGATGAAAGGGGTGGCAGCTAGTTTCGCTTTGTTTAGTGTGACCTTCAAAGGGGCTGCAGAAGATACTATTCTCAGGAACAAACAGCCTTTCTGTTCAAGCATCAGGTGCTACAATAATGTCCTCTCAGTGGACATGATCTTACTGGATGCCTCTCATTACTCCTTTTATTTAGAGGACACTGTTAAACCACTCCCACCTCTTTAACCTGCTCCATTTTTCTCATTTTTGCTCCTTTGAGCTATTTTCTTGTGTTGTAGCTCAGATTTTTAACTCCAGAGCTGGTGTTCTGCACTACAGTTCACGTTTGCTTATGCTTCTTGCTTGTAGATGGGCGCACAGGTGTCCTCAGCTGTCTCTGTTTGAAGTAGATCACAGGGGCTTTGATCATGAAGGCGTGCGCGCGCGTGCACACACACACACACACACACACACACAGGCACTCTGACACCGCACAGATGTTTACCATCCAGGTGACCTCATGGCTCGAGGAATTTTCTTTGTCTCTGAGGGCTACTTGATACCAAGAGATGATGAAGGACAAGAGAGGCAGAGTAAACCTTAAACCAGTGCTTTGAAGTGTTCAGGAATGTTTTATTCTTAAAAAAACAGCAACAATATTTTAATCACTGTTTTGTCTGTGGAGTATTTGTAGATATGCATGTGTGTGTGTGTTTTTGCTCATCTTTTGTCATTTTCTTTTGATATGTTCACATGAGGGCGGCACGGTGGTGTAGTGGTTAGCGCTGTCGCCTCACAGCAAGAAGGTCCTGGGTTCGAGCCCCGTGGCTGGCGAGGGCCTTTCTGTGTGGAGTTTGCATGTTCTCCCCGTGTCCGCGTGGGTTTCCTCCGGGTGCTCCGGTTTCCCCCACAGTCCAAAGACATGCAGGTTAGGTTAACCGGTGACTCTAAATTGACCGTAGGTGTGAATGTGAGTGTGAATGGTTGTCTGTGTCTATGTGTCAGCCCTGTGATGACCTGGCGACTTGTCCAGGGTGTACCCCGCCTTTCGCCCGTAGTCGGCTGGGATAGGCTCCAGCTTGCCTGCGACCCTGTAGAAGGATAAAGCGGCTACAGATAATGAGATGAGATGAGATGTTCACATGAGGGCGGCACGGTGGTGTAGTGGTTAGCGCTGTCACCTCACAGCAAGAAGGTCCTGGGTTCGAGCCCCGTGGCCGGCGAGGGCCTTTCTGTGTGGAGTTTGCATGTTCTACCCGTGTCCGTGTGGGTTTCCTCCGGGTGCTCCGGTTTCCCCCACAGTCCAAAGACATGCAGGTTAGGTTAACTGGTGACTCTAAATTGACCGTAGGTGTGAATGTGAGTGTGAATGGTTGTCTGTGTCTATGTGTCAGCCCTGCGATGACCTGGCGACTTGTCCAGGGTGTACCCCGCCTTTCACCCGTAGTCAGCTGGGATAGGCTCCAGCTTGCCTGCGACCCTGTAGAACAGGATAAAGCGGCTACAGATAATGAGATGAGATGTTCACATGAGGTTTTGGAAATTTGACTTGATTGTATATTGAACGTTATATCCACGCTGTTTTGTATGCTACTTCAGATTTGTAGTTCATCTCTTCAAATGCAGCTCAAGGAGTTTGCAGAGTTCATGCTTAAAGGTTCAAGATTAAAGCATGTACATATATGAATATCCTGGGACTAGGTTTATCTTTTCTCTGTTTTTCTTGTGTTACATAATGCTTTGCTTTATAGTTCCTTCATATATTTCACAATTATTCCACAAAATCGAGTCGTACATGAGCTGATAGCTGACGAGGCGTGTAGCTATAAGCCATGTATGACGAGACCGAGTGGAATAATTGTTTTATTCTATCCATATTCACTGGATTTTGAGAAACAGAGCATTTTTATTTTTATTTTTTGAAAATTTGATAAATAAAAACTTTAGACAAAACATCCGACAAAATAATTTCCTCTTAGCGGACACATGACAGATTTCATACATGCGTAATTTTAATGCTTAAAGATGAAGAATGTAAACAAACTGGCGAAATGACAGGAGCAATTTGTGAAAAATGCGATAATAATAATAATTCTTGAAAAATAAAAAAAGATAAGTTCTTACCATCAAATACTTTTTATTCCATTTTTTGCTCCTTTTTTTGTATTTTTTTGGGGTTTTGTTTTCGAGTAGAGTTTTTATTTCGTCCTCGGTTGGTTCAGCAACACGTGCCGCCATTTTTGTTTTTCCTCTACTCATGGTATATAAGCTGATAGCCTAGTAGTAGAGTAGCCAATCAGAGCGCGCAATTGCTCATATCCAGTGAATGTGGATAGAATAAATATGTATGTGAGTGCTTAGGATCAGAGTATCCCTACACAAAACTGAGGAAGTGTGCTCACATGACATGAGACAATGCACTGAACTCCTAAGACAACACTTACTGTACAATTGTCGGTGGGATGCTAGACATCTTCATTTGAATCCCCCACCCTATGATCTCAAATGGATTTCCCTACATCCAGTCTTGCGAGTCTTTAAACTGGGCTACAAGTGAATGACGACAACTGAAATGAAATGACCTTTAAATAAGACACGCAGCATGTAATAGACAACTATATTTGTCTTTGCAGACCTTCACACATACTGTAGAGAGTGTGTGTGTGTGTGTGTGTGTTACTGTGAGTTGGCCTAGTGGTTAGTGTAGGGTGACCAGACGTCCCGGTTTTACCGGGACAGTCCCGATTTTACCGGGACAGTCCCGATTTTACCCGGACAGTCCCGATTTGGGGTTGTGTGTCCCGAGTCCCGACAAAAGTCTGTCGGGACACGGATATGTCCCAGTTTTCGCCACTCGCGACGTTTGCGACTGAGCAGCGTGGGAATCATTAGCGGAGAAATGTCTGCATTTACTATTTAGATGAATTGACAGGAATCACAAACTTTCCTGGTTACTGCCCCCTGGCCCTGTGGCATGGGTGTTTATTTAGCCACATTATTCCAGACAACAGAACGTGTTGCCATACAACAATAAAATAAACATTAACTGGCGCGAATGTTCTTTGTCTCGCAGCTAGCAGCAGTAATGCCGCAGCAATTATACCAAAAAGAAAATGTACCTTTTCCAAAGATTTACAGGGCACCTACCCCTTCCTCCGAGAGGTGCAGAACAATGCGCACGAAGCCTACTGCACACACTGTAAGTGCTTTGTTCTTGTACTGAGTTGGGTAGCCTATGTTGCAAATGCTGTGCGCTCCTATGGGGGCTTTCCTTGGGCTGTCACCCCTCTCCTCCTTTATTGCTGTTTTGTTTGAGTGTATATTTACGGAAGCCGAGAGAGGCCCTTCATATAATCTTTTTTTATTCACCTTGTTATCCCGAGATAACGACATAATTAATCCAGGATCTCGAGAAAACAACACAACTAATTCGAGATCTCGAGAAAACAAAACAATTATTTCATGATCTCAGCTGGATCACTGTATCTCCGTCGGTAGAGCCGAAGCCGGGCCAGTCTTCTGCGGAGGTGCCGCGGACTAATTTTGAAATTATCCCTTATTAAAAGACTTAATGCAATCTCTCCCTGTGTCAACCCCTGATCAAAATATTGCCTTATTAGGTGATCGATTATTCCAGACATTCTAATGACCAAAGTTGCGTCTATACAGAATGAGAAATAGCCCCAAAGTCAGCATATCACAAGTCTCTTGGCGCACCTGAATGAACCATTTCTCAGCTGTTTACTCGAGATCATGAAATAATTGTTTTGTTTTCTCGAGATCTCGGAATAACGGTTTTGTTTTCTCGAGATCTCGAATTAGTTGTGTTGTTTTCTCGAGATCCTGAATTAATTATGTCGTTATCTCGGGATAACAAGGTGAATAAAAAAAGGATTATATGAAGGGCCTCTCTCGGCTTCCGTAGTATATATTCTCAAATCAATTGTCTCTTTTTTGTTTCTGTTTAACATACCATTCTGACAGTTTGGCCATATTGCTGTGTTGAACAGCTTGTTGCACCTTCCATTAAAGTGTTCACTTTTGTACACATCTTCTTGCTTTATTCATTCAGTTGTGGGGAATGGTTAGTAAGGTTGATTCTGACCTAGGCTATGTTGAGGTCACATATCTACTTTTTAAGTTCATGCTATAGTGCATACAATTTTAGAGATATAGCCTACATGTGCATATGCATTCTTCTTGGTTTTCTCACAAACAGGTGAAATAAATCAGTTTAAATTTGGCCTATGGACATAGCCTGGCCTATTCTCAGCCATTACAAAATCTGTTGTCTGACCATAATTTAACTGATCTGTATACCACTATGCTACTAGATAACAAAATGCCTGTTTGTTTTATTTCATGTGAGATGTTGATAAATGTGAGCTTCAACAAAATGATAAGAGCACCTCTCTGAGTGTCACGTTTACGTAAAAAAAAAAGGTGTGCATGCACGAGCATAGTCACGCGCAAAAGTGTCCCGGTTTCAGACTAGGGAAATCTGATCACCCTAGGTTAGCGTGTCCGCCTCTCAATCGTAAGTTCTATTCACGTCATATCATAAAAATGGTACCTACTGCCGTCTGGCAAGGCACGCTGCAATACAGATGCGAGTGGGGAGTCAAACTCTCGCGGTTACCAGAGGACTAGCCCCCCACTGTAACCCTAGCTATGTAATAGGCCGAGGGCTACGGAAATGGAGATCAGCACCGCCACATGGCGTGGGAAGGGACTTTGACTTTGAGATATATATAAAATCACTGAGGTTCAGCTAACAAGAAATGACACACTGGCTACTATATGTTCAGAGCGTTAAATATTTCCTGAAGAAAAGCAGGCAGGGAAGTGAAACAATTAGGTACAAAAAATAGTTTTTAATATCCAGTCAGTTACATTTTAAAGTGAGTCATAGACACTGATTAATAACATGCAGATAAAAATAATCACAGTCTTCTTCTATCACAATATCAGTAACTTATCAGATTGCATAGCCCTAGACTAGTGTACGTTATTTAAACATGTTTCATGATGCTAAACACATGGAAACATTTATATTTTGGATGTTAATAATTTGGACCATTTCAGAGTTGATTAAAGTTGAGCACTTCCAAGTGGCAGTAAATTATTCCAGAAGCTTCAATGGGAGCGGACCCTTCCGTCTGCTTTCACACAGAACCTTCAGCTGGCTTCCTTTAGGCCATGCCTGCGTTTGTGCAAGGGTTTGAATAAAGCTTGTTTTAGTTTAATCACTTGATCTTAACCCTTTGATGCAAAACATATGCACACCCCTTCTAATGCACAACATGGGTCAAAAATGACCCGCATTCATTTTCCAGGTTATTTCATGCTGACTGAGTTTTTCTTTGCTCTATCTTTTGAAATCAATTTATTTTATGATTGAATATTCCAAGTATTCTTTAAATATCTTGTTTTTAATTACCACAAATCATTAATTTAATTTTTTCTTTCCTACTTTATGAACAAAAATACTTTTTATATTACTACACATGGGTCATCCAAGTGCGATTTAAAATTAAATGTCTTAATACTATAATAATAATTTGTTTCAAGTAATTACTTTAGCAGTGAATGGGGCCAGTTATTTATTTATTAACTATGTAGTTAGCTAAGCCAACTACAATAAAATTAGCTAACTAAAGTAGAATATGTCAACCCTACGGAAGAGCGATAGTTCCACTAAGAAATACATATATTTTTTTTAAATCTGAGAAAAAAACTCAGAATTTTCGAGATTAAAGTCAGAAATTTCAAGAAAAAAGTAAAAAATTTTGAGAAACAATCTCAAAACTTTTGAGAAAAAAGTCAAAATTTTTGAGAAAAAAAGTCGAAATTTTCGCAGAAAAAAAGTCGAAAATTTTGAGAAAAAAGTCGAAATTATCACTAGTTCCAGGAAGTGGCCGTAGAACACAGAAAGTGCAGTAAATGTAAATGTAATTCGTTTCTACTTAATATTTGCTTGTTATGTAGTGGTTCTGTGTTAGTCTCTAGCAAACAGAAAGCCGCTGCCTAGAAGTATTTGAATCTACGTGAATCACATCACCAACCGACTTCCTGTACCCCGGTTGTCACAACTCTGAATTCCATGGCTCTGGTCTCAGCCATTCATGTCTACCGGCCGCGAGTGAGTGTCACTTCCATATGGAAGCCCGCCTTTTACAGATTTCTGACTTTTTTTTTCTCGAAAATTTTGACTTTTTTCTCGAAAATTTCGACTTTTTTTCTCAAAAATTCTGAGTTTTTTTCTCAGAAGTTTCCAAATAAAATATAAAACCCTGGCCCTATTGCTCTGCCGTAGGTCAACAGCTCGGTAGCTAATAGTAATTAATTGTAACTTTCTGACAAGTAATCTACTCACTCTCAAGGTAACCTAAACATAATCGATTTTTTTCTAAGGTAATGTTAGAGCAATTGAAAAACATTACTTCCATGTATGAGATGGGCAAAGGGCGCTGTGCTGAGCTGTGAAATGTCTGACACAAGCACAATTCACAGTTCCCACCAAACGCTGGAGTAAATGCATGCGGCTCGGTTCTGACCCATGTGTGTAAACTTGATGTAGAATTACAAAAGCTGTGCTTGTTCATAACTTAAGAAAGGAAAAATAAAAATGATGATTTGTGCTAAACAAAAACAAGATATTTACTGCATATTTGGAAAAGTAAATGACAATGAATTTATTTCAAAAGTATATCATAGAAACACTCAGCCATACATGAAATAACCTGGAAAATGAATGCAGGTCGTTTTTGACCCATGTTGTGCATTAGAAGGGTAGTGATACAAAAAGGGCTTTTATTCAAAAAGTAAGAAAGGAAAAAATAAAATAAGGATGTATGATGATCAAAAACAAGTTAATTGAGGAATACCTTGAATACTGAATGATGGAATTAATTTATTGCAAAGATATAGAAGATAAAAACTCAGCCGGGTCACTTTTGACCTATGTTTTGCATCAAAGGGTTAAAAAGACTAACAAAGACAAACATCTCTGGCACAGTGATACACACATTATCGTGAAAACTAATAATACAAATATCTGGCTTTGACAGTTGCCAGATTACTTAAGAAATCATGTAAACACAGAAACATCAGATTATCTGATTTTAAGAAGTTCATTTACAGACGTCTGAATTTAAGTCCAACAAGCCGTCCCAGCTTACTGATGACAGACTTCCTTGTTGTCTGAGACAGTACCGTAAATGTAGCATTCTTATTAATTCACATGAATTAGCTTCGTTTAAAAAAAAACCAAAACTCCCTTTTTGAATTAAGACATTCAAAACGTCCCGTCCCCCCCCTTTTTCTTTGAGCACATTCATTTTAAGGTCACCTCATTAATCTGTTTCCTCCCTTAGTGGAAATGTCAGAGTCTGATATGGCACATTATGGGAAATCCATTAAACATGGCAGGCCTCTCAGGGGAAATGCAAGAGCAACTGCACTTAGTGTGTTTAGTACAGTGTGGGACAGTGGGGCTTCTGAGAGACACAGCCTTAATGAACTCTGTTCTTTATATTCTTTATGGCAGGTGAGCTGTTACATGAGGGAGTGGGATGCGGGTTGGCTAAAAAAAGCTCCTATTAAGTGTGGTGATGTCTGGTTGCATTGCCAGCAATGTGTAACTCTTGAGTAATACCTAAAGACACACATGATGGTCAGAGCTGCCAGTCTGAGTTCTATGTGAGAGCATGGCCTTAGCTTAACTATGACATTTGTACAGAGGAAGCCATGGCCTAATGGTTAGAGAAGCAGCTTCGGGACTGAACGGTTACTGGTTTGATTCCCTGGACCAGCACGAGTGCTTGACGTGCCCTTGAGCAAGGGACCTAACCCCCAAGCTGCTCTGAGTATGTTGCTCTGGATAAAAGTGTCTGCTAAGTAATGTAGTATTTTATTGTGGTGCTCAGGTGCAGACAAAAGACGTGTGTCCGCCCGATTCCACACTGCTGGCTAGATTTTGGACATTTTTTCTATTTGTTGGACAAATCAGAAGTTTTCATTTGCTATGTGTATTTAAACTTGTGCTTTACGGAAATGTAACACACCTCAATACTGTAACTATAGTCTATGCCACTCATCCTGATTCCCTCAAAGCCATCATATAACTCTCCTCCTTCCTTCATGTACGGACTTTGCGCTTAAACGTCTGGAGAGAGAATAAAGACGCTAGCCTAACTTACTATTTCTTGCAAAGCAAGGAAAGAGGACTGCAGGTCATACCTGAAAAGTGGTCAACCATTTGTTTTTTCTTCTCGATGGCACAAACACAGCGTTTATTATTATTATGGTCGGGTTACCTGCCTGAACTGATAATCGCATCATCAGTTTTTCTTTGGCTAATCAGACACAAGGTTCGCCACTACACTTGCCAGAGCAGTCGGGGGTTTGGCACCTTGCTCAAGGTCATTTCAGCCAGTCCTGCTGGTCCAGGGAATCAAACCAGCAACCTTTTGGCCCCAAAGCTGTTTCTTTAGGCCGTGGCCTCCCCCAGTGTGCTACATCAGAAACTTTGTTTGATAAAAATAACAATCATAAACTCAAACATTTCTGTCGACTGATATTCATGCACTTAAGTACCAAACTAGCTTGTCGTATATTTTTGCATCATGTTTGCTACTACCACTTTATAACCCAGTCAGTTGGGTTTTCGGACAAGTACGCTGGAGCTTTTACTTGCCCAGTCCTCTAGCTAATGAATTTAAGATTAAATGTTTTGCCTGACATTTTTCTTTGTCTGTGTGCAGAGATTCGAGCTCAACTGGTGGAGCAGCAGAAATGTCTGGAGCAGCAGACAGAGATGAGGGTCCAGCTCCTGCAGGACCTCCAGGACTTCTTCCGCAAGAAGTCTGAGATCGAAATGGAATATTCCCGTAACCTGGAGAAGCTGGCTGAGCGCTTCATGGCCAAGACCAGAAGCACCAAGGACCACCAACAATACAAGTGAGCGCTGTGTTTGTGGTTATAAGTGATACATCTGACACTTGGGGTGCACTTGGTCTAAGCATGGTTGCCTTATACAATGCCAAAGTACGATTCTCCCCTTCCCCTCCCCCACTAGCTTGGAGTCATTTTTGGTGCGGTGAGCCACAGCCCTCTCACATGCTGTACAGATTTATCAATTATGCAGTTGTGTTGCATAATTGATCAAATTTCTCACCGACTACAATTTGCGTTCACCAATAAGGTGAGAACCGGGCCCATTATTAACCCAGACATTCTTGAATGATGAATTATAGCATTCGAGTCCCGTGCTTGGGGCTCCATACCCGAGTCCAACTGAACCATTCCCGAGCCCACTTCTTCAAGCAGGTCGGGACAGAGTACTCTGAACCATGCCCAAACACGGTACACAAGGATCACACTAATCAAACGAACTGGACTTTGGGGGCCAAATATGTTCAGGCATGGTACAGATAGCCTAGTGTGAGTACCCTTAATATGTTGGCTGATTGACACACAACCTGAGCAGACAGAAATATGTAGTTAACAAACTATTAAAAAAAATATCACTCATTCATTCACTCACTCACTTTTCCATGAGTGAAGACAATGAGCTACAATCTTGGACAGTGAAGCTGCAGGAACGTTGAAATGCTTTTAAAAAAAGCCTGTGAACGTTTAGTCCTGTCGGAGTTCACTATTGTCAAGAAGACAAGCCCATATTTGCATGATGTTTAAACTGGTTGGATAGGAAATATTTAACGGCTGTTTGCCTTAGGCTTCTGTAAATAGAGCAGACGGCTTGCTGCCGACCCAGATGAGTCCAGCAGCTGTGAGTCTGACTGTAACGGCTGCAAGTCTCCTTTTTCATTGTGTGATATACTGGCCTGTCAGAGTACACACAATCTAAATCCTGATGCAGCCCGTTTCAATACGGGTGAAACTCGTGGATAAGGGAAGCCAGGCTTGTCCTGCGTCAAGCCATAAACAGATATATGGTAAAGAAAACATTGGGACGATAGACCAAGTCCTGTGTGGCTTTTTGTCAAATTCATGACATTCACTTGTAGAGTTTAGTGGAGTAAGAAGTCTGGAAAGTGAGATGAGAACTAAATCCACATTAGCACTGCTCTGCATGAGAGCATGTTTAACAGAAATCAGATGGTGTGTCTGTGCTGAAGAGCAGCAAAGTCAACTTTATAAAGGTTTTACAAGGACATTACGTTATGATTTTGCTCGACGTTCTCATCTCATCTCATTATCTGTAGCCGCTTTATCCTGTTCTACAGGGTCGCAGGCAAGCTGGAGCCTATCCCAGCTGACTACGGGCGAAAGGCGGGGTACACCCTGGACAAGTCGCCAGGTCATCACAGGGCTGACACATAGACACAGACAACCATTCACACTCACATTCACACCTACGGTCAATTTAGAGTCACCAGTTAACCTAACCTGCATGTCTTTGGACTGTGGGGGAAACCGGAGCACCCGGAGGAAACCCACGCGGACACGGGGAGAACATGCAAACTCCACACAGAAAGGCCCTCGCCGGCCACGGGGCTCGAACCCGGACCTTCTTGCTGTGAGGCGACAGTGCACCACTACACCACTGTGCCGCCCTTACTCGACGTTACGATCATTATATTGATTTACAGTATGTCAAAACAAACCTAAATCAAATATAAATGTATTAGCTAAAAGCTCTGACATGCTGCCAGTCCTATGTTTTGGTGTTTTAGTTATAACTAGCTACAACTTTTTAGCCTGATGTAACGTAACGATGTATGGCAAACTGACTAGCGACTTAAGTGCATTAATATAGAGTAAGAGAAACAAATGCGATTATGATTGTTATCCTCTGCTAACAAAGTTGCTAGTGTAGACACGTTTGATCATGTCTCAGCCCTAGACATGTAATGATTCACCCGATTCACGATTCAATTTGATTCACGACATTGGTTTCACAATTTGATTTTCCCATAATATTTTTGAAAAAGAGTAAATGAAGAAAATTTTATTACCAAAAAATGCAACATTTATTTTCCTCTTTTTTTTGTCTATTTAAATATTCATCCATCCATCCATCTTCTACCGCTTATCTGGATCCGGGTTGCAGGGGTAGCAGCCTAAACAGAGCAGCCCAGACTTCCCTCTCCCCGGCCACCTCCACCAGCTCTTCCGGGGGAATACCGAGGTGTTCCCAGGCCAGCCGAGAGATGTAATCTCTCCAGCGTGTCCTGGGTCTGCCCCAGGGTCTCCTCCCGGTGGGGCATGCACAGAAAACCTCCCTTGGGAGGCATCCAGGGGGCATCCTAACAAGGTGCCCGAATCACCTCAACTGACTCCTTTCGAACGGAGAAAGGACTTAAATATTCATTTTGTTAAATAAAAAAAAAAAACCTTTTGTTTTCTTAATAACCAACAGGGTTCTCCAGAAAATCTGAAGTAGCCGGCTAAAAAAAAAGTAGTAGGTGGCTAATCTAATGCTAATGCACTAATGCTAGGGCGGGTCTGGGGGCATGCCCCCCGAAAATTTTTACATTTACGTGCCTTCTGGTGCATTCTCAGCTAATAAATTACTAACCATTTCCCTGTAAAATACTTGCAAAATATGTATGAAATTTCCGTCCGGATATGTGTGTGCTTGGCTTTCTCAGTTACCTTCTGTAGTATACTGTCTGGCTGTGTAACATAACTATATACACTTCAGCCTGGTCGCAGGGTCCAGCTCAGCCAATCAGAGCATGAGAATCGATCAACAAATATGGCGTCGCTTCCGATCATGTCCTGAATCGAAGACAGTTTCGTGGTGGAATAATTGGATTTGCAGCAAATTATGGGCAGTGGAGACGATATAAATCACTTGAACATTGAAAGGCAAGTTTTTATTTTTTTCTGGGCTTGAGTAGCCGGTGCAGACCGTCTGTGTAGCCGGAGAAAACCACTGGTTGCTGGCGCTACTGGACATCTCTGATTAGAGCTTTCGGATATGCCTACAGCTTAACCTGTGTGTAGTATGAAACAAGGACTGTGGTTGGTTGCCGTGCCGCGCGCTGGCCAATGGGAGTGCGCTATCAGTTCTGAGCAGCAAATCACGTCCCGCTTCAGAAATAAGGGAGAGCAAACATACCGGAGAAACACACACGTGGAATGCAGATTTAATGTGTTGTTTTGGGTACCCACTCGTCCACTGGTGTTTTATTTTCATCTGCCAGTGCGACTAACGTTCCTCGCGTTTGTTTCATCATAATTTTCTCTAATAGGAATTTTGAAGCCTGTCGTTGCAGAAATTACCGTCGACTTCTAGTATTGGCCATCGAAAAGACGGGTCGACAAGTCTCTATTTTGAAAATTTCATCTTTTTTGGTGCAACCTGGTGACTTCTGGAGCTGCAACTGAGCCTTAAAAAGAAATGAAAGAAAGCATTAATTTTAAGTACGAATTATATTTTATTACGCATTAAACACAAATTTTATTTACTAATTTAATAAAATGTTATAACCAAGTTTAAATTTAGGTTCTTATTCATTAACCAGAACTTTACAAATCACTGTAATTATCAATAAAATATTCTACAAATTCCTGCAATAAAAGCAGAAACCTTAAATTATAATTTCTAGTGCACTTAAGACAAAACAACAAAATACAAATTGCTGCAATCGAGTCGTATTACACAGAATACACTTTTACTATATACAACAAAGATAACACATGAGATTCAGCCAACTCTGAAGATTAATATTATGAAATATATCCAGCTGAAAATAATAGATACCGTTAACAAGTTTTGATTTTACGAAATATACATAATGCAAATGTTATTTCACAAAATGTGAGGAATCATTTTGATTCTGTTAAAAAGTGCAATAAACAGGAGTTAAAAATAAGTGAAATGAAGTTACAGATGAAAGGAAATTTTCCTGGAGTTACTTGAAATGTAAATACTGTAAACAATACAAAAAATTCAATAACAATGGTAGTTTATGAAAGTACTATTTAAGATGATGTACACTACCGTTCAAAAGTTTGGGGTCACTTTGAAATGTCCTTATTTTTGAAAGAAAAGCACTGTTCTTTTCAATGAAGATCACTTTAAAATAATCAGAAATCCACGCTATACATTGCTAATGTGGTAAATGACTATTCTAGCTGCAAATGTCTAGGTTTTGGTGCAATATCTCCATAGGTGTATAGAGGCCCATTTCCAGCAACTCTCACTCCAGTGTTCTAATGGTACAATGTGTTTGCTCATTGCCTCAGAAGGCTAATGGATGATTAGAAAACCCTTGTACAATCATGTTAGCACAGCTGAAAACAGTTTAACTCTTTAGAGAAGCTATAAAACTGACCTTCCTTTGAGCAGATTGAGGCTACATCCACACGACAACGGCAACGAGATGTTATTTAAAAAAATATCGCGTCCAAATGGGCAACGGTTAGTAAAATATCAGGTCCATATGGCAACGCAACGCTTGCTGAAAACGATGCAATACACATGCCACACCTCTAGGGGCGCTGTAAGACGGTCCCTTCGGAGACACCAGAACAATAGAAGAAGTAAGGACGCGTGCGCATAAACTATTATGCGCGAGACTTCATATTAGCCACAAAGTCAGAAAAACCTGTTCGTAAAATTACATTATAATGACCAAATACAATGAAAAGTATTTTTCCAGTCTCACCTGTGAAAGGTAATCCCATGTGATCTCGTTTGGACGGTAAACCTGTTGGTACAGTTAAACGCAGCACATGAATGAGGCATCTTTATTCTCCGCTTTGACCCATCCAATATGGCGGCGAGGATGACGTATGATTCTACGCGGAAGGCGGCGTCTTTAATGGTCCGGAATAAATTGAATGCTACACGTTGATGGATTAATTTGTTCTTCTACGCCCTTTTTGAGGAATGTATTGTAGGACTTAAACCAACATCTGAAGAAGTGAGATCGCTCCTTTTTTTCCCTATTTTTGCTGGCGGGATTGACTCTGCCCTAACTCTCTCTCTCTCTCTATCTCTCTCTCTCTCACTTTGCACCATTACACAATAAATATTCACAGTGAAAATATTTTGTAAGCGCGTTTCATGAACCAAGTTATAGGATTTGTTGACAACTCGCATCGAGTTCGTTACACTTCTACCCGGCGTGAAGCACTGACAGTCATGTGGTTGTGACGTCATCGTAAACAAATCCGTTCTACTCATCCAGACGACTTCGCAACGGCAACGTTGCCAGATCTTTCCACTCTGGGACCCGTTCTCAAAAGATTGCATTTTGGGGCACCCAAAACGCCGGTGCCGTGTGGACGCCAAGCCAAAACGATAAACAATTGTATCGGATTCACCTGAATCCGTTGCCGTGTGGACAGGGCCACAGTTTCTGGAGCATCACATTTGTGGGGTCGATTAAATGCTCAAAATGGCCAGAAAAATGTCTTGACTATATTTTCTATTCATTTTACAACTTATGGTGGTAAATAAAAGTGTGACTTTTCATGGAAAACACAAAATTGTCTGGGTGACCCCAAACTTTTGAACGGTAGTGTTAATCTTGGCGAAAGAGAAACCAATCGAAACTGAAAGAGTAAAAGTGATTATCATGCCGTTACCATGGGAACAGTCTTTTATGAATGCGGAAGTGGGCTCTCAGCGTGCCGAGTCCGGTGTGACTGAGAAAGGTGACAAGTTTTATGTTTCATCTAATTTAGATCATTTAAAACTAGAATATTATTTGGCAGTAGGCACATAGGAAAGTGTAAAGTATAAAGTTTCTGTCAATATGTTTATGATTTAAAAAAAAACTCACAAAGATATTTATCTCAGTACATAACCTACTCATTCTAAACCTGCAGAGCTTTGCTGGCGAAGCTCTCAAAACTCGTAGTATTTTGCTTCCATTCAAGCCTCGTTTCGAAGTCTGACCAATAAGAATGCTACATTTGTGGTGGTAAATTTGATTAACTTCCATATATGGAAAGCACACGCCCTGGGAAACTGCTGACCATCGACAAAAACGTCCACAGAAATGCACAAAATTATTTCACAAAACAACAAAAATTTGGTTAGCACGGGTTAGTATAAAATTTATAGGTGGTGTTTGGGGATTTATGGCCGTGTTTTTTGAGAACTGGCCACGTAAAACACGGCTGCATGGCTCACTAGCTAAGCCTATGCTGGAGGGATACTCTGATCCTGAGCACTCACATATACACAAACAGGAAGAAAAAAGGCAGCTGGATCAGCAGAGCTTTGGTGCTCGATGGTTAGTGTTCATCTATTGCCATGTGGTGGCCTCATCCACAGAGAGCACAGCTGTTTGCTGAACTAACACATCCGGCTCTGTTTGTTCAGGGAGGTGTACTGGGACGGGGATGGCAACAATGAATACATCCAAAGTCCTCCTTCTCCACTACCTTCGAGAGACTTTACAAAGATACCAGTTTATATTTGAACACGTTTTATGGAATCTAAACCAGTTATGTCCATTTAGCGGATTCTGTGTTGGACTTGTTGCCTTGATATTGACCATATTGCCAATATCATTGGCTGCATCTGCACTAAACACCATTCTCTGATACAGTATAAGCACTTCATACAGCCAGTTGATCTGCATGAGTTCTGTTGAATAGCTGGCATTCCACTTTGCTAAATCCTCCACTAAGCACTCTGTACTGGGTCTCTGAGGACCAATTAGCTGCCATTAGTGCATCCACTTGCTCTGGCTATATCATCCTGCCATGCATTATCTGTTGAATGAGGTTCCTTTCCTGTAGGTAAGGAGTGAAAGTAAATTATCAACATCAACAGTGGTGTCTTTATTTTTCTGCTGAGTTGTGATTGACTTTGTGCAGTCAACAGCAGTGAAGCTCTGGAAGCTTGCTGGGTAAAGCAGGAAAAAGGCTAGCTAATGAAAGAGCCTTTCTTTTTTTTTTTAGTGTTATATTGTTGGTAGAATCAGGAGCCAGACTTGGGTATTGCATAAGAATCTGGTACTTTCTTTTCTTCTAAATGTACATTTCCTTTGACAGCAGAAGGCCACTGGTACCCCTTTTCCACCAAATCAGTTCCAGGGCTGGTTCGGGGCCAGTGCTTAGTTTGAAACCGGGTTTTCTGTTTCCACTGACAAAGAACTGGCTCTGGGCCAGAAAAACCGGTTCCAGGGTAGCACCAGCTCTTTGCTGGGCTAGAGGAAAGAACTGCTTACGTCAGCGGGAGGGAGTTGTTAAGACCAACAACAATAGCAAGACCGCGAGAGGGCGCCATTTTTAAATAAGCGACGAGATATCATGGATGCAGTAAAGCAGCAGTCATCCATTATTATTGTTGTTGCTGCTTCTTCTTCTTCTCCGTGTTGTTGTTGCTTCGATGTTCGCGCCAAGGTTTATGCAAACGCAGCAACGTAACTGACATATACAGTGACGTAATGACGCGGCTCCCCTTAGCACCTCGAGCTATGGAAAAGCAAACTGGTTCTCAGCTGGTTCGCAAGTTGAACAACTTGTGAACCAGCACCAGCACTGGCCCCGAACCAGCCCTGGAACTGATTTGGTGGAAAAGGGGTATGGCTGGCACTGCAAACAGTTTTAAATAAACTTTTATTCAGTCCAGTGACTGTATCTTGTCTTACTAGAAGCTCACTGGAAACCAGTTTATGAAAGTACATATGCATGGAAGTATGACTTGCCACTCAGATTTCCACCTTTAGGATTCTGAAGCTTGTGGCCAGCAAAGTGTACAAAAACTTTAAGAGCATGTGAAGCCAAGACTAGGTTGTTAACTCACTTGAATACCCCTTTCTTTATTTACCCCACCTTTTTGGCTATAACCGAACTTAAATTTACAACCCCTATTCCAAAAAAGTTGGGACAAAATACAAATTGTAAATAAAAACGGAATGCAATGATGTGGAAGTTTCATAATTCCATATTTTATTCAGAATAGAACATAGATGACATATCAAATGTTTAAACTGAGAAAATGTATCATTTAAAGAGAAAAATTCGGTGATTTTAAATTTCATGACAACAACACATCTCAAAAAAGTTGGGACAAGGCCATGTTTACCACTGTAAGACATCCCCTTTTCTATTTACAACAGTCTGTAAACGTCTGGGGACTGAGGAGACAAGTTGCTCAAGTTTAGGGATAGGAATGTTAACCCATTCTTGTCTAATGTAGGATTCTAGTTGCTCAACTGTCTTAGGTCTTTTTTGTTGTATCTTCCGTTTTATAATCCGCCAAATGTTTTCTATGGGTGAAAGATCTGGACTGCAGGCTGGCCAGTTCAGTACCCGGACCCTTCTTCTACGCAGCCATGATGCTGTAATTGATGCAGTATGTGGTTTGGCATTGTCATGTTGGAAAATGCAAGGTCTTCCCTGAAAGAGACGTCGTCTGGATGGGAGCATATGTTGCTCTAGAACCTGGATATACCTTTCAGCATTGATGGTGTCTTTCCAGATGTGTAAGCTGCCCATGCTACACGCACTAATGCAACCCCATACCATCAGAGATGCAGGCTTCTGAACTGAGCACTGATAACAACTTGGGTTGTCTTTCTCCTCTTTAGTCCGAATGACATGGCGTCCCTGATTTCCATAAAGAACTTCAAATTTTGATTCGTCTGACCACAGAACAGTTTTCCACTTTGCCACAGTCCATTTTAAATGAGCCTTGGCCCAGAGAAGACGTCTGCGCTTCTGGATCATGTTTAGATACGGCTTCTTCTTTGAACTATAGAGTTTTAGCTGGCAATGGCGGATGGCACGGTGAATTGTGTTCACAGATAATATTCTCTGGAAATATTCCTGAGCCCATTTTGTGATTTCCAATACAGAAGCATGCCTGTATGTGATGCAGTGCCGTCTAAGGGCCCGAAGATCACGGGCACCCAGTATGGTTTTCCGGCCTTGACCCTTACGCACAGAGATTCTTCCAGATTCTCTGAATCTTTTGATGATATTATGCACTGTAGATGATGATATGTTCAAACTCTTTGCAATTTTACACTGTCGAACTCCTTTCTGATATTGCTCCACTATTTGTCGGCGCAGAATTAGGGGGATTGGTGATCCTCTTCCCATCTTTACTTCTGAGAGCCGCTGCCACTCCAAGATGCTCTTTTCATACCCAGTCATGTTAATGACCTATTGCCAATTGACCTAATGAGTTGCAGTTTGGTCCTCCAGCTGTTCCTTTTTTGTACCTTTAACTTTTCCAGCCTCTTATTGCCCCTGTCCCAACTTTTTTGAGATGTGTTGCTGTCATGAAATTTCAAATGAGCCAATATTTGGCATGAAATTTCAAAATGTCTCACTTCCACATTTGATATGTTGTCTATGTTCTATTGTGAGTACAATATCAGTTTTTGAGATTTGTAAATAATTGCATTCCATTTTTATTTACAATTTGTACTTTGTCCCAACTTTTTTGGAATCGGGGTTGTAATTATATTTGTCATTTTTTTCATCAGCTCAAATCTGAGCACCTTGGAGCATGGTTGTATCAAAGTGACACGCTGTTCTTAACTTTTAAAGAAATCTGAGCAGCTCTTACTGTCCCCTCAGTCATTAGGCCATCTCCTTATTCAGTATTTGATCAATTTAGCACTGTTTTAGGTTCATTTGTTATCGACTGGCTGATATTTTTTTCAGTAAAATATAAAATAATGCCAGTTTGGATTTCCACAACTTGTTGTATAGCTGTACTGGGATACTTCCACCTTTTCTGTTTAACTGGCATTTGCACACATCCTCTGCATGGGGGTGTAGTGGTTAGCACTGTCTCCTCACAGCAAGAAGGTTGTGGGTTTGAGCCCAGCAGCCGACAGGGGCCTTTCTGTGTGGAGTTTGCATGTTCTCCCCGTGTCTGCATGGGTTTGCCTTGCCTTACCACATGGGGTGGCCTTGGGTTGAGGTGCCCTTGAGCAAGGCTCCTAACCCCCAGCTGCTCCCCAGGCACTGTAGCATGGCTGCCTACTGCTCTGGGCATGTTTGTGTGCTCATTGCTCATGCATGTGTTCACTGCTTCAGATGGGTTAAATGCAGAGAGGAATTTCACTGTGCTTAAGTGTACATGTGATAAATCATGTTGTTGTTCTATCTTCTTGACATTTGTTAATGCTTTTGTTGTGCCAGAACACGCTCAAAGCATGTTCTGAAATTCCTGACCTAGAACACTGGTTCCCAACCCTGGTTTTCAAGTACCTTTGCCTTGCATACTTTGTTTATTCTTCTCCAACACTCTCGATCCAACTAATCTGATAATGGCAGAATAGTAGTCTCGTAAATCAGACCTGTAGCTTTCACTAGAAATTTCTGGTAATTCTTCAATAGACATGTTCAAAGAATTGCATGAAGAGGATGTTTGACTCCGACATCGCAGACGGCTGATCATAGACTTGCCTTTATCCCACTGACGAATACGCGAGTGTGTCTCATTTATTTGTTACTAACAGTGTTGAAACAAAACTTGGAATAACTTTTAAAGATCAAGGGAGTCTGTGAACTTTTGTTCAGTCCAGAGACAGTATCTTGGTCTGGAAAGCTTCTTGCTTGGAAACCAGTACAGTCAGGTGCTGACAGCCAGCTGGATGGGAATACTGTAAGATTTTTAAACTAGTGGATAACAAAATGTGCACCAGGTATCAGGCACTCCATGGGCAGTTGGAGCATCTTAGTCTGAGTCCACATTGATGTAACCAATTAAAAAAAAAAAAAAACCTGGAGAAATGTGCAGAACATGGCTATTTTTGGACTACATTACAGTACATGAATGGCATTTAGCAGATGCTTTTATCCAGAGCTACATACAACATACCCATAGCAGCCTGGGAAACAGTTGGGGGTTAAGCCAGTATGTCACTGGGCTGCGACAGCCTGCCACTAGTTGGACACACAACAGTTGCTATAAAATATGCAAATTAGCGACAATTTTCACTTGGAATCACACTGAATTGATATTCGCATATTTTACCGCAATTGTTATGTCTCCAACTAGTTGCAGGCTGTCACAGCCCAGTGAGATACTGGCTCGCACTTCCTGTCTCAACTCGCACTTCCTGTCTCACGGAAACTGACTTGAGAAGGGTTCATGACAGCTTTCTGACACCAGCGACACATTTGCAGCTATTTTGAGAGAAATTTTGTTGCATGAGTTTTTTGAACATGTTCAAAATTTCAGCGACGAAGGAGCGACACTTTGTGACTCATGCGAGGAAATTGAGAAGCTCCGCGAATCTTTCAAGACACTTTTGAAACTCTCTCGCGAATGACACTCGCAATTTGTCACAAGCTGTCGCAGCCCAGTGAGATACTACCCTTAGGTGCCTTGCTCAAGGGCACTTCAGCCATTCCTACTGATCCAGGGAATCAAACGTGTGACCTTTTGGTCCCTAAGCCCCTTCTCTAACCATTAAGCCTTGGCTTCTCCTGACTAGGTTATCCCATGACTAGGGTTGGGATTCACTGACCTATAAGATGGCCAGACTTTGCCATGCAGGACTTATTTGCTTGGTGTTAATGTGGTGTGTTTCCTTTCAGTGTAAGGAAATCACTGGTGGTCACAGCAAGATTGCATGGCCAGGTCAGAAGGTAATCTCCTCAGGAAACCAATCTGCCACTGCTTTCTCTGTGAGCACACTGAGGGATGGTCACTTCAATTCATTCAGAGTTCAGTCTGTGCATTCCTAACCTCACAAGTACCGTACATCTCTGGGGAGTGGCTTGGGGTCATAGATAATTTGGTGGGACAGGAGGATGTTACAAAAATAACTTAATCTCAACCAAAATTAGGTTGCCAGCCTATCACACTTGTCGTATGATAAAGGCTGCTCTCTGGTGAATTTTTAGAGTATATAACCCTGTAAAAATGAGTGGAGAGTCAACAAAATTGAATGAACTTCAACAAATTAACAACGTACACCAGTTTTCAACAAGAGAACACAAAGTTGTAGTCTGGTCTAGAAACCCAATTCTAAAAAAGTTGGGACGCTGTGTAAACTGCAAATAAAAAGAGAATGCGATAATTTGAAAATTATGGAAACCCTATCTCATCTCATCTCATCTCATTATCTCTAGCCGCTTTATCCTTCTACAGGGTCGCAGGCAAGCTGGAGCCTATCCCAGCTGACTACGGGCGAAAGGCAGGGTACACCCTGGACAAGTCGCCAGGTCATCACAGGGCCAACATATAGACACAGACAACCATTCACACTCACATTCACACCTACGGTCAATTTAGAGTCACCAGTTAACCTAACCTGCATGTCTTTGGACTGTGGGGGAAACCGGAGCACCCGGAGGAAACCCACGCGGACACGGGGAGAACATGCAAACTCCACACAGAAAGGCCCTCGCCGGCCCCGGGGCTCGAACCCAGGACCTTCTTGCTGTGAGGCGACAGCGCTAACCACTACACCACCGTGCCGCCGGAAACCCTATATTTACTTCAAAATAGTACAAAGACAACAAATCAAATGTTAAAACTGAGAAATTTTATTGTTTTGTGAAAAATATATGTTCATTTTGAATTTGATGTCAGCAACACATTTCAAAAAAGTTGGGACAGGGGCACAATTACAACTGTGTTGCATCACCTCTACTTTTAACAACACTGTAAATGTTTGGGAACTGAGGAGACCAGTTGCTGTAGTTTTGAAAGAGAAATGTTGTCCCATTCTTGCCTGATATACAATTTCAGTTGCTCAACAGTTCGGGGTCTCCTTTATCGTATTTTGCGCTTCACAATGTGCCAGATGTTTTAGATGGGAGACAGGTCTGGACTGCAGGCAGACCAGTTTAGCACCCAGGCTCTTTTACTGTGGAGCCATGCAGTTTTAATATGTGCAGAAAACGATTTGGCATTGTCTTGCTGAAAGAAGGAAGGCCTTCCCTGAAAAAGGGATCATCTAGATGACAGCATGTTGCTCCAAAACATGTATATATATATCATTCAGCATTAATGATGCCTTCCCAGATATACAAGCCACCCATGTCATGTGCACTCATGCACCCTCATAACATCACAGATGCTGGCTTTTGAACTGTGCACTGATAACAAGCCAGATGGTCCCTCTCCTCTGTAACCTGGAGGACGTGGTGTCCATGAGTTCTAAAAAGAATTTCTACTTTTGATTCGTCAGACCTCAAGACAGTTTTCCACTTCGCCTCAGTCCATCGTAAAAGAGCTCAGGCCCAGAGAAGGGGGCAGTGTTTCTGGATATTGTTTATATCTGATTTTAACTTGCATTTGTGGATGCAGTAATTAACTGTTTTCACAGACGATGGTTTTCTGAAGTGTCCCTGAGCCCATACAGTGATTTCCACTACAGACACGTGTCTGCTTTTAATGCAGTGTCTCCTGAGGGCCTGAAGATCACAGGCATCCAGTGTCAGTTTTCAGCCTTGTCTCTTGCATTCAGAAATTTCTCCAGATTCTCTAAATCTTTGAACGATATTATGTACTATAGATGATGTGATCCCCAAATTCTTTGCAATTTTACATTGAGGAATGTTATTCTTAGTGTTGCAATGTTTGCCCACACAGTCTTTCACAGAGCGGTGAACCCCTCCCCATCTTTACTTCTGAGAGATTCCGCCTCTCTGGGATGCTCTTTTTATACCCAGTCATGCTACTGACCTGTTGCCAATTAACCAAATTAGTTTTGTTTGTTTTTTTAGCATTACACAACTTTTTCAGTCTTTTGTTGCCCCTGTCCCCACTTTTCTGAAATGTGTTGCTGACATCTCATCTCATCTCATCTCATTATCTCTAGCCGCTTTATCCTTTTACAGGGTTGCAGGCAAGCTGGAGCCTATCCCAGCTGACTATGGGCGAAAGGCGGGGTACACCCTGGACAAGTCGCCAGGTCATCACAGGGCTGACACATAGACACAGACAACCATTCACACTCACATTCACACCTACGGTCAATTTAGAGTCACCAGTTAACCTAACCTGCATGTCTTTGGACTGTGGGGGAAACCGGAGCACCCGGAGGAAATCCACGCGGACACGGGGAGAACATGCAAACTCCGCACAGAAAGGCCCTCGGCAGCCCCGGGGCTCGAACCCAGGACCTTCTTGCTGTGAGGCGACAGCGCTAACCACTACACCACCGTGCCACCCCGTGTTGCTGACATCAAATTCAAAATGAGCATATATTAAAAAAAAAAAAATTATATATATATATATATATATTAGTACTGTCAAGCGATTAAAATATTTAATCGTGATTAATGTCGCGACTGTCATAGTTAACTCTCGATTAATCGCAATTTAATCGCACATTTTTGTCACATGAAAAACCATTGTAATTCTCTTATCAGCATAAAAAAGTGAATGGGCTTGCTTTGTACCAATGTTTTTTTTTTTATTGCAGAGCATAACACGTCTTGTCACAGCCACTGCAAAGTCGGGCTGGAGCCGCCGATGGGAAAACGAAACCTAAGCCGAGCACCGTGGCTCTTCGTCCCGAGGCGCGGGGCTAGCACGCCCTGCCCGCACTGGTTCTTTGGGGGGAGGGCAGAGTACTCTGGCTGTGCGGGGCGTGGCATTACAGTCTAGCTGCTATCGTTTTTCTAAGCAAAGTCTCTGTTCCAAGTTCCTGGCAGTTTCAAAAGCTTATGAAAAACCTACATCATGTCACAGAGCGTTAATCTCACGATAAAAAAATTATCGCTGTTAAAATTGAGTCAAGTTAACGCGTTAATAACGCGACATTTTTGACAGCACTAATATATATATATACACACAGTTTCTCAGTTTCAATATTTGATATGTTGTCTTTGTACTATTTTCAATTAAATATAGGTTTTCCAAGATTTGCAAATTATCGCATTCGGTTTTTTATTTACAGTTTATACAGCGTTCCAGCTTTTTTAGAATTTGGGCTGTAAAAGCCAGCGTCTCCAGAACAGACAAATCACGAAATGCTCAAAAAATACAGTTCACTGTTGATAAGCCTGAATATCTCTGATATAAAAATCTCCCACATAACTATTTATTTTCCCTTGTGAGCCAGGAGGTTTGTTTATAGAGTGCGTACTATAAATGAGGATGGTGGTTGAACACGAGGCCTATAGGTTGGGACGCTGAGGGTTTTTATAGGCTGAATGTGAATCTGTGCCTTCATCACTGTTACCTCGCTGTTGACATTTTTGGTCATAAATGTAATCTTTGTTCAAATTATCCTTGGACGTGGTGAATAAGCAGACTCATTGTCCTTGCAGGTACTAAATTCAGGCAGAAATATGATCTATGACCACTTTCCGTTTGTTTGACTCATGTATGCTAAATATGGATCTCATACAGCTTTAACCACAAATCAAGCAGGATTTTACTTCACTATTCAGCTTTGTCACATGCATTACATATGTTCTGCAGTGTGAAAGAAAAGTCCCTAATGCCTGCCTACTCAGGATACTGACCGAGTCTTTCAAAAAGTTTTATAGTAATTGCCATCTGACCGAGCCTGCTTGTGCTGCCATAACTCTCAGAGTCTGAAATCTCCTTTTGTGGAGTGCACTCCTCCAGGCTTTTAGTTCAATTAGATTATCCATTTCATCCAGTCTAGAATGAATGATTGCCGTCTTCATGGTTTTTTTTTTTTACTTTAAGGATTCTTATCACCTTATGCATTCTGTGATTCCATCCGGGAGATTTGCTTCCTGTTTGTTTTAAATGCTGTGCTGTTCATGAAACTGTGACTGAAAATGTCAACTCAGCATCGCTCTTTCTCTCTCTCTCTCTCTCTCTCTCTCTCACACACACACACACACACACACACGTTCTCTCATTCTCTCACTCATTCACTCACTCTGTCCTGTCTGCGTGGCATGTGGATGTCCGTGTCATATGGTTCAGGGCTAGGATGTGTTGACCCACCTGTTGTGTTGAAACATTCTGCCTGTTTTGCAGATTTGGACTCTGGACCAAAGGTTACTCCAGAGTTTAACCTTTAGTGAAAACGCATGATGTGAAAACAGTGAGGTAATAGAAATACCTTTGCAAGTGAATGCAAAAAGACAGTCACTTTTATGTGTGTGTGTGCATGTGTGTGCTAGTAGTATAGCAGTATGGTTGTTTAAAATTGTGAGAGGTTCGAATTGATTACTGTTTTCCAAAACAAAATCAACACAACGTTGGTTTCTATCAAACCTCCATGTCCAATAAAGTGCTACGTGTTCGACTATCTGCAAGCTTCCTCTTAGGCTAATGACACACGGGGCAGCTTTTTGGGTACTGTTGTTAGGCTATTGCGCTTCGACACTTTCCCAATGAAATTGGGCAAATGGGCAATTCCATGTAAATGTCAACCTCACCATGCAAAAATAAAGCAACATGTAATACATCAAAACCACTCCCAGAGATATCAACTAGGCCTGTATTTTACAGATGTGAAGAAGTTGAACCAATTTGTCACAAGAATTGTTCCCTTCGCCTTAATATATCAGTCTTTCTTTCTTATAATGTAAAACCCAAGCTAAAATCAACTTTGATCATGTACAATTCTATATTATTGCCACAAGCCACAGAAATGTATGCTAAAATCCACAAAACAGCAAAACAATAGCCATCCTAAATATTATTTAAGAACTTTGATAGTTTTAGCTGATATTTAGAGTTTTTCAAAGGGTTATGGTGGTTAAATTGCTGATTTTCTAAACATATGCCATGTCCATTTCAGACGCGTCACATCCATAACGGAATTTCGTCACATCCATAACGCTGACTTTTCCTTCCGAAACTCTGCATGAAATACAAAATATTTTAAACAAAGATTTTTTTAATATTCACCTTGGACCCGTCTATCAAATGGATATCTCCATTTCGACATTAGGTTTACAATTTCACAGAGTTTGATAAAAATGTACAGTCACCCAAGAAAAGTGATACTTTTTCTGTCACATCCATAACGCATCTTTTATTGGCATTTTCTGGCATGCCCTAGATGTACTATGGGAATTGTTCTTGTTCTATCACTTCTCCAGTATGGTACAGCCTTAAAATATGCAACACCTGTTTAAATACTGGGAGACAATAAAACATGCACTGGGTCATTTGTTGCCATTTTGAGTTCAAGTGTCACGTCCATAACGCTGGAATTGCTGAAATATAATTTCTATCTGAACGATTTTGATCATCTTGGGCAACTTTTGAAGATCATCCAATCAGAGTGCTAGCAGCAAATCACATGACCACCTGAGAGCTTCTGAAATTTTCAACAAAGATGGCGGCATCTCAATGGCAGTGGAGCGAAGAAAAAGAGAGACAGCTTATATCTTTTTATGCCGGTCAGTTGTTATGTGTAAACCCAAAGTGGTGAATTTACTTCATCAAATGCTTAGAAAACCAACAGACATCTATTTTTATGTGCTCAGGTTGTAATTCATACATCGATTTTTTTTTCAGCTAAGTGTAAACTGCCGTTAGATAACCACCGCTCCATAGAGATTGAACGGGATTTCGCTAATTAGCGGTGGTTTTTGCTAACATAGTTAGCTGAAAGTTATTGCTAGCGATGTAGGGATAACGTTAGCTCTCTTGCGTCACGTTAAAAGTGATAGGCAGCTCATGATTTTTTTTGGGGGGGAGTTGTAATAGAGCTTGTCTAACTTATTGTCTGATCTAATTCACATACAGAACATGACTACTTGTGGAACCCAAGAGCAAAACAGTACAAACTTCGGGATCTAAAAGAGGAAGCTTTTCAGATGCTCTGTCAGCCCCTTTTCCTCCTCAGCAGCCGTCTCCTGGTCCATGTCCTTTTGTCTTTTTTGCTGAGATGAGAATTAAACCATCATGTTTTTGTGATGTATATGCCAGTTATTAGTTATAGCATATGTGATTGAGGCTAGTAGCATTTTTAAAGAGATTTAAAGTGTTTATTATTAACAGAGTGATGTGGTTATTTTGACTTATAAATGTTAAAATAATGGCAAGTTATTTTTTGACCAGAGTATCTATTCAGTTTTGTTCCTGAAGTGATACTTGAGTGAAATAAAGGCTGACGCCAAGACTAAAGTGACAGCTGCAAATGTTGGTGTTCATCGTTGTGGTGTCTGTGTCCGGGGCAATAGATTTGCTCTTATCTGATTGGTTGTTGCCAATTGTCTGTTACCCGAATTAGTTGCCCTGTGTCTCACCCGGTTGCCTGTTGCCAGCAACATTGCCCAAAAAGTTGCACCGTATATCGCCTTCAGAGTTTCAACTATTTTACTACATCTGCCTGGAAGGCAAAGTACAGGATTGTAATAAAAGTGTGAAACTGTTTAAGGTACTCGGTGTCATCAGTATAAAGTAGACGCTGTATCATGCTACTGCCTCTTGCACTTTTCTTGACTACCTGTTCATTGTCTCACAACCCGACTTTAGCTTGTTAGTTAAAGCGAATGCGAATAGTTACACGAAGAAAGTATTATGTCAGTTATCATCAATGATGTGCTGGAAGACTGACATCTCTATTTGGTGTGGTTGATGTAACCTGCTGCAATAATGTTCTTGGGTTTCAGTCACATGACTTTTCTTAGCGATTTCACTTCCAGTAAAACAGCTGGTGGTCAAGCAAACCAAAATGGCTGCCGTAGTGCAAATACCTAGCGATAACTTAGAGTATGCTCGTAATCTAGAAGCCACTGCTCGCTTTAGATATATTCAGAAGATTGCTATGTGCAATGGAATCGACCCCTACAGTCTGGGAAAGAAGCATTTGTCATACGATCTCGAAAACTACCCTTCAGTCGAGTTCCCCGACATCTCGAACTATCTGGTGTTGCAGACGTCCTTCTACACCGCAAAACAGATGAAAGCGTGGAAGAGTATGGAGGCTTACAACCATTTTTGTATGTGGCTGGGTAAAGGACCTCATGATCAAGTTGCTGCCGAATGAATCCTGTATTGTTTTTGCCCATCTAAGTATGTCTCATCTCATCTCATTATCTGTAGCCGCTTTATCCTGTTCTACAGGGTCGCAGGCAAGCTGGAGCCTATCCCAGCTGACTACGGGCGAAAGGCGGGGTACACCCTGGACAAGTTGCCAGGTCATCACAGGGCTGACACATAGACACAGACAACCATTCACACTCACATTCACACCTACGCTCAATTTAGAGTCACCAGTTAACCTAACCTGCATGTCTTTGGACTGTGGGGGAAACCGGAGCACCCGGAGGAAACCCACGCGGACACGGGGAGAACATGCAAACTCCGCACATAGATTTTTAAAACAAAGATTTTGCTCTTACTTTGCACTCTTTACCTTCCTCTGACTGCTGTTTGACTTTATCATGACCTAATTTCAGTGTTGGAGCCCAGTCAATGTCGTTATCGCCGAAAAGACCGCTAGGATGCCCTGTTAAAGAAAGCGAGACATGCGTTGTTTTCAATATGGTGGCCATTGAGTGAGGAGTAAATAAAGAAACAGCTGGGGACTTTAGCACTTCATGACTAAAAAAAGTACTGTAAAATAATACCACATAGCAAGAAAAGTACTTGGAAAACACTAAGTACATAGCTGAGACGGAGATACAAACCTTTCACCAAGTGATCACTGCAAACTCGAGCACGCTTCAACTCGGCTCACTTCGATTTCACTGAGAGGTTCAAAAGCCACCTTTCTCGACATCTTTTTGTGAAATCCTGTGTTTGTTCACCCTTTTTTATTAGTTCATGGGGAACCCTGAAGAAACTTTTATCAGTTTCACGGTTGGAGCGATTCGAGCAACCTAAAACAACGCAAGAGTAAGGCATTTTTCATGCAAGCAATGCACGTTCTCCGTACAAACGCTTTGTCAACTGAGCTTTGGTAGACCACCGGCTAAAGTTCTGAATAACTAATGAGGCGGATGTGACGTCACGTGAAATCCAAGAATAGTATTAGAAACAACCACAGCATTATCAATCAACATTTATTCCTAACTTTGGATAGAGAACATCTATCCAGATGCTTTCTAGCTAACTAACTTAGAAGATCACCACACCTCAGTTCAGTTCTTCTGGCTCACAGTGTGGCATCAAATGTTCAGTGAAGCTCAGATAAACGCAAATCAGTGTGGTGACTGTTGTGTCATGATAAGCCAATCAGGTAAGAGCTTCAGGGCTTTTAATTCTCCATATAACCAAATCCATGTAAATGACATAGAAACATCTGGCATCAGCAAGCAGAGAGAGATTGTACAGCAGGATGTGATGAGCAGACTCGTGACCTGAGCAAAGTTTCTGGGAAAATTTGCACAAGTCGGTTTAAGTCAAGTCAAAAGGGAGGAGTCTTGGAAGTTTCTGGATTGTTTAGTACTGTACCAGTTCTTTTGTCAGCTTTCAAACATCTCATCTCATCTCATTATCTCTAGCCGCTTTATCCTTCTACAGGGTCGCAGGCAAGCTGGAGCCTATCCCAGCTGACTACAGGCGAAAGGCGGGGTACACCCTGGACAAGTCGCCAGGTCATCACAGAGCTGACACATAGACACAGACAACCATTCACACTCACATTCACACCTACGCTCAATTTAGAGTCACCAGTTAACCTAACCTGCATGTCTTTGGACTGTGGGGGAAACCGGAGCACCCGGAGGAAACCGGGACACGGGGAGAACATGCAAACTCCGCACAGAAAGGCCCTCGCCGGCCACGGGGCTCGAACCCGGACCTTCTTGCTGTGAGGCGACAGTGCTAACCACTAGACCACTGTGCCGCCGCTTTCAAACATATAAAGAGAAATTACAAAATGAAAGCAAAATAATCGACTGACTTGGAGAACGTAACCCCAAATTAGGTCTCGACTGGCCTGTGCTCTGGCCTAAAGAGTGGTTTAGAGTTTGCTGAGGAAGTACTAAACAGATACACAGCACTTTACACACAACTGAAACATTCTCTAAACAAAACCAGATTCAACAGACTGAAAACATTGTAAATGTTCATCTTTCCTTATCTCTGTTTTCCACACTGTTCCAAATATTCCTGTAGCAGAATAAACTTCCTTGAGCGTCAAAGGACTTATCCCGTATTTTGATTTTGCTATGTTACTTTGTCTTCTGTAGGCTTTACTTATGTTCTGGTAGCTTTGTGCCACACTTAAATAATATTGGCTGGCACTGAGAGGTATATCAGATATATTCCATTTAGCTAACATGATACTGAACGAATCGAAGACGAGTTTGATCTGTTTGATGTTTTGGTAGTCATGGTTGTTTTGATGGTAGGCCAGATGAGCTACTACGTCTTTGACGCTCTGATGTTTATGTAAGATAATTGAGTAATAAAGTGCATTAAAATTGATTCTGAATAATTATGATGATCATAATCTCAATATTAAATAAAATGATCGCATCGCTTCTTTCTGCATTCTTAGATTGTTTTTTTTTCTCTTCCTTGGTGTGCAGGAAAGACCAGAACCTCCTTTCCCCAGTGAACTGTTGGTATCTGTTGCTGAACCAGGTGAGGAGGGAGAGTAAAGACCACGCCACGCTGAGTGACATCTACCTGAACAATGTCATCATGCGCTTCATGCAGATCAGCGAGGACTCGACACGCCTTATGAAGAAGGTTAGAGCTGCAGCTGTCCTGCTTCCTCAGTAGACAGACCAGAAAGCGAATAATATGACCACTCGAAAGCAATATGCTTGTGAATATTCTTTATGTTTCCTGGTGGTTAACTGAGCTCCTGAGGCTCCCATGTGGAAGCATATCCGCCATTTGGTCTGTTTTCGGTTTGCCCTTTGTTTGTGTCTGTGTTCTTTTCTTTCAAGTAACTCTCACCATGTCTCTCATATACACCAGACATCTGTTCTGTTCTGTTCTGTTATATTCAAAGGACTAGAGCATAAAATACCACCCACTCGAGACATGACTGCCCTCTCTGTAGTTAGCCCTTTGTGAAACAGGATCATATCATGTGCCTGCGCTTTTTGTGGTTTTTGCCTTTCTTTTGAGCAGTGCCAGTATTCTCTTGTCAGAGCCGTGAGGTGGGTTTGACCATATGGCCAGTTGCGGTTCCACTCTTAAAGAGAAGCTGTAATCATGGTTCCCTCTGGCTAGTTGACGTCTGTGGCCCTTTTTCAAAAAGGACGGCTTGTTTCACGATCATGCGCTCCTATATCACTTTAAGTTGACCACAGGACTAAATTACAAGGCCCAAACATTGCAGGGAGATGGTTAGAGTCAGCTAAAAGAACTGATGATCTGGGCTGTAAGGCCTCGAGATGGGGAACGCCAGAGGGTCCGTTCCAAAGCAGGGAAAACACTCGCCTTCTCGTGATATGAGCCAAAATGCCCTGCTCTGCTCTTACTGTTTCCCTGATGTGATTCAAAGGTGCTTATTATAGTGTGGGATGTTGAGGGGCCGATGATAAAAGAACAGATGTGCCATGTGTGCACCACAGCTGCTTTCAGAGATATGACTGGATCATACTGGAGCATAATAACAGAAATTGAAGACTCATGAGTCATTAATGTACCATACCCCAGAGAATACTTGTGTCGCAAGATCACAGTCACTAAGTGTTGTCCTCATTTATTCTCTTTCCTGCTCGCTCGTTTTCCTCACTGTCTCCAGCTCTGTCATTCTTTGTCTCTCTTAGCGTTGTGACAGAGCACTTGTAGGGCAGATGCAGTGGGCTGTACTCCTAAATTGTCTTGAGTCTCATGTGTCATGTTTAGAAATTTATAGCAGGGTTAAAAGTATCCGCACCCTGTAATCATTGCTCTCTCAGCTGGCTTTGACCACAACATAGTTTCAGTAATGATTCTCACACACAGGCCATACATACCATATACACAGACGCAGCTGGCTCACTGACAGACACACTGGTAGTCTCTGTGTGTGTGTGTGTGTGTGTGTGTGTGTGTGTGTGTGAGAGAGAGAGAGAGAGAATATCTCGCACAGTGATCTTTATCTGACTTAGGTAGTTATCAGATTAAAAGATCTGTCAGGTAATGATGAAGTACAATGAAATCGTAATTAAGCTGAATTTTAGCCGAATAATCAGATCATCCAGCTCATGTATATTGTCATCTTTTGTTTTTGTACATCTGTGCCTGTGTGCAAACATTACTGGTGAGAGATAAAGGATTGAAAATGCTTTCAAAATACACTCAGCCTGAAGACAAACAGCAAATATATGTAATTATTATTATTATTATTATTATGTATCCATTATATATAAATGGGCGGCACGGTGGTGTAGTGGTTAGCGCTGTCGCCTCACAGCAAGAAGGTCCTGGGTTCGAGCCCTGGGGCCGGCGAGGGCCTTTCTGTGTGGAGTTTGCATGTTCTCCCCGTGTCCGCGTGGGTTTCCTCCGGGTGCTCCGGTTTCCCCCACAGTCCAAAGACATGCAGGTTAGGTTAACTGGTGACTCTAAATTGAGCGTAGGTGTGAATGTGAGTGTGAATGGTTGTCTGTGTCTATGTGTCAGCCCTGTGATGACCTGGCGACTTGTCCAGGGTGTACCCCGCCTTTCGCCCGTAGTCAGCTGGGATAGGCTCCAGCTTGCCTGCGACCCTGTAGAAGGATAAAGCGGCTAGAGATAATGAGATGAGATGAGATTATATATAAATACTAGCCTGGGCCCGCCCATCCTAAGTGTGACGCAACACGAGGGCCTGTTGCGAGCTTAGTCTGGCCAGGCAAGCTATCTACAGCTCTTCCAAGCTCCCGAAAAATCGGGAACCAATCAACTTTGAGCATCTCCAAGGGCCCTGGGTAGAGGCGTGTTCAAGGCACTGACGTAGTAGAACTGCGACCGGAAGCCATAGATTGTTTACAGAATCTATGCCGGAAGCGCTTCATTCACGCTTCCGCATCTATTACGCATAGATGCTGTATTGAAAGCATTCAACGGGAAGTTCTCATTGAAAACGGAGCAAAGAGCAGCCCTGGAGGTATTTATTGAAAGGAAGGACGTTTTCGCCTTGCTCCCGACCGGCTTCGGTAAGAGTTTAATCTACCAGTTAGCCCCGTCGCATCGCATACGTCAGAGGAAAGAGTGATGTGATTGGTTTAAGCTTCGTCACAGCCTTTTCTGGCTTCGACCAGTAGCAAACTGAGGCATTTCAGGGAGGCGGGTCAACCACGGGCTCTGGGAAACGGTTGGGCTTAATATCTTGGCCAGACCAATAGCTCGGAGAGCTTTGAAGTCGCGTTAGCCAGGCTATATAAATACTGGATATATATTGTATATAAAATTTATTTACTAGACATGAGATGATGTACAAAAGCCACAATACGAGATTGACCCCAATAAAATATTACATTTTAATACCTTTTTTTTTTAATAACAACAATTGAACCACTCCCATATCAATACATTCTATTGTTAAAAATGTTGTTCAGTATTTATAATATAAGGAGAATTATTTTTTTCGTGGTCCAAATCCTGCGCTCTGATTGGCTGGCGAGTGGGTCCATATCCTATGGTACGGACCCCAGTTACGGACCTCTGGCGACTCGCTCGTTCACAACAACAACAAACAGAGTAGCATTTTTGGTCAACATTTATCTTTTTTTATAAGATTTATTTATAAGATTATCAAAAATCTTATACATTTTTGCCAGCATTTCTCAGGAGAATAGCATTAATTTTACAGCATGGATAGCGATAACGACAGTCTTCAGAGCGAAAGCGAGTTTTACTACCCTGAGGAAGACGAAATAAAAGAAAACATTTCAGGAGAAAGCTAAAAACCTCTAACTGTTGCTAACGCCAAGCAAAAACATGGCTGAATCCTGAATGACTCAATTTTGTATAAATAGGGGACTACATAGGCAGCAAAATGTAGTTTTTTTCCTGCCATGGAAGTGCACTTGTATACCGAGGAGGAAGCCATTTGCATTACAGCCGTGAATGAGGATTCAAAATAGCATTAATTTTACAGCATGGATAGCGATAACGACAGTGTTCACAGCGAAAGCGAGTTTTACTACCCTGAGGAAGAAGAAATAAAAGAAAACATTGCAGGAGAAAGCTAAAAACCTCTAACTTGCTAACAGTTTGATCTCATTAGTTAATGAGGCCCATTTTGGACCATGTTATCCTAATACATAATATTACTTTAGGTAAAAACTTTAAACCAGTACAAGCTCTTCTTCAAAGTTTCATCAAATGGCTTTATTTATGCAATATAAAGGTCATAATACTGTATAACTTTGGTTGAGCAAAAACACCAAGCAAAAACATGGCTGAATCCTGAATGACTCAATTTTGTATAAACAGGGGACTACATAGGCAGCAAAATGTAGTTTTTTTCCGACCATGGAAGTGCACTTGTATACCGAGGAGGAAGCCATTTGCATTACAGCCGTGAATGAGGATTCAAAATGGCGGCTCGGCTCGGTTTTCCCTTTCAGGCGCTCTCGTTTTCTGTTAGAGTTTGGTAAAGAAAAAAATAAATATATTATTTACCAGCTTAAGGTCGGGCCGTATGGTGAAATACCGTGACCTCAGCTTTGAATACTGACCTCGGCCCAGAGGGGCTCGCTCAGTACTTTCAAGACCTCGGTCACGGTATTTCACGATATGGACCTCCCAGCTGGTAAATAACACATATGTATTTCCCCAGTATTAACATGTTATTTTAATCTTCTTCGTGATACAAGTAGAAAAATTGTCTTGCTGGTATTTTGTATTGAGATATTCAAGGCAACGATTTGCTGTCTCATGTTTATGTAATATTTACTATACTGTATGTATATATATATATATATATATATATATATATATATATATATATACACACTGTATATAATTATAGTGTGTATATATATATATACACACTGTATATAATTATAGTGTGTTAGAAAAATGGAAAAATCGAACACTTTGCTCAGTGAAGAATAACTTTCCTCAATTTAAAATGGTAACAATGCTACCATCTCACTCGTGGAACTTTACTTATATAAATGAAGTAATTACTTATATAAATGTTTTGTAGAAATGCTACTGAATGAAATACATTTCATTGACTGACATGTAGTTTTCCCCATTATCAGATTGCACAAGAGCATTGAAACACATTAACTGGATTTTCCCCCCAATAATATTATCCATCCATCCATCATCTGTAGCCGCTTATCCTGTACAGGGTCACAGGCAAGCTGGAGCCTATCCCAGCTGACTACGGGTGAAAGGCGGGGTACACCCTGGACAAGTCGCCAGGTCATCACAGGGCTGACACATAGACACACAACCATTCACACTCACATTCACACCTACGCTCAATTTAGAGTCACCAGTTAACCTAACCTGCATGTCTTTGGACTGTGGGGGAAACCGGAGCACCTGGAGGAAACCCACGCGGACACGGGGAGAACATGCAAACTCCGCACAGAAAGGCCCTCGCCGGCCATGGGGCTCGAACCCAGGACCTTCTTGCTGTGATGCGACAGTGCTAACCAGCACACCACTGTGCCACCTCCAATAGTATTATAATATTGTAAATTCATAAACACACCCACTGCAATATTTTAGACATTTGTTTCCAAGTTTGTTATTCTGGAACTTGTTTTGTGGTCAATCTTTACCAATTAAACCTGTATACGCAGAGCAATTTAAACATTTTTCACCTCTCTTGAATTTTACAATATAATTTTCTATTACCTATTACCTATCTGAAAAACAAAACACAACAGGGTTTTGGCCTCTATGCAGTGCTGCTTCTTATTATAAAGTATCATTATCTATATTGTCAGTGTGTAAGGTGTGTGTGTGTGTGTGTGTTTTAAACCTACATTCTGAAAAATGTTACAGCAGCTTTATTTAATTCAACCCCAAACATCATTTGGCATCAAAGGTATGCTTTGGTGACTGCAAATACATTTCCAGCATTAAGTTCCTTCATGGATGGTCAGGCTTTAAAACGTGCATTTTGTTTTTATTATTTATTCCTCTGGATTTTTCCATGCATGCGGGTTATTTTATGGAAGCATCGGTCAGTGAAAGTGAATTTCCGCAGTCCTGGAAGCTCAATGAAAAGGGCACTTTTTAGAGCTGAGCTGCAGAATAAACACTTTAAAACATGCGTGTGGATCGACTGGGATTTGCGTCTGTGTCTTTTTGCTATAAAAGTTTGAAAAGTGTGTGTGTGTATATACAGTTGTGGTCAGAAGTTTATATACAGTGACATGAATATCGTCTTGGATATGAATGTCATGGCAATATTTGGGCTTTCAGTAATTTCTTTGAACTGTTCTTTTTCTGTGGCAGAATGGCTGTACAGCATACATCTTTAAGAAAAAAAACACACTCGAATTTGGTGCACAAGTTTTAATTTTCTTTGGGTTTTCTGAAATCAACACAGGGTCAAAATTATACATACAGGGTCAAAAATTTATATACACTCACTTAGATTATTAATTCAGAGGGGCTGAAACTTCCAAACTGTCTCTTATCTTGCCAAGGCCGAGGTCTCTTAACTTCCTGTTAGTGATCATGATTGACTACAGCTGGTAGGTTCTCTGTACCTTTATAAAATGGGTTTGTTTACAGCACTCATTGGCTTGACCAACACACAGTAAAATGGGAAAGTCCAAGGAGCTCAGTGCAGATCTGAGAAAGAGCATCACAGATATACACAGCTCAGGAATGTCTCTTAGAGCCATTTCTAAACAACTGCAAATTCCAAGATCAGTTCAAACAATTGTATCCAAGTTATTATGACGTGTAGTCATTTTGCCAAGCCACTTTACTTCAAGGAAACCCAAACTGTCACCCTCAGCTGAAAGGAAATTGGTTTGGATGGTCAGGAACAACCTGGGAACCACCATGGCCCAGCCCTGCCATGAACTGGAAGCTGATGGATCACTGTCTACAGTTCAGCTCACCATGGACTAAGAGGCTGCTATCCAAGAAATAACCCCCTGCTCCAAAATTGACACCTTCAAGCTTAACTAAAGTTTGAAGCTGACCACACGGACAAAGAAAAAGCCTTCTGGAGGAAAGCTGTATGGTCAGATGAGACAAAGATTGAGTTATTTGGCCACAATGACCACCATGCACAGAGGAACACTGTACCAGCTGGTGGTGGTAGGATCATCATGTTCTGGGGCTGTTTTACAGCCAGTGGAACTGGATCATTGCAGAAAGTGGATGGAATAATGAAGAAGGAGGACTACCTCAGAATTCTTCAGCATAAACCATCAGAAATTTGAACACGACTTAGGACTTGGGAGTTACAACAGGACAATGAACCCAAACACGCATCAGAGCTGGTTGTGGAGGAAAAAGCAGGCTAACATTAAGCTTAAAACAAGCCCTGACTTCAGCCCTATTGAAAATATATGGACCTTGCTTATAAGCCAAGAAAAAAAAATTTTTAATTGAACTCTTACCAATTCTACCATGAAGAGTCATGAACTATCCAAGTAGAATTCTGCCAGAAGCTTGTTCATGGTAAACAAAAATTTTTGGTCAAGGTGAATCTTGCGAAGAGACGTTTTACCCAAATATTAGGTGTGCTGTATGTATATTTTTTGACCCTGTATGTATAATTTTGACCCTGTATTGATTTCAGAAAACCCAAAGAAAATTAAAACTTGTACACCAAATTCTAAGGTTTTTTTTTAATTAAAGATGTATGCTTTACAATCATTCTGCCACAGAAGAAGAACAGTTCAAAGAAATTACTGAAAGCCCAAATATTGCCATGACATTCATATCCAAGACAACATTCATGTCACTGTATGTAAACTTCTGACAACATCTATCTATCTATCTATCTATCTATCTATCTATCTATCTATCTATCTATCTAATACCCTGTCCACACTAGGGATTTTGTACCGATATGAAACTACTTTCGTACCGCAACACCTGTCCTCACTAGCAACTATACCGGTACTGTAGCGGTATAACTGTATCGGTACGAAACCCACAAATGTATGGGTTTCGTACCGGTACAGTATCGGTACTGTAGCGCTTCACTGTAGTGTGGACAGATGAAGCAGCTCTGTATCGATACAAATATAATGCGCATGCGCAAAGTCACACACCTCAATCGATGTCTTCGCTGAATAAAATAGTGAAGAACGGAGATTCGTTTGTTTCTTTCTCAACTGCCTCACGCTTTTTATACGATTCGACTGAATAAATGACCACCAGAAATACAGACTGTACATTGACAACAAAAAGCACACACACGTTGTTTCATCCGTACGGAAGCCGAGAGAGGCCCTTCATATAATCCTTTTTTTTAATTCACCTTGTTATCCTGAGATAACGACATAATTAATTCAGGATCTCGAGAAAACAACACAACTAATTCGAGATCTCGAGAAAACAAAACCGTTATTTTGAGATCTCGAGAAAACAAAACCGTTATTCCGTGATCTTGAGAAAACAAAACAATTATTTCATGATCTCGAGTAAACAGCTGAGAAATGGTTCATTCAGCTGCGCCAAGAGACTTGTGATATGCTGACTTTGGGGCTATTTCTCATTCTGTATGGACGCAACTTTGGTCATTAGAATGTCTGGAATAATCGATCACCTAATAAGGCAATATTTTGATCAGGGGTTGACACAGGGAGAGATTGCATTAAGTCTTTTAATAAGGGATAATTTCAAAATTAGTCCGCGGCACCTCCGCAGAAGACTGGCCCGGCTTCCTCTCTACCGACGGAGATACAGTGATCCAGCTGAGATCATGAAATAATTGTTTTGTTTTCTCGAGATCTCGAAATAACGGATGCCATATATTCTCGGAAGGAAGTTACTCGGTAATCACGGAAACACTTCGCACACGTGCATTTCAACTACCGTGAAAGAAAACCGCAAACATTTCTCGCTAGTGTGGACAGATGCACTAAACTGTACCGGTATACTTTGTATCCATACAGTTATACCATTTTCGTACCGGTATAAGTGTGAACACAGCATATCTATCTATCTATCTATCTATCTATCTATCTATCTATCTATCTATCTATCTACAATGGTGAAAGTTTGTGAACCCTTTAGAATTTTCTATATTTCTGCATAAATATGACCTAAAACATCATCAGATTTTCACACAAGTCCTAAAATTAGATAGAGAACTCAGTTAAACAAATGAGACAAAAATATTATACTTGGTCATTTATTTATTGAGGAAAATGATCCAATATTACACATCTGTGAGTGGCAAAAGTATGTGAACCTTTGCTTTCAGTATCTGGTGTGACCCCCTTGTGCAGCAATAACTGCAACTAAACATTTCTGGTAACTGTTGATCAGTCCTGCACACCGGCTTGGAGGAATTTTAGCCCATTCCTCCGTACAGAACAGCTTCAACTCTGGGATGTTGGTGGGTTTCCTCACATGAACTGCTCGCTTCAGGTCCTTCCACAACATTTCGATTGGATTAAGGTCAGGACTTTGACTTGGCCATTCCAAAACATTAACTTTATTCTTCTTTAACCATTCTTTGGTAGAACAACTTGTGTGCTTACAGTCGTTGTTTTGCTGCATGACCCACCTTCTCTTGAGATTCAGTTCATGGACAGATGTCCTGACATTTTCCTTTAGAATTCGCTGGTATAATTCAGAATTCATTGTTCCATCAACAATGGCAAGCCATCCTGGCCCAGATGCAGCAAAACAGGCCCAAACCATGATACTACCACCACCATGTTTCACAGATGGGATAAGGTTCTTATGTGGGAATGCAGTGCTTTCCTTTCTCCAAACATAACAATTCTCATTTAAACCAAAAAGTTCTATTTTGGTCTCATCCGTCCACAAAACATTTTTCCAATAGCCTTCTGGCTTGTCTACGTGATCTTTAGCAAACTGCAGACGAGCAGCAATATTCTTTTTGGAGAGCAGTGGCTTTCTCCTTGCAACCCTGCCATGCACACCATTGTTGTTCAGTGTTCTCCTGATGGTGGACTCATGAACATTAACATTACCCAATGTGAGAGAGGCCTTCAGTTGCTTAGAAGTTACCCTGGGGCCCTTTGTGACCTTGCTGACTATTGCACGCCTTGCTCTTGGAGTGATCTTTGTTGGTCGACCACTCGTGGGGAGGGTAGCTATGGTCTTGAATTTCCTCCATTTGTACACAATCTGTCTGACTGTGGATTGGTGGAGTCCAAACTCTTTAGAGATGGTTTTGTAACCTTTTCCAGCCTGATGAGCATCAACAGCGCTTTTTCTGAGGTCCTCAGAAATCTCCTTTGTTTGTGCCATGATACACTTCCACAAACATGTGTTGTGAAGATCAGACTTTGATAGATCCCTGTTCTTTAAATAAAACAGGGTGCCCACTCACACCTGATTGTCATCCCATTGATTGAAAACACCTGACTCTAATTTCACCTTCAAATTAACTGCTAATCCTAGAGGTTCACATACTTTTGCCACTCACAGATATGTAATATTGGATCATTTTCCTCAATAAATCAATGACCAAGTATAATATTTTTGTCTCATTTGTTTAACTGGGTTCTCTTTATCTACTTTTAGGACTTGTGTGAAAATCTGATGATGTTTTAGGCCATATTTATGCAGAAATATAGAAAATTCTAAAGGGTTCACAAACTTTCAAGCACCACTGTATCTATCTATCTATCTATCTATCTATCTATCTATCTATCTATCTATCTATCTATCTATCTATCTATCTATCTATCTAATGTGTGTGTGGCAAGCTCAATGTGTCCTCATTTGCAGTATGGCTTTATGATTTATAGCCTGCTACCATGAAGCCTCTGTCAGGTCCTGTATGGCAGCATATTTCACTAGTGCTGATTTATGACTGGGTTTGACATAGCGTTGCAAATGCTCATAACAATCCCTGCATAGAACCGTGTTAGTGACAATGCCAGATAATGCTCGGGCATGGTGTCTGCTTGATCATTATCTAATTTCCTTCCTTTTGGTGGGTTCTGATGCTCAGTGTTTTCATATTTCATGTTGGTTAATGCGGTATGAAGCAGAGGCTTTGTACTTTATTTCCAGCTCCACTGCTGCTATTTATTTATTTATTTATCCTGGGCACTTCATAAATGTCTGAACTAAAGTTTATTACAGGATAAATTTTCTGAGAGTAAATAAGGGAAGAAAACAAATACTGCTATTAATTTCTTACCAGCTAAATGAAATGATACCATAGTGCATCTGAATTGTTCATTTTGATTAGTCAGATAGTGTTGATTTTATTTATTTTTATAACAGCAGCTCGGACGTTAGCACCAGCTGCACGGTTTATATTAATGCATCTGTTCTAATACGTCATAGTTTCTATAGTAGCAGTGTACGTGTGTTTTGGATGTCCCATATAATAAATGAATTACAAAAGGTGTGTAATTGTTGATATGGCTAAGCTTTCTGTGAGGAGAAGTTGATTGAACAGTTTCAGAAGGAGTCTCCAGTGTGAGCACTTTGCAGTGAGAAATGAGAGGTAAATCTGTAATTTTTTTTTTTGTAAGTTTTCTGACAGGGCGGCACGGTGGTGTAGTGGTTAGCGCTGTCGCCTCACAGCAAGAAGGTCTGGGTTCAAGCCCCGTGGCCGGCGAGGGCCTTTCTGTGTGGAGTTTGCATGTTCTCCCCGTGTCCACGTGGGTTTCCTCCGGGTGCTCCGGTTTCCCCCACAGTCCAAAGACATGCAGGTTAGGTTAACTGGTGACTAAATTGACCGTAGGTGTGAATGTGAGTGTGAATGGTTGTCTATGTGTCAGCCCTGTGATGACCTGGCGACTTGTCCAGGGTGTACCCCGCCTTTCGCCCGTAGTCAGCTGGGATAGGCTCCAGCTTGCCTGCGACCCGGTAGAACAGGATAAAGCGGCTACAGATAATGAGATGAGATTTAATATTGTGCTGGAAAGCAAACGTTCGGAACTCTAAAATGTTTTTGTACTGACTCGATAATGTAGAAGTCATAAAATAGAAATCTATAACAAAGTTTGTATGAAAAAAATAGGGTGCCTAAGACTTTTGCACAGTACTGTAAGTGACAATAGGAACTAATATGTTTTGGAGATGTTCTACAACATTATACGTATAAAATTGCTGTGGTGTAAGAGGATTAAAACACATTAGGACATGTTGTCATTAATAGTCAACTACCACCCAAAAACAGTCAGTTTTCTAGGGGTAACAGTGATTCCACTTTGCACCCAGCCGCATTACAGTACCCCATTGTTGATTGTTTTCCTCTAACAGCACTGCACCGTCCTGCCCCATTCCTAACAAGCTGGGATATGCAAAGAAAAGAATTTCACTATACTGTAACGTACTGTATATGTGACACCGGCTTGTTTTTGTTATTCTAAGAGAAAATATACTGCAACTTGATTAACCATTCCCTCCATAGCCATTTACAGTGGTGCTTGAAAGTTTGTGAACCCTTTAGAATTCTCTATATTTCTGCATAAATATGACCTAAAGCATTGTCAGATTTTCACACAAGTCCTAAAAGTAGATAAAGAGAATCCAGTTAAACAAATGAGACAAAAATATTACACTTGGTCATTTATTTATTGAGGAAAATCATCCAGTATTACATATCTGTGAGTGGCAAAAGTATGTGAACCTCTAGGATTAGCAGTTAATTTGAAGGTGAAATTAGAGTCAGGTGTTTTCAATCAATGGGATGACAATCAGGTGTGAGTGGGCACCCTGTTTTATTTAAAGAACAGGGATCTATCAAAGTCTGATCTTCACAACACATGTTTGTGGAAGCGTATCATGGCATGAACAAAGGAGATTTCTGAGGGCCTCAGAAAAAGCGTTGTTGATGCTCATCAAGCTGGAAAAGGTTACAACACCATCTCTAAAGAGTTTGGACTCCACCAATCCACAGTCAGACAGATTGTGTACAAATGGAGGAAATTCAAGACCATTGTTACCCTCCCCACGAGTGGTCAACCAACAAAGATCACTCCAAGAACAAAGCGTATAACAGTCGGCGAGGTCACAAAGGACCCCAGGGTAACTTCTAAGCAACTGAAGGCCTCTCTCACATTGGCTAATGTTAATGTTCATGATGTTCCATAATGTTCCACCATCAGGAGAACACTGAACAACAATGGTGTGCATGGCAGGGTTGCAAGGAGAAAGACACTGCTCTCCAAAAAGAACATTGCTGCTCATCTGCAGTTTGCTAAAGATCACGTGGACAAGCCAGAAGGCTATTGGAAAAATGTTTTGTGGACGGATGAGACCAAAATAGAACTTTTTGGTTTAAATGAGAAGCGTTATGTTTGGAGAAAGGAAAACACTGCATTCCAGCATAAGAACCTTATCCCATCTGTGAAACATGGTCGTGGTAGTATCATGGTTTGGGCCTGTTTTGCTGCATCTGGGCCAGGACGGCTTGCCTTCATTGATGGAACAATGAATTCTGATTTATACCAGTGAATTCTAAAGGAAAATGTCAGGACATCTGTCCATGAACTGAATCTCAAGAGAAGGTGGGTCATGCAGCAAGACAACGACCCTAAGCACACAAGTCATTCTACCAAAGAATGGTTAAAGAAGAATAAAGTTAATGTTTTGGAATGGCCAAGTCAAAGTCCTGACCTTAATCCAATCGAAATGTTGTGGAAGGACCTGAAGCGAGCAGTTCATGTGAGGAAACCCACCAACATCCCAGAGTTGAAGCTGTTCTGTACAGAGGAATGGGCTAAAATTCCTCCAAGCCGGTGTGCAGGATTGATCAACAGTCACCGGAAACATTTAGTTGCAGTTATTGCTGCACAAGGGGGTCACACCAGATACTGAATGCAAAGGTTCACATACTTTTGCCACTCACAGATATGTAATATTGGATTGTTTTCTTCATTAAATAAATGACCAAGTATAATTAGGGCCCGAGCCCTATGGGCGAAGGCCCTATTGTTCTTGTAAGAGTTCACTATTATTATTCTTCTTCTTCCGTCTTCTTCTTCTTCTTCTTCTTCTTCTTCTTCCGTCTTCTTCTTCTTCTTTATTTTTCTCCGCTGTTGGGCCATTTTCGGGGCGCTTGCCATGGGCGAAAACGCACGAAATTTGGCACCAGTTCCGAGAATTGCCACCGCTACTCAGAACCAGAAGCCCAAACTTGGCCGGGGCTCAGGGCCTCTATAGCGCCCCCTAAGTCGTTGTGATTTTGGCCTCCCGCATTAAGGTGCCTGGGTGCCTTGTGGTTTGTAGTAGTGGCATGCCATTTGGTACGCATATGTATCTCACTAAGCCGGACAAAAATGTAATGCCAATGCATTAGCCACGCCCAACAGGAAGTGAGGTAATTTCACTTTTGTGCGAAATGCATGGCCACGAAGACGGCGCAACTCCTCCTAGACCGTTCATAGGAATGTCACCAAAATTGATACACATCATCTACACACATGGCTGACAAAAGTTACTAAATACGTTTCACGTAGCATTAACCGTTCAGAAGTTATACGTCAATCAATTTTCAATGCAAATTTTTACATGCTTAAAAATTCATAACAAATCTTCTAATTGCTCAAAACTGCTCATACTTCACACGCAAATCACTCATTGGGGTTCTGACATGTTACCCAATTTCTGTGATATTTCGCCACTGGGGGCGCTATTTTTGGGCAAAAAATCCAATCTTTCCTCAAATTTGGTCAAACTTCACGGCCACCCTCTTACTACCTCCCATGTCATGTATACCACATTTTGGGAATTTTCGTCCATGGGGGGCGCTGTTTTTGGCCGACGCAATTGCTCCAAAACGGGTTTTTGGTAAATAATTCCATAATGCTTTTCCTTCACACCACTACCTTGTGATAGTGCGTTGCTGTTGTGGACACTTATTTTTCCAACTCATAATCGCTCATGTACAGCATAGTGCCACCTACTGACATGGGAAAAACCAAAAAATTTATTCTTCAAAAATCTATATCTCATCTTCTATTTACTCAATTGTCATCAAACTTCATACGCAAACTCTTCATAGCTCACCTGACATGTACGCCAAATTTTGTGCACTTTTGCCCCTGGGGGTGCTGGTTATGGCAGAAATGATATTGCAGCTTCTGATTTGTCAAATTTGGCAAGCAAACTCTTTTCAAGACCCTTATTGGGGCGCTTGCCATGGTCGACAACGTACGAAATTTGGCTCCTTTTTCTTAGACTGCCGCCGCTACTGAGAACCAGAAGCCCAGATCCAGGCGGGCCTCTGGGCCTCTATAGCGCCCCCTAACTCGTTGTGATTTTGGCCTCCCGCATTAAGGTGCCTGGTTGCCATGTAGTTTGTAGTAGTGGCATGCCATTTGGTACGCATATGTATCTCACTAAGCCGGACAAAAATGTAATGCCAATGCATTAGCCACGCCCAACAGGAAGTGAGGTAATTTCACTTTTGTGCGAAATGCATGGCCACGAAGACGGCGCAACTCCTCCTAGACTTTTCATAGGAATGTCACCAAAATTGATAGACATCATCTACATACATGGCTGACAAAAGTTACTGCATACGTTTCACGTAGCATAAGCCGTTCAGAAGTTATACGTCAATCAATTTTCAATGCAAAATTTTACATGCTTAAAAATTCATAACAAACCTTCTAATTGTTCAAAACTGCTCATACTTCACACGCAAATCACTCATTGGGCTTCTGACATGTTACCCAATTTCTGTGATATTTCGCCACTGGGGGCGCTATTTTTGGGCAAAAAATCCAATCCTTCCTCAAATTTGGTCAAACTTCACGGCCACCCTCTTACTACCTCCCATGTCATGTATACCACATTTTGGGAATTTTCGTCCATGGGGGGCGCTGTTCTTGGCCGACGCAATTGCTCCAAAACGGGTTTTTGGTAAATAATTCCATAATGCTTTTCCTTCACTCCACTACCTTGTGATAGTACGTTGCTGTTGTAGACACTTATTTTTCCAACTCATAATCGCTCATGTACAGCGTTGCGCCACCTACTGACATGGGAAAAACCAAAAAATTTATTCTTCAAAAATCTATATCTCATCTTCTATTTACTCAATTGTCTTCAAACTTCATACGCAAACTCTTCATAGCTCACCTCACATATACGCCAAATTTTGTGCACTTTCGCCCCTGGGGGTGCTGGTTATGGCAAAATTGATATTGCAGCTTCTGATTTGTCAAACTTGGCAAGCAAACTCTTTACGGTATTTCGCGGGGACGCATGCCCCCGCCCCCCTTGGCCGCTGGCGCGAGGGCCCGTCGAGGCCGCTTGCGGCTTTAATATTTTTTGTCTTGTTTGTTTAACTGGGTTCTCTTTACCTACTTTTAGGACTTGTGTGAAAATCTGATGATGTTTTAAGTCATATTTATGCAGAAATATAGAAAATTCTAAAGGGTTCACAAACTTTCAAGCACCACTGTAGATTAAAGAAATCCTCCGGTGTTTTCCAATCTAAGCGATATATACCTTATGATCGTTCACTACAGACAAGAACTTTGACATATTTCTATGTATCGAGAGAGAATGAAAGCCCTGTTTCATCGAAACTTGGGTGCTGGAGAAGTCGATAAATGATTGTCCATAACACTTTCATACACTTTTCATAAACTCCTCTGTATTTGTAAATTATGTTCTGAATCTGTATAATTCAGCTTTTGTAAAGATGGGACTGTTTGTTAAAGGAAAGAATTTATGGTGATGTGCTACCAGGGTAATCAGTCACTACATTTGCATGGACAAAATTGTCTGGGTTTTTTTTTTTTTTGCCCTTGTTTGGAAAAAGACACTATAGCTTAGCTTAGCTGTGCCCATAGCTAATGAAAATGAATATTCCACTAATATTCCTGTTTACATGCACCCATGTATACTATGATTGTCTAGTTGGTTTATGTACAACACACAGAGCTGCGTGTCGCAAAATTGAGACACATATTCTGAATTGCACTGTATACATACACTACCGTTCAAAAGTTTGGGGTCACCCAGACAATTTTGTGTTTTTCCATGAAAAGTCACACTTTTATTTCCCACCATAAGTTGTAAAATTAATAGAAAATATAGTCAAGCCATTTTTCTGAGCATTTAATCGACCCCACAAATGTGATGCTCCAGAAACTCAATCTGCTCAAAGGAAGGTCAGTTTTATAGCTTCTCTAAAGAGCTCAACTGTTTTCAGCTGTGCTAACATGATTGTACAAGGGTTTTCTAATCATCCATTAGCCTTCTGAGGCAATGAGCAAACACATTGTACCATTAGAACACTGGAGTGAGAGTTGCTGGAAATGGGTCTCTACACACCTATGGAGATATTGCACCAAAAACCAGACATTTGCAGCTAGAATAGTCATTTAGCACATTAGCAATGTATAGAGTGGATTTCTGATTAGTTTAAAGTGATCTTCATTGAAAAGAACAGTGCTTTTCTTTCAAAAATAAGGAAATTTCAAAGTGACCCCAAACTTTTGAACGGTAGTGTATCCAAAGAATGTTCTTAATACTTAAATAATATCGGCATATCCCACATGTCTTACTTGAAAAATGCTGACTTCAGAATATCTAAGCAGAATATGCTGTTAACATGACCTGTATCAAATGTTGAATATTGTCATATCCGGAATAATAGTGGAATATTAGTGTGCATGTAAACGTACTGAATGTAGCTTAAAGTAAATACAGATGTGCCTCAGTTTCTGAGGTCAGGTAATACCCAGAACCTCTGCCTTAATCACTTTAACCTGTGGCAGTCAGTCTGTCTGCTATTAGCTGCAGATAGCAGTGTTACAGGCTGAATAGACACTTGATCTCGTACCCTGAGGGCTTTAATGATTACGAAGATATGGCTGACACAGACCTGGGATTTATCTCTTAGTGCCTGTTTTGGGTCACATGGACAGTGTGGCACACAGAGGATGTGTTTTGATCCATCAGAGGTGCACACACATGCACACCTGTTTGCAGTGTAGAGTTGTGGGTATTTACTTGGATTACTGTGGCTCTTGACCCTCAGTGCCAGTACAGATCTTATGATAAGTAACCACAGCTTTGAATTGCAGGGTTCAGTTACATGATACAAACTCAAACCTTTAAGGCACATCTGTGTCTGTAACACAGGGGATTGTACAGGCTCGTAGTTTTGTATTTTGTTGTGGCATGCAGTGTTGTTGTGATACTGAATCCATCCATCCATCCATCCATCCATCCATCCATCCATCCATCCATCCATCCATCCATCCATCCATCCATCCTCTTGCCTTCCTTTGCCTTTGTTTCCATCCCCATCTCTTCCCTTCCCTTCCATCCCCTTCCCTTCCATCCTTTTCCATCCCCTTGCCTTCCCTTCCCTTGCCTTCCCTTCCATCCCCTTCCCTTCCATCCTCTTCCATCCCCTTGCCTTCCCTTCCCTTCCCTTCCCTTCCCTTCCCTTCCCTTCCCTTCCCTTCCATCCCCTTCCCTTCCATCCTCTTCCATCCCCTTGCCTTCCCTTTCCTTGCCTTCCCTTCCATCCCCTTGCTTTCCCTTGCCTTTGCTTCCATCCCCTTCTCTTCCCTAATCTTCCCTTCCCTTGCCTTGCCTTGCCTTCCCTTGACTTCCCTTTCATCCCCTTCCCTTCTCTTCCATCCCCTTTCCCAGGGTCGTGGGGAAAGCTGGAGCCAATCCCAGCTAACTTCAGGCAAGAGGCAAGGTACATCCTGGGCAGGTTGCCAATTTATTACAAGGCTAACACAGAGACAAACAACCTTTCAAACTCACATTTACAACTATGGGTAATTTAGAGTAGCCAGTCGACCTAATCCACATGGCTTTGGACTGTGGGAAGAAACCGAAGCAGATACAGAATCCTATATCTCAATACCAAATACCAGCACTGATACCTTACACATATTAATCATGTGAAAATATCCAGTAAATTTGCCAATGGAAAACATTTGAGATAAAATGCAGATTCTGCATGGTGTTAAGAAAGGAATAAAGCATTAATGACATGTGGTGTTATCGGAAAATAATCAACAACGGGGTGGTTACAGCAAGTCCCCTTGTGTTTTTTGTCCTCTTTAACCACATCAGTTTGCCAAAGTTAACACTTTCTTATTTCTACCAGAAAGACACACTGTACTTTTTTATCTGTTTATTGTTACGTTTAATGTTGCACAAAACAAGTTAGCTCTTGTTATCACTTATGTTGCAGCACCCAACCCACAGTTGTTCCCTCACTAGCTTCTTTTTCTCACTCTCTTGAAGTTAACAAGATGCGTAAAATGCAGAAAGTCCTCTGTCCTCTTTAACTCAGTAACTGACGGTTACAAATTACTGATACTGGAGTCTCCTTCCAAAGATGCCAAAACGTCACCCAGGCTTGTAGTACTCGAGTCCAGGACTCGGACTCAAGTCTGATTCGTGCCCTAATTTTAAGGGCTCGTGATTTGACTCGGACTTGAGCACTGATGACTCGGACTTGGACTTGGGCTCGTGCATTAACTGCATTAGGACTCGGAAAATGGAGATGAGGATTCATATTTTTTTCTTTATTTTTTTGGTAACATGGCATAATAATTTGGCATGATATTTATATCTACATTAATTTTGTACGAATTTCGTGTAAGAGTGTCACACCTGCACGCCTTGGCGCATGCATCAGATAGACTCTCGGGCGCACTCTGGACAGCACGTGCGCCAAGCGGGCTCTCGCGCGTATGCCGTAAACGACTCACACCTGCACAGGATTAAGGCCCAGTCAGCGCGCCTATATAAAAACGGTGAAAACACACTTACTTTGCGAAGTATTGCGTTGCATTGCTGATACATTACTGAGCCTTATTTCCTTGTTTGGTTTCCTGATCCCTGATTTCCTGTTTCTCGTCTTTGCTTCTGCCTTGTCTACGATAGCCTGTTTGCGCCTCACTCGACCTACTGCCTGTTTCACTGTTTTACAATTTTGCCTGCTGTTCTGGATTGTTTACCCGATTTGTATTAATAAACACACCTTCTGCATTTACAGTACATCCGTCTCCCAACTATCTCTGACAGAATACTTCACACTCCCTGACAAAGACAGTGCACATTCACCTGTTCATATGTCATGTTCAGGAGCAAACTATTGTTAATGGGGCTAAAACAGCAACCGTCAAATGGTGCGGTTGGAGTGTTGGACTCGACTCGGATCAGTAGTAGACTCGACTCGAATTTTTTTTTAATGACTTGGACTTGACTCGGACTTAAACACTGGGGACTCGAGACTGGACTGGGACTCGAGGTTTAGTGACTCGACTATAACACTGACGTCACCATGCTAATAATTGAAGTGTTTTTATTCCAGTTATGTGGAGTGTTTACCAGAAAAATCCCTGTGCAAGTTTTTACTACAGAAACAATAGCATTTTCTCATCTTCTGAGAATTCAGCAGCACTGTGGTATAACAAATTTTGTAGCCAATTAATAAATAATCCAAATAGGCAAATAAAAGTGTAAAAAAAAAATTAATAATGTGTCCATATTTATGACACACGTACATGTGGAGACTTCAGGAGCAGTTGTTTATTAATATCAGTACTAGTTACATACATGTCAACCTCAACGGATTGTCCGGAAATTATACGGATTTTAGCTCATTTCAAGGGCGTATGGGCGTATAAACAAAGTCTTACGGATTTTCAGTATTTTCTGACCTAAATTTATTTTGTGTATCTTACTTGAAGATCGTCAGCTGATCGTCGCAAAAACATACAAAAGCTCAACTTATAGACAAAGAACAGCGTGTATGCAGGGGCAGATAACCCAGACTATGTGAAACCGGATGTTTATTCCTCAAGCCTCATGCAGTATCGCGACTGCAAGACTTCGCTCGTTCAGGTCATGCGCACGATCTGCATTTAAACGCGCTAAATGGTCATTGTTCGAACGATTTTCTCATTGTGCAGAGCGACATTGTTTACACCTGAGAGATTTTGAATAGCATCTGCTGAGTGAAAGAATGGGAACACAGAGAAAGAAAATGAGATACGGTGGGTGGTATCTTCCTGAATGGAAGGAGACATTTAATGGTGTCATTGTTCAGGCAAAAAATAATGGAAATGTGTATTGTACAAATGTACATCAAAATAAAAGTTTGGTGCGATTCGAAGGCTATAAGGATTTTATGTTGAGTTTATGGATTTCTTCCTCTGAGGCCCACTTTACACAGGGACGGTCTGAAACAAAAACGCAAAAGTCCGTTTTCGTTCTCACTTTTTTCCGCGTCTACACGACCGTTTTCAAGGAGGAAATCTGCGTCTATACGGTGACGCATAAATGTGTGGAATTCAATTGGATGTGCATGCCAGGCGGCTAGGTGGTGCTGTGAAAGACCTCCGCTATGTCTGCACGCATGCACAACGTCTTCCATCTTGTCTGATCTGCACATCTGCGCTGCGAAAACTTTGACTACTCTCAGTGGTCTCAAAAGTAGCCGGTCACCGGCGGCAAATCGCCGGCTATGGCTTGTTATGCCGCCGGCTATTGTCAGTCGAGTCACAAAATTTAATATTAAATATTTCTGACAGCAAAAAAAGTTGTGAACGTAAATTACATCCACTATGTCATGTATGTCCGTTGCCGCGTCAACTGTGTTTACATCCTCGACACGAGTGCAGCCATTACTGCCACCTGTGTTGCCAGATTGCGCGGTTTCCCACCCAATTTGGGTGGTTTTAAGTGCATTTTGGCGGGTTTTGAACATATTTTGGGTTGTAAAACGTCAGCAGTATCTGGCAACATATTTTTTTACTTAATACAATAAATTAATGGATGCCAACGTTTTTGCCAAAATGGTATTTTATTTTCCATTGTTTAGGCAGCTTCAGCATCATACTGTGAGATTCTGTTCAAATTGTTTTTTTCTTCTATGAAGCCTGAGCCATTTATTTTATTAGTTTATAATTATTGTTTAATTTAGTCTTCAGGAGAGACTGCCTGCACACAGTACTAGTATTAATAGTTTTTTTTTCTTACATGAAAGCTGAGGCATTTATATTATATTTTAAGGTAACTTCATGTTGTGCTGTGAGGTTCTCTGCACTTTAACTTTTGAACCAACAGGTGCATTTGGATAAGTAAAGCCTATTTTTCTGCATTTTTGTAGTCCTGGTAATCTTTTATATTGGTAAAGTTGTTTATAGGACCATTTCTCAGTGTCTGTTTTTTTAATCAATAGTTTTTCAGTAATAACTTAATATTTAACATATCACTCAATTTTAAACAACCCCTGCGCCTCCCCCATGGCTTGCCCCCATAGTCTCCAAAATTTCTGTGGGAAACACTGGCGTGCGTAACAACGCTAATCAAGCTTAAGCTAGACGACCCGCCTCAAATACCTGTCCCGGGTAAATGTTATCCCAATTTTAGATGGCCTGTTCCAAACCATCCCGCCCCATGAAAAATTCGTACTTGCATATCTATCTATCTATCTATCTATCTATCTATCTATCTATCTATCTATCTATCTATCTATCTATCTATCCATCCATCCATCCATCCATCCATCCATCCATCCATCCATCCCTGCACGCTTTGCGTGCATTATGTCTGCCGCTGCCGTGTACCATTTTGCACCCTGCTGTAAATTATTTGTACCCTGCTATTCTCCCAAACTTTGAAGCCCCTGCTACTCTGGCTATGGTAAGTAAGAAAGTAAGTAAAAAAGTAAGAGCATACTATACCCGCCTCTGTTCATTAATGGTATATGTGCAGATTCGGTATAGATGTTCGAAGGACTCCTGGACGTTTATTAAAGCTGCCAGAGCAGCTTGAAGGTCCGTTGGATCGATGTAATCAGACATGCTCTTACTTTTTTACTTACTTTCTTACTTCCCGGGCTGGCATGTACAGTATATGACATATGTATGACGTAAACGTGTACCCGACGTGAGCAGATCCGAGCAGAGTTTCGCGTATTGGGTAGTTTAGACGGATATGCAACGGGGGCTGTTTTTAACTTATCCACTCTGGAAGGCGTTTTCAATTTTTTCCGTTTTTCAGCCTCGGAAGCGCCGTCCCCGTGTAGACGAAAGGCACTTCCGATAAAATATTTAGTCGTTTTTACCCGACAGCGTCCTCGTGTAAACGGGCCCTGATACTACAGGTGGACGCCCAAGGGGGTTGACATGTATGTAGTTATTTTGTAGTCACTTGTATCCTGTTTAACTGCAGTTATGGTTATATCATTACTTGTGGATGAGATTGAGTTGCTTACTCCTTTACTGAGTTATTGCTGGGAAAGATCTTCAGAATGAGATTAGTGAACATATGATTGAGTTAGTGCGAGACCGGAGCAGTCTGTAAGACAGGAAGCCATTATTATAATCTTGCTTATCCACACAAGTTACAGGGCAGTGTAACAGAGCTCCAAATGGTCAGGTTCATTTAAGAAAAAAAAAAATTTGAGATGTATAAATTTAATTAAATGGTTTTTTTTTTCCCCTCCGGGATATGGGTGTGCCTAAACCATGCTTGCTGTTGATTATAGTAGTTTCACTGCTCTTCTTGCTGAGTGATGCTTCATTTCTGCCAAAATCGACTCCACTGTATTATGCCAGATTTTTAATTTGCAGCAACCTACTGAGTGCAAAAACCTCAACATATGTCAGCAAGATAAATGCTCTTTATGAAGCCCAAAGAGAGAAAATGTGCTTCCGAAGTGAATACTCCAGCAGAACTCTCTTATTGTTTTAAGCTATACAAATTTATTAGCTCTAATTAAATCCATATGTGGCTGATATTCATGCTCTGTGGCTTGTCTGATTATTAAGTATTAAATGTGAAGAAGGTAGCTAACTGGTGTGTTGTTGTTTTTTCCCCCCTTTTCCTTTCCCTCCACCCCATTTTTCATCCTCTAGAGTAAAGAAATAGCATTTCAGCTGCAGGAGGATCTGATGAAAGTCCTTAACGAGCTCTACACGGTGAGTACCGCAATAATAAACTGTCTTTTTCCATAGAGCTGGTGTGGAATTCATAACCTTATCACCCAGCCAGTTCTAGCCTCAGGTTACACACAGCACTGCACACCATGCATTAATAAGTGCACCCTGCTCCCAAGCATGAACGGTCCTCAGAAGTCTGTTTGCTGAACTATGGTTTTGAATCTTCTGGGCCGTTTAAACCATCGATCGTTCCCCTGCTTAACTGTGGATGTCAAGCTTGCTGCGAGTGCTCTGAAGATTCATGCACTTATTATATCCATCAAACCTTAGCTACTCTCTGAGGCAGTCACATACGTTTATATCATTCAAAATGGTATAATTACACACATTATCCAGATGTTCATCTCCTTCACTAAGTGTCGTCTTTGAATTCGTTTCTGATAAATGGGCTTTGAAGGGACGATCCATTCATTTATCTCAGTATCCTGAGGAACACTTGACTCCAGCCACACAATCCATGTCTAAGCAGCTATGAATTACATGCCCACTCAACAGGAAATGACACAGCTGATGAGAAGTAGAGATAAAATGCTTCCTGTAGTGTTGTAGCCTTTCATATTGCTCATCAGACCTTTAGTGGTTGGCTGTGTACTCGCAAGAGATGCCCTATCCTTCATGTACGAGCTTTGTTTCCGCTCATCTAAGAGACTCCAGGTTCCTTCCCACAGGGCTGTTCTACTCTCTAACACTGAGGTTGAATGATATTAACAGCTCGAATGCATTGCAAGGCTGTGAGTGGCTTGCACAACCTTTAGTTTAGCAGTTACATCATTTGATGCATTTGGGAATCTAAGGTGACTTGCATGTACTTATAAGGACATCAAATAACTATACAAGGAAAAAAGTACTACTAGTTGAAGGTGTACAAAAGTAAATCATAATTGTGTCTTAATCTGTGTTTTGCTGTTGTTGTTTGGTAGTCCAGATTTCAAGGGTATTTAACATTTAACATTTGTAAAGGTCCAGTTACAGTTAGGTCCATATATATTTGGACACTGACACAAATTTTTTTTTTACCTGTTTACTGAAGCATATTCAAGTTATAGTTATATAATGGACATGGACATAAAGTCCAGACTTTCAGCTTTCATTTGAGGGTATCCAAATAAAAATTGGATGAAGGGTTTAGGAGTTTCAGCTCCTTAACATGTGCCACCCTGTTTTTAAAGGGACCAAAAGTAATTGGACAATTGACTCAAAGGCTATTTCATGGGCAGGTGCGGGCAATTCCTTCATTATGTCATTCTCAATTAAGCAGATAAAAGGCCTGGAGTTGATTTGAGGTGTGGCGCTTGCATTTGGAAGATTTTGGTGTGAAGAAATCATGCAGTCAAAGGAGCTCTCCATGCAGGTGAAACAAGCCATCCTTAAGCTGCGAAAACAGAAAAAACCCATCCGAGAAATTGCTACAATATTAGGAGTGGCAAAATCTACAGTTTGGTACATCCTGAGAAAGAAAGAAAGCACTGGTGAACTCATCAATGCAAAAAGACCTGGACGCCCACAGGAGACAACAGTGGTGGATGATCGCAGAATAATTTCCATGGTGAAGAGAAACCCCTTCACAACAGCCAACCAAGTGAACAACACTCTCCAGGAAGTAGACATATCAATATCCAAATCTACCATAAAGAGAAGACTGCATGAAAGTAAATACAGAGGGTTCACTGCATGGTGCAAGCCACTCATAAGCCTCAAGAATAAAAAGGCTAGATTGGACTTTGCTAAAAAACATCTAAAATAGCCAGCACAGTTCTGGAAGAACATTCTTTGGACAGATGAAACCAAGATCAACCTCTACCAGAATGATGGAAAGAAAAAAGTATGGCGAAGGCGTGGTACAGCTCATGATCCAAAGCATACCACATCATCTGTAAAACACGGCGGAGGCAGTGTGATGGCTTGGGCATGCATGGCTGCCAGTGGCACTGGGTCATTAGTGTTTATTGATGATGTGACACAGGACAGAAGCAGCCGGATGAATTCTGAGGTATTCAGAGACATACTGTGTGCTCAAATCCAGCCAAATGCAGCCAAACTGATTGGTTGGCGTTTCATAATACAGATGGACAGTGACCCAAAACATAAAGCCAAAGCAACCCAGGAGTTTATTAAAGCAAAGAAGTGGAATATTCTTGAGTGGCCAAGTCAGTCACCTGATCTCAACCCAATTGAGCATGCATTTCACTTGTTAAAGACTAAACTTCAGACAGAAAGGCCCACAAACAAACAGCAACTGAAAACCGCTGCAGTAAAGGCCTGGCAGAGCATTAAAAATGAGGAAACACAGCGTCTGGTGATGTCCATGAGTTCAAGACTTCAGGCAGTCATTGCCAACAAAGGGTTTTCAACCAAGTATTAGAAATGAACATTTTATTTACAATTATTTAATTTGTCCAATTACTTTTGAGCCCCTGAAATGAAGGGATTGTGTTTAAAAAATGCTTTAGTTCCTCACATTTTTATGCAATCATTTTGTTCAACCCACTGAATTAAAGCTGAAAGTCTGAACTTCAACTGCATCTGAATTGTTTTGTTCAAAATTCATTGTGGTAATGTACAGAACCAAAATTAGAAAAATGTTGTCTCTGTCCAAATATTTATGAACCTAACTGTATCTAAAGTTCCTCCAGATAAGCAGCTAACAAGACTGAATCACGACGTCTCTTACCATATTAATGCTTAATCATTAATCATTAGTTTAATAACAAGTGTGCATGTTTTGTTTTTACACTGGTGCTTCATGTTACCAATTTTAGTTAGCGCTAAGGACTCTGAACAGATGAGATGCACTGGTTTTAAATTTGATGGAGAGCAAATGGGGGCGGTACGGTGGTGTAGTGGTTAGCACTGTTGCCTCACAGCAAGAAGGTCCTGGGTTTGAGCTCAGCAGCCGACAAGGGCCTTTCTGTGTGGAGTTTGCATGTTCTCCCCGTGTCCGCGTGGGTTTCCTCCGGGTGCTCCGGTTTCCCCCACAGTCCAAAGACATGCAGGTTAGGTTAACTGGTGACTCTAAATTGACTGTAGGTGTGAATGGTTGTTTGTCTCTATGTGTCAGCCCTGTGGTGACTTGTCCAGGGTGTATCCTGCCTCTCGCCCATAGTCAGCTGGGATAGGATCCTGCGACCATGTAGAACAGGATAAAGCGGCTGCAGATAATGGATGGATGGAGAGCAAATGCCTGCTTTTTTGTTTGGTTGTGTCTAAATATTTTATTTCCATTGTCAGCTTGGGGCTTTTTTAAAGCCATATCTGCAGTCCTCTAATCCAGCCTCTCTCAACCAGGGTGCCGTCTGGCTTCGTTAGGGGTGCCGTCAAAAAATTATATATTCTAACATTGAAATAAATAAAATGAATTAAAATTCCAAAAAACAATAGTTACACTAATGCAGATCATCGCTGCCTCATGCATCATCAAAATTTGTCTCACGGCCCCCTTTCCCATGTCACAATGTCACTGCCGGGGTCAGCGTATGGTCAGTGTGACTGCGTATATTTTATATGGGGGTGCCTTGAGAATTTGCATACTTCTGAAGGGTGCTGTGACTGAAAAAAGGTTGAGAAATGCTGCTCTAATCTAACCAGAGAGGGAAAATAAAATGAAAAATTGATGACATTGCAGGGTTCTCCAGAAAATCTGAAGTAGCCGGCTAAAAAAAGAGTAGTAGGCGGCTCTGGAATTTGCGACAGCTAATGCTAGGGGGATCTGGGGGCATGCTCCCCAGAAAATTTTGAAATTTACATGCCTTCTGGTGACTTCTGGTGCATTCTCAGCTAATAAATTACTGACCATTTCCCTGTAAAATAGTTGCAAAATATGTATGAAATTTTCCTCCGGATGTATGTGTGCTTAGCTTTCTCAGTTACCCTCTGTAGTATGCTGCCTGGCTCTGTAACATAACTACATGGTGTAACATAACTACCTACTCTACGGCGTGGTCACGTGGCCCAACTCAGCCAATCAGAGCGTAAGAATCGATCGACAAATATGGCATTGCTTCCGGTCATGCTAGACTCGAATCAAAGCCAATTTCGTGGTGAAATAATTGGATTTGCAGCAAATTATGGGCAGTGCAGACGATATAAATCACTTGAACATTGAAAGGCAAGTTGTTTTTTTTCCTGGGATCGAGTAGCCGGCACAGACTGTCTGTGTAGGCGGAGAAAACTGCCAGCCGCCGGCGCTTGTGGACATCTCTGCATTGTGTGAAAATATTTTCCTTTCTGACTTAAAATCTCTAGTCCTGTAGCTAGTCTCTGGTCTGATGAGCTGCCTTTCTCATCTCATTATCTCTAGCCACTTTATCCTGTTCTACAGGGTCGCAGGTGAGCTGGAGCCTATCCCAGCTGACTACAGGCGAAAGGCGGGGTACACCCTGGACAAGTCACCAGGTCATCACAGGACTGACACATAGACACAGACAACCATTCACACCTACGGTCAATTTAGAGTCACCAGTTAACCTAACCTGCATGTCTTTGGACTGTGGGGGAAACCGGAGCACCCGGAGGAAACCCACGCGGACACGGGGAGAACATGCAAACTCCACACAGAAAGGCCCTCGCCAGCCACGGGGCTCGAACCCGGACCTTCTTGCTGTGAGGCGACAGCGCTAACCACTACACCACCGTGCCGCCCTGAGCTGCCTTTGACTAAATAAAAGGGATTGGGTAAGCTGAAACAGAGAATCTGCTACATCAGCCAAGATGTTTCATGTTTAGGAGACTAGAGTTACTTGACTACGGCTTGTTTTTTTTTTTTTTTTTTGGGGGGGGGGGGGGGGGGGGGGGGGTTCTCCATACTTTTATTGGCTTTGCTACAGTATTTTCCCAAATACTTGATCTAGTCTGCTAAAATACTTTGTTGTATTTGCAACTGAACCACAGTCCACTTGTCTTTAAAACAGGGTAAAGCATCATGTTTAGCCTTTTTTAGGAGTAGTGAGGTAGTTGGTCGGCTTCTGCTAGAGCTGTATCAGTCATGACTGGATGGAGACCCCGGCCAGACCCAAGACCCCACTGGATTATATCTTATAGTTGGCTCGGGAATGTGTGGGGATCGCCAAGGAGGATCTGGGATGTGTGGCTTGGGGATAGAGAAGTCTGGACTGCCTTTTTCCACCCTGCTCGCAGCACGACTCCAACCACGAAAGCAGAAGGAACATGAATGAAATGTTTATTGGTTTCCATGAAATCTGATAATGCCTTTAATCCAAATTGAAATATTGTAGTATATGTTTACATGTCCACTTGTATAATCTGATAACAGCCGAAATCAGATAATGATTGAATTATTAGCGCGCATGTAAATTTACACATTGTTTAGGGCATACCCTACAACACAAATTACACTTTTTGTACTATTTCAGCAACAGCCATGTGAATTAGCCTGCTAGCTGTCCATTATTTATCTTGTCCAGTATAAAAAGGCATGTGGAAACAAGGTTAGCAAAGAAATTAAAACTTCACTGATAAAACTGGCTAGTCTCAATAAATGATAGTCAGTGGCTAGTTTGTGTGATGAAATGATGGTATACTTGAGTTATCTTTTGTTCTTCTCTTTAACCCGGAGTCTTTTGGAAAACGCTCTTGACTGTTGCATCAGAAACTCACCACTCAATCCCGCCCTCAGCTTGTAAAATAACAGGTCTTGCATGATACTAAAATCAGCTGTTCTAAAACGAGAAATCTAAACATGGTTCCATAACCAGTAAGTGGAGAGTGGGACGTGTGGTTTGGTCAGCCATATATCCAATTATACAGTTCTGCACATGAGAGGAGCCAGAATTGCCCAGCCAAACCCTGCTCCTGTCCTATACATCTCCCAACCGTGTTTGTTTTGGTAGCTGTTTTATAGGCGGGTCTGTGTTTTGAATCCAGTTGTGGCTTTGCTGTACCATGTTTTATGATTCTGGTAAATGTGAACATTGGTTATGGCCTATTCTGACCCGGGATGAGCGCTCTGCTTTTGAACCTGACATTGTTTAGTGCTTTGGAGTCAAGTCACCATAGTGAGGAGAAGAGCAGGCAGGTGGAGGAGCTTCATCAAGACAAATTTTCTGAGGCAGTGTGTAATACACCGCTACAATAAGTATGGCTGGACAATATTGACAGTAGTAGTAACAGTGTAAAGGATAATATACAGTGAGCCAGGCATTATTGTGAAATAGTGTAAACCCTGACAGGATGATGCACTTGAATCACCCTGAAGGGGTTTATTTTGTGAAGATGACCGGCTTGTTGTGCATTATCCCACTTATCACAACCTAGACTTAAACACTGAGACTGTGGCCGAGTATCAAACACTACCTGGAAGGCTATTCCATATCTGTGGGGCTTTGTAAGAAAAGGCTCTGCCCCCTAATGCAGCCTTCACTATTTGAGGTACCAACAAACAGCCTGCACCTTTTGATCTAAGTAGGTGTGGTGGGCCATAGAATACCAGAAGTTCACTCAGGTACTGTGGCATGAGACCATTCAATGCTTTATAGGTCTAAGTAGTATTTTATCATCAGTGCAAAATTTGATTGGGAGCCAGTGCAGTGTGGATAAGATGGGGGTGATGTGGTCAGATCTTCTAGTTCTAGTAAGGACTTGCTTGCTGCTGTATTTTGGACTAACTGGATCTTGTTTATGCAGCTACTGGAACATCCAGATAGTAAGGCATTACAATAATCTTTGTTACCTAGAGGTAACAAAGGCATAAACTAGTTTTTCTGCATTGTGTAGTGACATTATATTTCGTATCTTAGCAGTGAAAGAAGACTATCTTCATAATATCATCAACATTATTGAACATTTTTGTATTGTCTTAAACAATCTCTGATTGGAAATGGCTGATATAAAAATTTTATATGAATCTTTAAAATTGTAAAATGTTACATATTTATAATAATGTCATTTTCAGTATTAAATAATTTATCTTTGTAGACATCAAATGAAAGTATCATCAAACAGTTTTTGAAAGAAACGCTTGTTTTACTGGGAGTTCGTTAGCACATGTACAGTATATATTGTGATATATTGTATAGCATATGCATATTGTAGAAAAGTATAGTGTATGATATTTTTTCCATCGCTAGTGATAAGTGTAGACTAAATATTTGACTATTTATCTTTTGTTTCCTTTTCTTCCACTGTTAATTACACTTGTCATACTTGTAATGTCCCTGAAATACGAATATGATTTGAATAACCAATTCTGCTGTTTTGATTGCTTGTCATATTTCTCTGTTTAATGTTGCTGAAATGGTGCGACTATCCACTCAGTACCTGCCTCATACCCAATGAGTCATATCCTAATGCATGTTTCTGAAGTCTTTCTAGTGTTACTAATAGCCCACTAACAATAACAATGACTCACGCAATAGGAAACGGCTTTTAACAGTTTATCCTTCACAGTCGTGGCTGCATGGCAAGTTCCAGCTTCACTAAAGTTGAAAAGGTTCTCTGTTGCCCAAGCTGTCTTGTATAGTACATGTGACCTTTTATATATACACCCAATTATTTTTTTCATACAAACTTTGTTATAAATTTCTATTTTATGACTTCTACATTATCAGGTCAGTACAACAACATTTCAGAGTCCAAATGTTCGTTTTCCAGCACAAAATTAAATGTTACAGGGGGAAAAAGTTTGTATCTGAGCAGCATATTATATAAGAGAGCATTTTTCAGATTAAAAAAGGAAACATAATGAAGGCTACTGGGTTTTGGTGCAAAATGAAGAAGCGAGTGTGACAGTCAAAGTGTCCAGAAGAACTGTGGCTGGTTCTGTAAGATGCTCAGTAAAACCTACAGCTCATTTCCTTATAAAACTGCACTCACTGTACCGGAGAATACTATTTTTTTTTTAAAGCAAACAGTCGTCTCACACCAAATATTGACTTTGTTTCATTTGTTATGGCTTACTGCCATTTATAGTATTTTTAATAGTGTTTTTGCACAGCGCTGTGTGTATTTTATATATATATATATATATATATATATATATATATATATATATATATATATATATATATACACACAGTGGTGCTTGAAAGTTTGTGAACCCTTTAGAATTTTCTATATTTCTGCATAAATATGACCTAAAACATCATCGGATTTTCACACAAGTCCTAAAGGTAGATAAAGAGAACCCAGTTAAACAAATGAGACAAAAATATTATACTTGTTCATTTATTTATTGAGGAAAATGATCCAATATTACATCTGTGAGTGGCAAAAGTATGTGAACCTCTAGGATTAGCAGTTAATTTGAAGGTGAAATTAGAGTCAGGTGTTTTCAATCAATGGGATGACAATCAGGTGTGAGTGGGCACCCTGTTTTATTTAAAGAACAAGGATCTATCAAAGTCTGATCTTCACAACACATGTTTGTGGAAGTGTATCATGGCACGAACAAAGGAGATTTCTGAGGACCTCAGAAAAAGTGTTACTGATGCTCATCAGGCTGGAAAACGTTACAAAACCATCTCTAAAGAGCTTGGACTCCACCAACCCACAGTCAGACAGACTGTGTACAAATGGAGGAAACTCAAGACCATTGTTACCCTCCCCAGGAGTGGGCGACCAACAAAGATCACTCCAAGAGCAAGGTGTGTAATAGTCGGCGAGGTCACAAAGGACCCCAGGGTAACTTCTAAGCAACTGAAGGCCTCTCTCACATTGGCTAATATTAATGTTCATGAGTCCACCATCAGGAAAACACTGAACAACAATGGTGTGCATGGCAGGGCTGCAAGGAGAAAGCCACTGCTCTCCAAAAAGAACATTGCTGCTTGTCTACAGTCTGCTAAAGATCATGTGGACAAGCCAGAAGGCTATTGGACAAATGTTTTGCGGACGGATGAGACCAAAATCGAACTTTTTGGTTTAAATGAGAATCGTTATGTTTGGAGAAAGGAAAACACTGCATTCCAGCATAAGAACCTTATCCCATCTGTGAAACATGGTGGTGGTAGTATCATGGTTTGGGCCTGTTTTGCTGCATCTGGGCCAGGATGGCTTGCCATCATTGATGGAACAATGAATTCTGAATTATACCAGCCAATTCTAAAGGAAAATGTCAGGGCATCTGTCCATGAACTGAATCTCAAGAGAAGGTGGGTCATGCAGCAAGACAACGGCCCTAAGCACACAAGTCGTTCTACCAAAGAATGGTTAAAGAAGAATAAAGTTAATGTTTTGGAACGGCCAAGTCAAAGTCCTGACCTTAATCCAATCGAAATGTAGTAGAAGGACCTGAAGTGAGTAGTTCATGTGAGGAAACCCACCAACATCCCAGAGTTGAAGCTGTTCTGTACAGAGGAATGGGCTAAAATTCCTCCAAGCCGGTGTGCAGGACTGATCAACAGCTACCGGAAACGTTTAGTTGCAGTTATCGCTGCACAAGGGGGTCACACCAGATACTGAAAGCAAAGGTTCACATACTTTTGCCACTCACAGATATGTAATATTGGATCATTTTCTTCAATAAATAAATGACCAAGTATAATATTTTTGTCTCATTTGTTTAACTGGGTTCTCTTTCTCTACTTTTAGGACTTGTGTGAAAATCCGATGATGTTTTAGGTCATATTTATGCAGAAATATAGAAAATTCTAAAGGGTTCACAAACTTTCAAGCACCACTGTGTGTGTATATATATATATATATATATATATATATATATATATATATACACACACACACGCGCATATATATACCTGTGTATATATATATATGCATGTATATATATGCATGTATGTATACCTGTCCTATTTCGCCATACCTGTACATCCACATCGAGTACACATATCAATGCAAATTAACACGAAGGGATTTACTAGACCAATTTATATCTGGAACTATTTTCGGCCACAGCACAGGCAAAGCACCGCTGCAGGCGCAAAGACACCACGCAGCACCTGAAAACCCTGGTTTCCCTGGTAACACTGGTGTATTGACGGAAGTTGTGGTGCTGCATGGTGTCTTTGTGCCTGCAGCGGTGCTTTGCCTGTGCTGTGGCCGAAAATAGTTCCAGATATAAATTGGTCTAGTAAATCCCTTCGTGTTAATTTGCATTGATATGTGTACTCGATGTGAATGTACAGGTCATGAGAAATAATTATAAAAAATCTTGAGTTATTTGATTCACTTTTGCAACGACAATGCTATCTGGACATGCCGGATTACAGCGACTACGCTAAGCTAAAGCTAACTGGGACGTTTCCAGATCAGGACAATGGCTGGGTCGGCTACAAAACGCTTTGGCTCACTCATCCAACTCTAGGGACTGCAGGGACTGACTCAATTTCACCTGGGGGTGGCGTATTCCTTTAACTTAGACTGCTGTGCCAGAGCTTTATGGTCAGGAGTACATGAGAATTTAACATTTTCTATTAAGATTTAGATATTTATAGCAGAAGGAATTATTTTTGCAATGGTGGATCAGTGGTTAAGGTTTAGAAATAATTATGGACTTAACAATTGGAAAATGATGAACTTTCCAGCCATGGAATCCATTGTTATTATAATTGTCATTATACTCCAGTTGACATTTTTAAAGGCATTAAGACTTCTATAATGATGGGTTTTTGGAAAAAATTATCAAATCCTGGCCCTCCCTAGTCCATGTTTCAAGGACCTTCTGGGGGTCAGTTAGCGATGCTCTCTACCCTCAAATGCTAAGCTATTTGCATTGATTTGTATTTTTCAGAGGTGGACAGTAATGAACTACATTTACTTGAGTACTGTACTTAAGTACACTTTTTGAGTATCTGTACTTTACTCGAGTATTTTTTTTTTTTGGAAACTTATGACTTTAACTTCACTACATTTAAAAGACAAATATCGTACTTTTCACTCCACTACATTTCTATCAAGGTCCTCGTTACTCGTTACTATGAAGCAGCTTTGAAAGTGGAGGTTTTTTCTTTTCTTTTCTAAAATGTGATTGTTTTTTTTGCAGGTGACACTGAGACAGTCTATCAGTAATCACTAGGGTCACGTCACGTCCATAGACTGTATAAAATCAAGTTCACTGATTTCTCAGCAGCATTATTTAACACAATCAGTTGATGGCAGAATGGAAGGAGGCGGTTCTTCTGGGGAATGCATGCACCCATGGCTATACCTAGAACCCATGTTTCAATTTTCAGAAAGGATTAAAGATTTGTTTTGTTTTAAATGTTTGCTTTGTTTACTGAAAACGAACCACATCACGGCCGACAAAAACTCACCGTCCGACCTGCAGAAGCATATTGAGGTATATAAATGTTTTATTCCAAGAGAAAGCTTGCAACGAAGTTGTCTGTGCTTTTAGAGCTAGCGATAATGTTGCAAACATAGCTATGCAGTCTGGTTAGTCAAATGACTTTCTATGGATTTGCCCGCCAAGTCACCATCGCCTTGTCCACAGCTAACGTTAACACATAGCTAGTTAACTTGGACACAGTTCGCATGTAAAAACAGAGTTACGCTAACATGAATAATGCTAACTTATCTGAAGTCCTTTCAGAAATATGTTTTGGCATAATCTTGCCAAATAAACAGAATGTAGAAATGTTTCTTTTCTAGTAGCGTTAGCTACCCAATATGATTTCGAGTTTGAAAAGAGTTTGCTAGCGTCAGGTGGAGCTTCACTGACTAGGTAGCTTAACATTAAACCACCATGATGGCAAAACATGCGTTCATTTTGTGAATTCACATTTCTGTCTTTGGTAACGGCGTTAGGTTTTGTAAGCGTTGTGGCAATAATACAACAATGTGTTGACAGAAAATGTAATTTTAATACATTAGTATTTTTAAAAGCAAGTACTTCAGTACTTTAACTTAAGTAAAAATTTGACTGTACAACTTTCACTTGTATCGGAGTAACATTTGGCCAGTGGGATCTGTACTTTGACTTAAGTAATGAAGATGGGTACTTTGTCCACCTCTGGTATTTTCTCTCAAGTTGAGTAAACGTATCTGCCAAATGTTTTAATGTAAATGAATAAATGAGCTAAAAATAAGTTCAGTGTGAATGAACTTTGACCCCTGACCTCTGTGCTTCACAGGTGATGAAAACCTACCACATGTACCATACAGAGAGCATTAGTGCTGAAAGCAAGCTGAAGGAGTTTGAGAAGCAGGAGGAGAGGCAGATCGGACGTACGGGAGACCCCATCTTCAACGTGCGTCTGGAAGACAAAAACCCAAGACGCAGCTTTGTTAAGAAGATCGAAAAGATGAAGGAAAAGGTACTGAACCTCCTGAGGGGGTGTTCCTCAGGAGTATTTAAAATACTCATATTACAATTCTAGCGTTCCAGTGTTTTGAAAAATACGTCAAATCTACCTTATTCAGGCCATGTGCAATAGAGTAGTCTTGAGACTTATTTCATATCATCACACACTTTTTAAAAAAGAAACACAATGGCTGAGTCAGTGCTGCCTGCCTGACGTGTCAAGGCATTTACAAATGCCAGCCCAGCCTTTTATACCCTGGATCTGTTTTTGATGGAAACCGGTAATGAGAAATAAGGCCATGCCTTATTCTTTTAAATGCTCTGTTTTTCACTAAAGGCTGTGACAAATGGTTTTATAGTTGTGGGAAAGCATGCTCGTTTTTTTCCCCACCCCCTTCTTCTTTCTGTTACTGCTTCCTGGAATGTAAGAGTGTGGATTGGGTAAAATATGGAAGTCAGGGTGAGTCAGTGTCTGTTGTCGTGATGTGACTAACTTGCTTTTGGGTGGGATTTGAGCAAGAGAGGAAGCAGTAACTGAAGAGTCTCTGAACGTGTGTTTGTTTATGTTTTAAAAACTATTTTTGTCCCGTCAGTCATATTTTCGTCTCATGGTTTGTTGTTCTCTGTCTGTCTGGTTTTGTTCACAAAAACAGTACAAATTATTTTTGTTGGGTGTTTAAAGAAGTGAGTACTTAATTGCCCATCGTCTTTGTAGAGATTATAGAAAGGTTACAGAATTTAAACAGATATGTGTTGATATCAAGTAAGAATAAAACACTATAGAAATCATTTTTCCATAACAGCACATCCTGAAGTGTTTTATTCCTCTTCTACCATAGCAACTTTTTTATTTACCACATAATTCCATATATTGCTTCCATGTGTTATGTCATACACTACCGTTCAAAAGTTTGGGGTCACCCAGATGATTTTGTGTTTTCCATGAAAAGTCACACTTTTATTTACCACCATAAGTTGTAAAGTGAATAGAAAATAGAGTCAAGACATTTTTCTGGCCACTTTGAGCATTTAATCGACCCCACAAATGTGATGCTCCAGAAACTCAATCTGCTCAAAGGAAGGTCAGTTTTATAGCTTCTCTAAAGAGCTCAACTGTTTTCAGCTGTGCTAACATGATTGTACAAGGGTTTTCTAATCATCCATTAGCCTTCTGAGGCAATGAGCAAACACATTGTACCATTAGAACACTGGAGTGATAGTTGCTGGAAATGGGCCTCTATACACCTATGGAGATTTTGCACCAAAAACCAGACATTTGCAGCTAGAATAGTCATTTACCACATTAGCAATGTATAGAGTGTATTTCTGATTAGTTTAAAGTGATCTTCATTGAAAAGAACAGTGCTTTTCTTTCAAAAATAAGGAAATTTCAAAGTGACCCCAAACTTTTGAACGGTTGTGTAGTTTTGATGTCTTCAGTATTGTTCTGCAATGGAGAAAATAGTCCGAATACAGAAAAAAAAAAACATGAATAAGTAGGGGTGTACAAACTTTTGGATGGTTCTGTAAGTGATAACAGGAGCTAACTTGTTTTTCAGAATGAAACCATGATTTATCACTGAATAACCATTCATGGAACATATATGAAATTACAGTGGGGCAAAAAAGTATTTTGTCAGCCACCAATTGTGCAAGTTCTCCCACTTAAAAAGATGAGAGAGGCCTGTAATTTTAATCATAGGTACACTTCAACTATGAGAGACAGAATGGGGGGAAAGAATCCAGGAAATCACATTGTAGGATTTTTAATGAATTAATTGGTAAATTCCTTGGTAAAATAAGTATTTGGTCAGCTACAAACAAGCAAGATTTCTGGCTCTCACAGACCTGTAACTTCTTCTTTAAGAGGCTCCTCTGTCCTCCACTCGTTACCTGTATTAATGGTACCTGTTTTAACTCGTTATCAGTATAAAAGACACCTGTCCACAACCTCAAACAGTCACACTCCAAACTCCACTATGGCCAAGACCAAAGAGCTGTCAAAGGACACCAGAAACAAAATTGTAGACCTGCACCAGGCTGGGAAGACTGAATCTGCAATAGGTAAGCAGCTTCGTGTGAAGGAATCAACTGTGGGATCAATTATTAGAAAATGGAAGACATACAAGACCACTGATAATCTCCCTCGATCTGGGGCGCCACACAAGATCTCACCCCGTGGGGTCAAAATGATCACAAGAACGGTGAGCAAAAATCCCAGAACCACACGGGGGGACCTAGTGAATGACCTGCAGAGAGCTGGGACCAAAGTAACAAAGGTTACCATCAGTAACACACTACGCTGCCAGGGACTCAAATCCTGCAGTGCCAGACGTGTCCCCCTGTTTAAGCCAGTACATGTCCAAGCCCATCTGAAGTTTGCTAGAGAGCATTTGGATGATCCAGAAGAGGATTGGGAGAATGTCATATGGTCAGATGAAACCAAAATAGAACTTTTTGGTAAAAACTCAACTTGTCGTGTTTGGAGGAGAAAGAATGCTGAGTTGCATCCAAAGAACACCATACCTACTGTGAAGCATGGGGGTGGAAACATCATGCTTTGGGGCTGGTTTCTGCAAAGGGACCAGGACGACTGATCCGTGTAAAGGAAAGAATGAATGGGGCCATGTATCGTGAGGTTTTGAGTGAAAACCTCCTTCCATCAGCAAGGGCATTGAAGATGAAACGTGGCTGGGTCTTTCAGCATGACAATGATCCCAAACACACCACCCGGGCAACGAAGGAGTGGCTTCGTAAGAAGCATTTCAAGGTCCTGGAGTGGCCTAGCCAGTCTCCAGATCTCAACCCCATAGAAAATCTTTGGAGGGAGTTGAAAGTCCTTGTTGCCCAGTGACAGCCCCAAAACATCACTGCTCTAGAGGAGATCTGCATGGAGGAATGGGCCAAAATACCAGCAACAGTGTGTGAAAACCTTGTGAAGACTTGCAGAAAATGTTTGACCTCTGTCATTGCCAACAAAGGGTATATAACAAAGTATTGAGATGAACTTTTGTTATTGACCAAATACTTATTTTCCACCATAATTTGCAAATAAATTCTTAAAAATCAGACAATGTGATTTTCTGGATTTTTTTTCCTCATTTTGTCTCTCATAGTTGATATATACCTATGATGAAAATTACAGGCCTCTCTCATCTTTTTAAGTGGGAGAACTTGCACAATTGGTGACTGACTAAATACTTTTTTGCCCCACTGTATGTGGTAAACAAAAGTGTTAAACAAAATATGTTTCATATTTTAGATTATTCAAAGTAGCCAGTGTTTACCTTGATGACTCTTTGCACACTATTGGCTTTATCTTAACCAGCTTCATGAGGTAGTCACCTGGAATGCTTTTTAATTAACAGGTGCCTCATCAAAATTTAATTAGTGCAATTTCTTGCCTTCTTAATGCATTTGAGATCAAACAGTAAATAGCAGAGGTGGACAAAGTACCCAACCTGATTACTTAAGTCAAAGTACAGATCCCACTGGTCAAATGTTACTCCGATTCAAGTGAAAGTTGTCCAGTCAAACTTTTACTTAAGTTAAAGTACTGAAATACTTGCTTTTAAAAATACTTAAGTATTAAAAGTACATTTTCTGTCAACGCACTGTTGTATTATTGCCACAATGCTTACAAAACCTCATGCCTCTAAAGCAACCGACTGGATTTACAAAATGAACGCATGCTGTGCCATCATGGTGGTTTAACGTTAAGCTAGCTAGTCAGTGAAACTCCACCTGACATGCTAGCAAACACTTTTCAAACTCAAAATCATATTGGGTAGCTAATGCTACTAGAAAAGAAAGATTTCTACATTCTGTTTATTTGGCAAGATTATGCTAAAACATATTTCTGAAACAACTTCAGATAAGTTAACGTTATTCATGTTAGCGTAACTCCGTTTTTACATGCTAACTAACAGTGTCCAAGATAACTAGCTATGTGTTAACGTTAGCCGTGGACAAGGCTATGGCAACTTGGTGGGTAAATCCATAGAAAGTCATTTGACTAACCAGACTGCATAGCTATTGCAACGTTATCGCTAGCTCTAAAAGCACAGACAACTTTGTTGCAAGCTTTCTCTTGGAATAAAACGTTTATATACCTCAATGTGCTTCTGCAGGTTGGACAGCAAGTTTTAATAAGCTGTGATGTGCTCCATTTTAGGCAAACAAAGCAAACGTTTAAAACAAAATGAATCTTTAATCCTTTCAGAAAACTGAAACATGGGTTCTAGCTATAGCCATGCGTGCGTGCATTCTCCAGAAGAACCGCCTCATTCCATTCTGCCATCAACTGATCGTGTTAAATAATGCTGCTGAGAAATCACTGAACTTGATTTTATACAGTCTATGGATGTAACGTGACCTTAGTGATTACTGATAGACTGTCTCAGTGTCACCTGCGAAAAAACCCAATCACATTTAAGAAAAGAAAAAACCTCCACTTTCAAAGCTGCTATAGTAACGAGTAACGAGGACCTTGATAGAAATGTAGTGGAGTGAAAAGTACGATATTTGTCTTTCAAATGTAGTGAAGTTAAAGTCAAAAGTTGCCCAAAAAAATGCTCAAGTAAAGTACAGATACTCAAAAAGTGTACTTAAGTACAGTACTTGAGTAAGTGTACTTCGTTACTGTCCACCTCTGGTAAATAGTAAATAATAAAAATACAGTAAATAGCCCTATTCCACAACTGTAGGAATCCATATTATGTCAAGAACCGCTCAACTAAGTAAAGAGAAACGACATCCATCATTACTTTAAGATATGAAGTATCTTAATTAATACAAATAAAGAAAAAAACACTGCATTAGAAGGTGTGTTCAAACTTTTGACTGGTACTGTATGTGTGGAGATTTGGGAAACAAATTCAGAAGTCGCTACTGCTAAATTCTGGATCCACAAATGACGAAAAATCTAGGTTGCACCAAAATCTAGATTTTCAGTCTACCTTACCTTGGATACCTTGCAGGGCTCGAAATTCGCGGTGGTCCGGTCGCCTGAGGCGACTTAATTCGTCATTTGGCGGGTAATTCCTGTCACTAGCCAGCCCGGCTGGCTAGTTGAAAATAAAAAATATATATGAAGCGAAGATTCAGACTAGGGCTGTGCGATATATCGAATATACTCGATATATCTCCGAAAATTCTGTGTGAGATACATATAATTATTATATCATAACTATCGAGTATTTTATGGTCATCTGCCGACTTGCGTTTGTTTCGTGTTTGTTTAAAACATTTTCCGGTGGTTTTCTCCCTGTCCCTCAGGCAGTAATGTGAGAGGCTGCCTAAGGGTAAAAAAAACAATAACATCACGCACTCGCCAACCAATCCCAGGCGACATCTAGGTGCTGAAAGGAACTTGCGGGAAGATTTCCTAGTTTCGGTTTACAGCGCTGACTCAGTTCGTGCAATCGCTGGTGTTGCATAGGCTACCGTGTAGGGTTGGGCGGTATTACGGTAAGAAGGTATCCCGAGGTATCCAAAAGTACCAACGGTATCGGTCTCATTACCGTCATTTTAAAAAAATATATAATATCTAAATAAATATGGAGTACATGAGGTCATAATATAAAATAATAAATTGAAGATCATCCCGAATAACTGTGTGATCGTATTTTCACTAATTCTATCAATTTCCTAAAGAAGTTCTCATCGCGTGCAGGGTTGTTTATGTCGTTACCATGGCAACCCTGCGTGACATTTGGAGTCTGACAGAAAGCTTCGCAAGAGACTGAGACCGGGGGTGTCATGGCTCAGATGGCTAAGGCACCGTACCATAAATCCGGGGACCCGGGTTCGATTCCGACCCGAGGTTATTTCCCGATCCCGTCTCTCTCTCCCCCGCTCATTTCCTGTCTCTCTATACTGTCCTATCTTAAAAAAAAAAAGAGACTGAGACCACGGTTGAAAGATGGCAAGTCAAGATAATGAGTTAGTGGCAAAAAAAATATATAACAGTGGCAGTATTTTGGTTTCAAACCAAACGAAAAATCTAATATGTCCCCTAAGGCACACCATAGCCTGGGGTACTCCACTTCCACGAGATCTCTCCAATGAGTTGTGTTTTGAGTTGGTTACATGAGTAACAACAAGGTAAAATAATATGACATTTGGGATGTGGGTAATAAACGTTTGAAATGTCATCTACTGAAGAAACGGAAGAAAACATCGTAGCGTAAACTGTTCGGTTTCTGGTGGGAATTAGCAATGCGCTTGCTATCTTTGTTGGGTGTGTTAAACCGTATGGATTTAAGTGGAATAATTGTAAGGAGTTATGTGATCAAGACAACGTTTTAAGCAAGGTAAGGCCATTTGATTATTAATTTCCCCGCCATGGCATGACATGGGCCCATATGATTTTGCCTTGTGCAGCTATCACGCATTTGAATTAGGTTCGCCTCATTTGCGCTGAAGAATATGGTTTATCGCGCAGTCTAAACGGACTTGGGTGTTGGTTGATTCTTTTTCTTTTTTTTATTTCCCATGCTTGAAAGGGTATGATCCTGCTCATCGTGTACTTTTTTTTGATGGAGTAGGTGAAATAGTGCTGCAAATGGCGTTTCAACGCAGACATGTGTAAACGACAGTTGAATGCTATTTTCAAGATGAAGGAAGAGTTGCGTGATGCTTTGAAATATCTCTTAATCCATTCATCAATGCACAAAATTCGCTTTGCTGCTTAATCCATACCACAATGCACACAATTCGCTATGCTGCTTTTAAATAGTACATTTGAGGCATAGGCGCACGTTACACAGTAGGCCGAAACAAAATATTATTTTTTTCTCGGTAATACCGTATACCCCGGGAAAACACAGAGACAGTTTAAAGGTATCAAAATTTGGATACCGCCCAACCCTACTACCGTGTAAGCTCTGTCAATTTCAGCGACAAATAAAAAATGGAAGTGGATGAATTGGTTCCTAAAAGAACTAGTAAGGGGTCAGTCATCCAGCATTTTTTTGGATATTGCGAGGAGGACGTGGAACAGCAAATGCCAATTTGTAAAGTGTGCAAAAAAAACCAGTATCAGAATACTTGGGTCTTGAAATAAATGCACATTAGTCATGAACAGTGGTAACGACTCTCTTTTGTGTTATTTTTGACAGAAGTAAAATTCATACATGAACAAATTTTGGTGAGTTGATTTTCTGTTTGGCTAGTTACTTCGGAAGGTAACTAGTTCGGCTGGCTGGTTAAAAAATATATGAATTTCGAGCCCTGCCTTGGATCAGCTTCGAGCTTGATCACTCAGGCCAAGTATATCTCATATCTCCACTGCCGATTCCCAAAGTAGCAGTTTGCTACAGACCCACTCCAACAATGAGTTCCTGTTCGCTCCAAGGTACTCGGGTGTAGGTGGAATGTCAGGGAAGGATCTGAGCCACTTATCAAGTTCTGTCTTGAACTTTGTCAGCGTAGGGATCGACTTGATGCCCGTAATATACTTTGAGATCTCTACATTAAAAAACAAGATCAACTGTGAGCTACTGCTCACTTACGTATCCCCCCGCTCTCGCTTATATCAGAATGCAAGCAATCGAAGGAATAGGACACTTATTATGAATGTTGACTTCAACAAATAATTAACCCTGAAACAAGTAAGTAAAGAGCCGTGTTCTCCCCAGGGATTTCAAATAGCGTCCTGGTAAACTGTCATTCTGAAATAGCATTTTGCTTCTGGAAATAGTGTCAAAATCCACCCTATGTTTCATAAATACATTCAGTCGGTAAACAAGAAGTCGATGTGCGACAGACCTGAAAACGGTACACACGGTATAGAACACCAAGCTGAAGCTCGGTACCAAATATCAAGCAGTTGTGATTTGTAGTTGCTGAGAAAAGTGTTATGAAAATTTTGTAAATCCACGCTACCGTATATGTTTCGTAAATACATTCAGTCGGTAAACAAGAAGTCGATGTGCGACAGACCTGAAAACAGTATATTCGGTATAGAACCACCAGCTGAAGTTTGGTACCAAGTGGCTATGATTTGTGGTTGCTGAGAAAAAGGTTGTTTCGGACGGATGGAAATACGTAGATACAAGCGGATGGATAGAGGTGAAAAAACAGTATACCCCCTCTCCTTTGGAGCGGGGGTATAATACAACCCCGATTCCAAAAAAGTTGGGACAAAGTACAAATTGTAAATAAAAACGGAATGCAATAATTTACAAATCTCAAAAACTGATATTGTATTCACAATAGAACATAGACAACATATCAAATGTCGAAAGTGAGACATTTTGAAATTTCATGCCAAATATTGGCTCATTTGAAATTTCATGACAGCAACACATCTCAAAAAAGTTGGGACGAGGCAATAAGAGGCTGGAAAAGTTAAAGGTACAAAAAAGGAACAGCTGGAGGACCAAATTGCAACTCATTAGGTCAATTGGCAATAGGTCATTAACATGACTGGGTATAAAAAGAGCATCTTGGAGTGGCAGCGGCTCTCAGAAGTAAAGATGGGAAGAGGATCACCAATCCCCCTAATTCTGCGCCGACAAATAGTGGAGCAATATCAGAAAGGAGTTTGACAGTGTAAAATTGCAAAGAGTTTGAACATATCATCATCTACAGTGCATAATATCATCAAAAGATTCAGAGAATCTGGAAGGATCTCTGTGCGTAAGGGTCAAGGCCGGAAAACCATACTGGGTGTCCGTGATCTTCGGGCCCTTAGATGGCACTGCATCACATACAGGCATGCTTCTGTATTGGAAATCACAAAATGGGCTCAGGAATATTTCCAGAGAACATTATCTGTGAACACAATTCACCATGCCATCCACCGTTGCCAGCTAAAACTCTATAGTTCAAAGAAGAAGCCGTATCTAAACATGATCCAGAAGCGCAGACGTCTTCTCTGGGCCAAGGCTCGTTTAAAATGGACTGTGGCAAAGTGGAAAACTGTTCTGTGGTCAGACGAATCAAAATTTGAAGTTCTTTATGGAAATCAGGGACGCCGTGTCATTCGGGCTAAAGAGGAGAAGGACGACCCAAGTTATCATCAGCGCTCAGTTCAGAAGCCTGCATCTCTGATGGTATGGGGTTGCATTAGTGCGTGTGGCATGGGCAGCTTACACATCTGGAAAGACACCATCAATGCTGAAAGGTATATCCAGGTTCTAGAGCAACATATGCTTCCATCCAGATGACGTCTCTTTCAGGGAAGACCTTGCATTTTCCAACATGACAATGCCAAACCACATACTGCATCAATTACAGCATCATGGCTGCGTAGAAGAAGGGTCCGGGTACTGAACTGGCCAGCCTGCAGTCCAGATCTTTCACCCATAGAAAACATTTGGCGCATCATAAAACGGAAGATACGACAAAAAAGACCTAAGACAGTTGAGCAACTAGAATCCTACATTAGACAAGAATGGGTTAACATTCCTATCCCTAAACTTGAGCAACTTGTCTCCTCAGTCCCCAGACGTTTACAGACTGTTGTAAAGAGAAAAGGGGATGTCTCACAGTGGTAAACATGGCCTTGTCCCAACTTTTTTGAGATGTGTTGTTGTCATGAAATTTAAAATCACCTAATTTTTCTCTTTAAATGACACATTTTCTCAGTTTAAACATTTGATATGTCATCTATGTTCTATTCTGAATAAAATATGGAATTTTGAAACTTCCACATCATTGCATTCTGTTTTTATTTACAATTTGTATTTTGTCCCAACTTTTTTGGAATCGGGGTTGTAAAGATGCTTATTTAGGCTACTTTCTAACCTTTCTAAAATGTATTTTTAAATTAATAAAGGTAAAGAAAAACCATTGAATTAGATGGTGTGTTTAAACTTTTGCCTGGTACTGGATGTTATAGCAGCTGTAAACACTCGTTCCCTCACCAGCCTGTCTATTTGTTTTTATCTTTTTTCTTTTTTTTATTTGTAAGACAAAAAACCCAGAGGAACTGCTGAAGACTTCCCCATGGTGGAAAACTTACTGTTACAAAGCACTGACACTGAAGAGTCGTTCCATAAATAACATCTTCACTATTTGCTTTCTTAAATAACACCACATTCTTTAATGTTCATTATTATCCCCCGCCACAAATTGCACAAGGGGATATAGGAATAGAGTCCGTGCATCCTTCCATCCATCCGTCTGTCCGACGGTTCAATCCGGCCAAGTTTTCTCAGAAACTACATAATGTCCCTGTCAGGTCAAAACCTGCTATGTGACGTTTTTCCTTTTTTACAGGAGACGTAAAAAAACTGAATAAAACTCTGAAATAACAAGCTGAGAAGCCAGTAAAAGTTGTTCCATTATTAGATTGGTCAGTTAAACATCCATCAAAATAGCTAATTGCAGCATTATATTAGAGTAAATTGCAAAAAAATCATCCTTGAGAATTGACCTAAATTGTCACATAGCAGGTTTTGAACTCACAGCGATGATAAGCTGCGTCAATGAAACTTTGCATGCTCATATTATTATCCATGATCTAGCTTGAGTTCGAAAATCATTTACAAGAAATGATTATTTTCAGAGTTATCGCCCTTGATTTATGTTATTGGCCTTAGCACAAGTGGACTCAATCTGGACAAGTTTTCTCAGACACTACATAAGCTACATGAATGAAACGTTGCATGCTCATACTACTGAAAAAAGCTGGGTCTCGTTTTATGGAGGTGTCCTAGCACTTACGACATCATAAGTCAATATTAAAGCAATGGGCTTATAAGGGTGTAAATGTTAAGAGGTCTTCATAAAATGCTCGTGGCGGGGGATAGTGATGACCATGTCTTCTTGTTAGTCTCATATTATGTGGAGTGACTTCCATACAAGTCCATGTGAATGAGCTGCTACTATGGAAACAATAATGTGCTTGGAAAAAGTGTGTTAATGTCAGTAAATACCTATATAAGTAAAGATAATATGAGTAAATTCCTTCGGACCAATCAAATTTGAAAAGTCAACAATACTGTGGTATAATAAAGCATAATTCTGTTTGCTATGCTTGTCTAATCCCTTATGTTTTGTGTCCCCCCCCCCTCTTCCTGTTCTTCCATCAGAGGCAGGCCAAGTATTCTGAGAACAAGCTGAAGTCGATCAAAGCCCGGAATGAGTACTTGCTGACTCTGGAAGCCACTAATTCCTCAGTATTCAAGTATTACATCCATGATTTGTCTGACCTAATAGATGTAAGTAATGGGGAATTGCAACTGCAGTGTCATCGTTTGTTGAAGATGCTTTACATGACGAGTAGAACAGTCTTCTGATGTTTGCGTGTCAGGCAGAAGTGACAGTGTTGCTTCCTGGATTTACGGATTAACTTCTGCATTTTCCTTTTTTAATCCAGTTTGAACTTTGAATATGAATACACTCGGTAGAAGCGATGCAACAAATGTGTCCGATTGTGCTTAAGTAGAAGCTCTTAAGACTTCAAATCCAGGAGCGTTTAAATTATGCACATAATTGCATTTTGGGTTTTAGCCTCACTTCCCCATACCGCACAGCAAAGCCATGATTAAGAAAGTGCTCCCTGAAGTGTTTTGATAAGGATTTAATATCATATTCATAAAATTGTCTGAGTAGAATGAGAAAAAAAAGTTCAGTTTCAAAAACAGCCCCCCCCCCCCCCCCCCCCCCCCAGATTTCTTCGAATTACAGGAACACAAAACGGGAAACTGTGGTTGTTGTGGCCATGTGAATAGTCCCAAGAATCACTCGCCCCATTTTCTTTTTAGCTCTTATTAATTTTAGCTTCATAAGAAAATACTCTGATTCGTTATATTTACCAGTGTGCTTTCGAGTATGTTCTTTTGTGCCACGTTGTATATATACACTCACTGGCCACTTCATTAGATACACCCATACACCTGCTGTTGTATGCAGTTCTCTAATCAGCCAATCCCTTGACAGCAGCACAATGCATCAAATCATGCAGGTAGAAATCAAGAGCTTTAGTGAATGTTCACTTCAAACATCAGAATAGGAAAAATTGTGATCGCTGTGACTTTCACTGTGGCATGGGTGTTGGTTTGAGCCAGATGGACTGGTTTGAGTATTTCAGAAACTGCTGATCTCCTGGGGTTTTCACACACACAGTCTGTAGGGTTTATACAGAATGGTGCAAAAAACAAAACAAACATCGAGTGAGCGACAGTTCTGTGGGTGGAAATGCCTTGTTGATAAGAGAGGTCAGAGGAAAATGGTCAAATTGGTTTGAGCTGCCAGGAAGGATAGACTAACTCATATAATCACTCTTTACAACCGTGGTGAGCAGAAAAGCATCTCAGTATGCAGCAGCAGAAGACCACATTGGGTTCCAGTCCTGCAGCCAAGAACAGGAATCTTAGAATCAAGAACAGGTTCCTAATAAAGTGGCTGGTGTGTGTGTGTGTGTGTGTATATAAACAGTTATTCCACAAAATCGAGTTGTACATGAGCTGATAGCTGATGAGGCGTGTAGCTCCGAGTTATCTATAAGCCATATACGACAAGATTGAGTGGACTAACTATTTTATTCTATCCACATTCACTGGATTTTGAGAAACAGAGCATTTTTATTTATTTATTTTTTTTAAAGATTTTTTTGGGGGCTTTTTGCACCTTTATTGGATAGGACAGTGCAGAGACAGGAAACGAGCGGGAGAGAGAGAGACGGGGAGGGACCGGGAAATGACCTCGGGCCGGAATCAAACTCGGGTCCCCGGATCCATGGCACGGTGCCCCATCCACCCGAGCCATGACGCCCCCTATTTTTTGCAAATTCGATAAATAAAAACTTTATACAAAACGTCAGACAAAATCATTTCCGCTTAGAATGTAAACAAACCGGCAAAATGACAGGAGCAATTTGTGAAAAATGCGATAATAATAATTCTTGAAAACTAAAAAAAGATATGTTCCTACCATCAAATGCTTTTATTCCATATTTTGTTGCTTTTTTGGAGTTTTGTTTTTGGGTAGAGTTTTTATTTTGTCCTCGGTTGGTTCAGCGACACGCTCCACCATTTTGTTTTTCTCTACTCATGGTATATGAGCTGATATACTTGTAGTAGAGTAGCCAATCAGAGCGCGCGATTGCTCATATTCAGTGAATGTGGATAGAATATATTGTGTGTGTGTGTGTGTAATAAGATTTATTTTTGGTATGGATAAAACTGTCTGCACTTAAAACCCAGTTTCTATGAGTGTCCCTTTTAGGTCGCCCCACATCCAGTATGTTCTTGATGCGCTCTGTCCTCCCAGAAGAACCTCTCTCTCTGTTCCCAATACTGTAGCCTAATTCAGAGCCATCCAAATTCAGTTATTTATAATCCAACCTCCTGGCAATATTATTTTCACCTACAAATCTGAAGTGTCCCTGGAGAGAAAAGATCAGCTGTTGGGGTAATGTGTCTACGTTCCACGTGCCTCGGAGAAAGAAATGGGTACAGTGACCTTGCCTCAATACCAGGCTGTCAGAGCCGTCTGAGTGGTGGGCATCAATCTCTGATGGGCTGTTTTCTTCAGACGCCTCTGAGACGTGCTGTCTAAGCCGAGAGAGGGAGAGGGACAGGACGAGAAAAAATGCTTAAAGTAGAGCGTAGATTAAATTCATGATCAGGCTTGAGGGAAAGTGTCTGTGCAATTCTTGTGTCACAATGTACTGCTAGACTAAATCAGCAAGCTGCTTCTGCATGTCCTCCACACTTGTTTGCCTGTGTTTGAGCTGAACATGTAATCATATAAACAGTTGGCAGACAGTGTAGGCAGCGGCGCACTGGGAGCCAGTATTCTTAGTCACAGCATAATGACAAGTTTCACGTCAAATGTCCTCAATTTCCAGATAGAATTAGTACTGTGTAATGATACATTTATTGTGGTCTGAAATATAAGTGCATGATCTGTTTACGCAGTACGATTAACTATAAACCAAGCACAGAGACCAAAGACGCTGAAGGCTGAAATGTCTGGATTAAAATAAGTAAATAGTTTGCATTTATAATTTATCATATTGTAATGGTAGTCATATTGCTGCCACATATTGAAAGCTATATTATGTTTCTCTGTCCTGTCTTAATTTCCTTACTTTGAGGTCAGCCTGACTTATCCTCAGTGCGTTTTATCCGAATCAGAGATGAAATATGAAATTTGCCTCAAAGGTCATCAGGGTTTTGGTTCTGCTTGCAGTCTGATTCTGTAGGATAATAAGCATCGAAGGCCAAATAAGGACGCCACGTGCAGTGCAGAAAGCATTACAGATTAGGTCATCTGAGGCTGGTCAAAATCAAGGACGTGATTAGTGTCATGACTACGGAGACTGATAGGAGAGTGTGCTGTAATGCCTAAGTCTGTTCATGCCTAATACTTTAAGAATGCCCAGCGTTGGCAGTGCCAAATTATTCACTGTAACCTAATATATGGAAATGTGCTAATGCTTTTTTATACAATGATCATAAATTGGTACTTTATAAATAGATTAGTCAATAAATTAATACCCTTGCAAATTCTGCCATTTTCCTCTCTCTCTCTCTCTCTCTCTCTCTCTCTCTCTCTCTCTCTCTCCATCAGAAGTAAAGTTCTATAATTTTAAAGCCAACACAAGAAAATTGCATTGAAAAAATCCATATCAGTTGTACTGAAAGATGGCCCACCTACGGGTACCTCGACATTTATAACCTAATCTAGTTATGGAAAAAAAAACATCAAATTTAAAATAAGTATAAGTTTACAATAAGGAATGAGTTCTCACTTTGATTATCAGTGTTACAGGTCAAACATTTCAACCTAGGTTATTGTTTTTTGACCTGGGTTAAAATTTTTAACCTAGTTCATAATTTCCAACCTCAGTAAAATTTTGGATTATCTAAGAATCTTAAAAGGGAATTTCTGTCACTTCTTTCTTCCATCCACTTCCTCTCTGTCTACACCTACCTCTTATTTCCTCTCGTCTGTTCCTATTTACCTAATTAGAATTTTTTTAGCATATTGTTTTTCATACTAGGATTCAAACTCAGAACCTTCTGTAATAAGACTGGACTCATTAATAAAAAAAATATTAAAAAAGAATATATATATATATATATATATATATATATATTAGTGCTGTCAAAAATGTCGCGTTATTATCGCGTTAACTTGACTCAATTTTAACGGCGATATTTTTTTTATCGCGAGATTAACGCTCTGTGACATGATGTAGGTTTTTCATAAGCTTTTGAAACTGCCAGGAACTTGGAACAGAGACTTTGCTTAGAAAAACGATAGCAGCTAGACTGTAATGCCACGCCCCGCACAGCCAGAGTCCTCTGCCCTCCCCCCAAAGAACCAGCGCGGGCAGGGCGCGCTAGCCCCGCGCCTCGGGACGAAGAGCCACGGTGCTCGGCTTAGGTTTCGTTTTCCCATCGGCGGCTCCAGCCCAACTTTGCAGTGGCTGTGACAAGACGTGTTATGCTCTGCAATAAAAAAAAAAAAAAAATTGGTACAAAGCAAGCCCATTCACTTTTTTATGCTGATAAGAGAATTACAGTGGTTTTTCATGTGACAAAAATGTGCGATTAAATTGCGATTAATCGCGAGTTAACTATGACAGTCGCGACATTAATCACGATTAAATATTTTAATCACTTGACAGCACTAATATATATATATATATATATATATATATTTTTTTTTTTTTTTTTTATTAATTTTTTTTATTAATGAGTCCAGTCTTATTACATCATCAAGTCGTTTAAAATACAAAGTCTTCCCAAATCCTAACCCTAAACCTAGGTATAGCAGGTGAAAAGTCTAATTCAGTCCAAATTGCTTGAAACTCATGTCATTGAATTCAGAATTGAATGCAGAACGGCATACTTTTTACAGAATTAAAATATGTTTATGGCGGCACGGTGGTGTAGTGGTTAGCGCTGTCGCCTCATAGCAAGAAGGTCCTGGGTTCGAGCCCCGGGGCCGGCGAGGGCCTTTCTGTGTGGAGTTTGCATGTTCTCCCCGTGTCCGCGTGGGTTTCCTCCGGGTGCTCCGGTTTCCCCCACAGTCCAAAGACATGCAGGTTAGGTTAACTGGTGACTCTAAATTGACCGTAGGTGTGAATGTGAGTGTGAATGGTTGTCTGTGTCTATGTGTCAGCCCTGTGATGACCTGGCGACTTGTCCAGGGTGTACCCCGCCTTTCGCCCGTAGTCAGCTGGGATAGGCTCCAGCTTGCCTGCGACCCTGTAGAAGGATAAAGCGGCTAGAGATAATGAGATGAGATGAAAATATGTTTATCTGTTCTTGAGATATTACAAATCAAAGATTGAAAAAAAAAAACTGCTTAATTTTTAAAAAGCTGCTGTAATATTCTGTATGAGGATCACATGGTCCAAATGGACCTCATTTAACTAATGAGATCAAATATTTTTTCTTAATAACTTTTCAAATTTTCAAGATATTTACATGGAAATTGGCAGGTTGTATACTGAACACAAAGTCTAAAAAATTAGTAAAAACAAATTATGCAAATTACTATTTAATTAGTATAAATTATGCTAATTAGGCAAAACTGTTAAATCGGTACACACTCTTCTTCAAAGTTTCACCAAATGGCTTTGTTTGTGCAATATAAAGCTGATTTTAACTCTCATTTATACATCACAAAATGTTATTTATAAAACATTATAAAATTTGCATAAATAAGCTCTGAATGTCATTCACATCTACCATTCTCTACCAAAATAAAATAGTAATAAAACAATATTTCTAACACCCTCTTTGTGCTCTGTAGACCTTTGTATTTCTAAGTAGGGCCTACTAGTGTTTATATGAAAGACTATAAATGATTATTTTGATTAATATTCACAGCTTTCAAGGCGAACCTCGAAAAAACTGTGCGAGTCACATCCAATAAACAATTCCAATTATAATTGAATTGAAATTGACACTTGCGTTTCTGACTTTTGGTTTTTTTTTTAAAAATATCATTCCGAGCACTAAGATCTCAATATTTTTAATCAAAACAGCTACAGTTATATTCTAAAATAGTTATTTATTGACATGAATCAGTTTGATTTGAAAAAATAAGTAGGTAAAGCTATGAAAACTCACTTCAGAGTCTCCTGTGAATCATAACATCAAAACTAGCTGACGGAAAATTTTGCTGAATACTTCATCAGAAACAGTGAGAGAGAGAGAACATCCCTATAAAAATTATCTGATTGATATTCACGAGCAATCCAGTCAGAAACTGATCAGAAGAGAGAGAGAGAGTCTGACAGCTTTGCCGTGACTCAAAAAACACTGGCAGTTTCCTGACGTCACGCGAGCAGTTTTTACTCTGTTGTACCAACTTCAACCTGCCGTTACTCCTAAAGTACTGGACATATCTTAATGAGATACATTTCTTTGGAGAGCAGCGATTATAAGCTTTTTAATAATAGTCTTCATGTTAGAAAATATTCAAGAGTTAAGCAACGACAGATTTGGAAACTTAGATAAGCGTCTGCATGCAGAATTTTCGTAGCACGGCTAGCGAGCATCTGATATGCCGACTAATCCTAACCCTAGATGTAGTTAGTCTCCCTAATGCAAGTAGCAACTTATGAACTGGGTTAAAAATTCTAACCTAGGTTGAAAAATTCCACCCGACTTGCAATTCTGACCATCATCCAGATGTTGTAAAACTTGCAGCATTAAACACAAGCCTCACTGTGTTCTGTTCACTGCACTGATGTCATGAAATGATAATGAGATAATGAGTGCATTGTATATACACAGATGCTGTTGTGTTACTGAACTGGTACTGATTACTGATTAGGAAACATGTCTTCTCTCTTCTTCTCTATACGCTGAGCAGTGCTGTGATCTGGGCTATCACGCCTCTTTAAACCGAGCTTTGCGCACCTACCTCTCGGCTGAGTATAACCTGGAGACGTCTCGTCACGAGGGGCTGGACATCATCGAGAACGCTGTGGACAGTCTGGATCCTCGCAGTGACCGGCAGCGCTTTATGGAGATGTATCCCACCGCTTTCTGTCCTCCGGTCAAGTTCGAGTTCCAGCCACACATGGGAGATGAGGTTAGAAATGCTTGTTGTTGTTGTTTTTGTCTTTCTCCAGCATATTATATGAAATTAAGGTTTGGTTCTGTGCATAATGGAAAATCCATTACGAGATAGCTTTCGGTTGTTAAACATTGACCAGTATCGACATTGACAATCAAAGTTAATTGAAAGAATGCTAACCACAATTTGAAAATAATCCAGCTACAAGTTTATGTATTATTGTCTGTGCAGTGATTTTAAAAGGTCTGTTTTGTGTTAGTGACTCAGTACAAATTAGAAAAGGTATGCAAATGAGAAACTGGTTTCAGTGTGGTTAGAGTGGTTTCATTTCCCAGTTTTAATATGCCTCAGCTGCTAGGGAAACATTAAAACAGGAGCCTAGGACAAATCACATTCCAGCTCTTACCCTGGAGGTGATTATTGTAATTTGATTGCAAATTTGGGAGCAAAATTCAGTGTTTGTCACTGAGATCATGCCCGAGTCCATTTTACATCGAGTTGCTTTGTGGTTCTGGTGTCCTAGTGAGTAAAACTAAATTGGCTTGCACATTGGGCTTATGGTTTTAAGGTTATTTTGTCCTTTCAGATGTGTTAATAAGTGTTTTCTCTCCTTCAGGTGTGCCAGATCACGGCGCAGCCTCCAGTCCAGGCTGAGCTGATTCTGAGGTTCCAGCAGCTCCAGTCACGCCTGGCCACGCTGAAAATTGAGAATGAGGAGGTCAGCAAGTAAAATATTATAACACTTCCATTTTGCTGGCTAGCATCACAGAGAGCCTGGCTACACTGTCTTCTGCTTGTTATCACAGTCCAGACTTTTAGCTTTCACTGGAGAATTTGGTATAATTTTAGCTCACCAGCCGTAGGGCGAAGAGTTATTGCCATCACACGGCATCCGTCGTCAGTCCGTCCATCCGTCCACAATTCACAAAAATCTAGAGTTGGACAGTAACGAAGTACATTTACTTGAGTACTGTACTTAAGTACACTTTTTGAGTATCTGTACTTTACTTGAGTATTTTTTTTGGCAACTTATGACTTTAACTTCACTACATTTGAAAGACAAATATCGTACTTTTCACTCCACTACATTTATATCAAGGTCCTCGTTACTCGTTACTATGAAGCAGTTTTGAAAGTGGATGTTTTTTTCTTTTCTTTTCTCAAATGTGATTGTTTTTTCGCAGGTGACACTGAGACAGTCTATCAGTAATCACTAGGGTCACGTCACGTCCATAGACTGTATAAAATCAAGTTCAATGATTTCTCGGCAGCATTATTTAACACGATCAGTTAATGGCAGAATGGAAGGAGGCAGTTCTTCTGGAGAATGCACGCACTCATGGCTATAGCTAGACCCCATGTTTCAGTTTTCTGAAAGGATTAAAGATTCATTTCGTTTTAAATGTTTGCTTTGTTTGCCAAAAATGAACCACATCATGGCCTACAAAAACTCGCCATCCAACCTGCGGAAGCATATCGAGGTATATATACATTTTATTCCAAGAGACAGTTTGTAATGAAGTTGTCTGTGCTTTTAGAGCTAGCGATAACGTTGCAATAGCTCTGCAGTCTGGTTAGTCAAATTACTTTCTTTGGATTTGCCTGCCAAGTTGCCATCGCCTTGTCCACGGCTAACGTCTACGCGTAGCTAGTTAACTTGGACACTGTTAGTTAGCATGTAAAAACGGAGTTACGCTAACATGAATAACGTTAACTTATCTGAAGTTGTTTCAGAAATATGTTTTAGTATAATCTTGCCAAATAAACAGAATGTAGAAATCTTTCTTTTCTAGTAGCATTAGCTACCCAATATGATTTCGAGTTTGAAAAGAATTTGCTAGCATGTCAGGTGGAGCTTCACTGACTAGCTAGCTTAACGTTAAACCACCATGATGGCACAGCATGCATTCTGTCTTTGGTAACGACATTAGGTTTTGTAAGCGTTGTGGCAATAATACAACGATGCGTTGACAGAAAATGTACTTTTAATACTTAAGTATTTTTAAAAGCAAGTACTTCAGTACTTTAACTTAAGTAAAAATTTGACTGGACAACTTTCACTTGTATCACTTGTATCACAAGTTACTTCCTGGTTTTGTGATTTCTCATTAACAAGTTGCTAATGAGGCCAATTAACAAACTTTCAGGAAAATCACTACTCCTTCTTCAGTTTTCAATGGATTTTGATTCGGATTGTTTTGTTTTGAAGATCAAATTGTTCTAATGAAAAGCAGCTTAGCTAATTATAAACGAGTCTGGTTTCTCATGGTCCAGCCGTGTGAGCTACTGCATCACTGACACTCTGATTTCATTAAATGGTGCCAAGACCTGCCTACTTTAACCAGCACCTCAACGCTGGCCTATCAGCTGTTATTCACGTTGCACGATTTATCACTGAAAAATGCAGCAGTATTTTGTTTGGGACCATCTCACGGTTTCTACAAGTGAGATTAGACATCAAACAATCAACTGGTGAAAGAATTATATCGGAAATGTACTGTGTTGTGGGAGGTTTTTTTTTAAATACATTTGACAGTGTAAACTATGCAGAACTGCAAATTATTTTCCTTTGGGATTGACAGGTCTGCCATAGATTTTTCTTAAAAGTATCACATTTACTTCCCAAAACACTTTTGTTAAAAGACATGTCAGATGCTCTGTAGGCCATGGCAAATAGTCTGAGACAAAGCCATCAAAGACTTAAAGACTGAGACCACATGTCTTATTGATGCATTAGAATGAGATGGTGGTAAATTTGTTCTTATGCCTTAGAGAGACTGGCAATGTCTTCTGTCCTGTCAGTGAACCAAATAACACACAGCTGGGCTCATCTCTATTACCCCGCTTTTATTTGTTTATCTATTTTTTTTAAACTCTGCCCATTTCTTTTTTCTAAACGTTAATCTTAATCTTATCCTCAGGTTGTGAAATTTCTGGATGCTTGCAAGTGGTTGGGAAAAAGAGGCTCATCAGATGGTCATCAACCTGCTTTTATTTCCTCTGCCTTTCTTCTCCTATCTTCATTCCACATTCTTCCGTTTTCTTTTCTTCTGGCTGTAGACTAAACCATGTGGGTAGGCTGATGGGCTGCTGAAAGTGCAAAAGATGACTTTGATGGAGGGGGGGTTGAAATTTAGCCACCGGTTGTTCCACTGAACGGTTTGGGCATGTATTTATATCATTATCCTTACCACATAAAGGTTGATAATACTGTTGATTTGAGTCCAACTGGTGGACACTTGGTTCCTAAAAGTTCCTTGGGCCGTGACTTAAGATCTGCCCAGGAATAGGGATGCACCGTAGACATTTTTGGTCCTAAAAGTATAAACACGTCATCAAGTGATATGAGGTTGGGGTTATTTCCTGGACTGCTGACTTGGATCAGTCTTCAGTGGGAAGAGATTTGAGATTTCCTGTCTACTGCCCACAGAAATGTCACCCTGTTTAAAAAAAATGACAGCAGTCAGGAGAAGAGAATATTGTATATCCCAGATGCAAAGCAAGGCTTTCTCTGGGCCACAACCTTGTTACGTTCCTTTGGAGTTCTGCTCCAGCTGTTTCCTAATGTCCACTGTGCAGTGCAAAATGCAAATATGCAGAAACCCTGACAAAAATATATGAGATTTGCTGTCAATCGCTTACTCAGAACCATTCAGAAGACTTACCACCCATTCCAAAGCCCTGATAACACAGACTCCTTTCATTAATGTTAAATAAACATCTCTTTACAGAAAACTTCACCATTTCAGCAATTATACTTTTTTCTTGGTTGAATAACAACATTTTCTTAATCGTTTTTACTATTCGGCTTAGAATATGTGAAGCGTCCACCATACAAGTCCCTGTGAATGAGTTTTTTCGATAGAAATGATAACTTATCAGATTGAGCGCGACCATATACACCATTTAATTTGAATTACAGACAGAACTACTGTCAAAGCTGCTCTTCTGGAAACTTCAACATCTTCAGATTAGAGAATTCAAAATGCTGTGGTACGAGTGATTTATCACCTTAATACATTTTGTTATTTACACTGCATTCCTGGAGTCGGGCGGCACAGTGGTGTAGTGGTTAGCGCTGTCGCCTCACAGCAAGAAGGTCCTGGGTTCGAGCCCTGTGGCCGGCGAGGGCCTTTCTGTGTGGAGTTTGCATGTTCTCCCCGTGTCCGCGTGGGTTTCCTCCGGGTGCTCCGGTTTCCCCCACAGTCCAAAGACATGCAGGTTAGGTTAACTGGTGACTCTAAATTGACCGTAGGTGTGAATGTGAGTGTGAATGGTTGTCTGTGTCTATGTGTCAGCCCTGCGATGACTTGGCGACTTGTCCAGGGTGTACCCCGCCTTTCGCCCGTAGTCAGCTGGGATAGGCTCCAGCTTGCCTGCGACCCTGTAGAACAGGATAAAGCGGCTAGAGATAATGAGATGAGATGAGATTCCTGGAGTCTACCATTCATCAACAAGCAGTTTTTACTGCACTATATGTAAATCAGTCATATTTTCAGACATGTCTACAGTTCTTTATTTACTTTAGGCCTTTCTTCTTGTTTATGCTAATTTTTTCATTCACTCAAACTGAGTTAGTGCGTTTTACGATGAAACTGTCCTCAAGCTGTCGTCATCATTCCCGGATATGGAGTGGCTTCCGTTTACACACGAGCCCTCCTGATATACCAGGAATTATTACATCCGCATTCACTGGATATGAGCAATCGTGCGCTCTGATTGGCTACTCTGGTACTAGGATATCAGCTCATATACCATGAGTAGAGATAAACAAAATGGCAGAGCGTTTTGCTGAACCAACCAAGGATGAAATAAAAACTCTACTCAAAAACAAAACCTCCAAAAATACATAAAAAAGCAGCAAAATCTGGAATAAAAGTAGATATCGAACAGGCGTTTGAAATTTGAAATGACTTATCTTATTTATTTGACTGTCTCAGTAATGCGTGAAATGGTTTAAACGTTGCATGATTACATCGTATTTGAAGGTTGAAAATTTCAACCAGGCTCAAGCAGGTTATTGTCAGCTGTCAAGTTAAGAATCAGTGCAATAAGGAAAACTTGAAACTTTTTTACAAAGTATAGAGAAATTATTCTACCCACACTGACTGAATATGAGCAATCATGTGCTCTGATTGGCTACTCTACTACTAGGCTATCACCTCATATACTGTGAGTAGAGAAAAACAAAATGGCAGCGCATGTTGCTGAACCAACCGAGGATGAAATAAAAACTCTACTTGAAAACAAGACCCCAAAAATTATCAAGTATTTAAAAGAAACAGAAATAGCTGAAAGATATGTTTTTTTGGTTTTGTTTCCCTGATATCGCCTGCTCCACACTCCAGCCCAGTAGGTGGCAGTTATGCACCTTTAAGTTGGTTTGCCAACCACCAAAAAACCTTAAAGAGGAAGAAGAAAACCCAAAAAAATAAAAAAAAAAAGCAACAAAATATGGAATAAAAGTATTTGATGGTAAGAACATATCTTTTTTATTTTTCAAGAATTATTATTATAGCATTTTTCACAAATTGCTACTGTCATTTCACCGGTTTGTTTACATTCTAAGCGGAAATGATTTTGTCAAACGTTTTGTATAAAGTTTTTCATCTCATCTCATTATCTGGCGGCACGGTGGTGTAGTGGTTAGCGCTGTCGCCTCACAGCAAGAAGGTCCTGGGTTCGAGCCCCGGGGCCGGCGAGGGCCCTTCTGTGCGGAGTTTGCATGTTCTCCCCGTGTCCGCGTGGGTTTCCTCCGGGTGCTCCGGTTTCCCCCACAGTCCAAAGACATGCAGGTTAGGTTAACTGGTGACTCTAAATTGACCGTATGTGAGTGTGAATGGTTGTCTGTGTCTATGTGTCAGCCCTGTGATGACCTGGCGACTCGTCCAGGGTGTACCCCGCCTTTCGCCCATAGTCAGCTGGGATAGGCTCCAGCTTGCCTGCGACCCTGTAGAAGGATAAAGCGGCTAGAGATAATGTGATGTGATGTGTGTGATCTCATTATCTCTAGCCGCTTTATCCTGTTCTCCAGGGTCGCAGGCAAGCTGGAGCCTATCCCAGCTGACTACAGGCGAAAGGCGGGGTACACCCTGGACAAGTCGCCAGATCATCACAGGGCTGACACATAGACACAGACAACCATTCACACTCACATTCACACCTACGCTCAATTTAGAGCCACCAGTTAACCTAACCTGCATGTCTTTGGACTGTGGGGGAAACCGGAGCACCCGGAGGAAACCCACGCGGACACGGGGAGAACATGCAAACTCCGCACAGAAAGGCCCTCGCCGGCCACGGGGCTCGAACCCAGGACCTTCTTGCTGTGAGGCGACAGCGCTAACCACTACACCACCGTGCCGCCCGTATAAAGTTTTTATTTATCAAATTTGCAAAAAATAAAAATGCTCTGTTTCTCAAAATCCAGTGATTGTGGATAGAATAAAACGGTTATTCCACTCAATCTGGTCATACATGGCTTATAGCCAACTTGGCGTTACGTGCCTCGTCAGCTATCAGCTCATGTATGACTCAATTTCATGGAATAATTGTTAATTACCTCCGCCAAGGAGGTTATGTTTTCTGTAGCGTTGGTTTGTTTGTTGGTTTGTCTGTTAGCAACATTATGGAAAAAGTTATGAACGGATTGCTCTGAAATTTTTTCCAGAGGTGTGACTGGGCACAAGTAACAATCCATTAAATTTTGGCGGTGATCCGGATCACTTTCTGGATCCCGGAATTTTTTAAAGGATTCTTGGCGGAGGTCTGCGCTCTCCGAGTGCTTTTCTAGTCTTTCTTGTTATACCTCGTGCAGCAGTCTTCCTGCAGTTTCGACACATGGTGCCTTCTCGATTATTTATCCTTAATTTTCTGAAGTGCCTGGCTAAAAGGAGAAATAGAAACTTCCTCCCATTTTTGTCACGAGACAGTTCATCTCACTTCAGTGCCTTATCTTCTAATGCCCTCTCCTTTTTATCCTGCTGAGCTACTAATTTGATAAATATGGGTTTTTTTGCTGGAAAGGTTAGCAGATGAGACATTAGACAGAATGATGCTCACTTTCTCTTCCAGCTCTTACTCACTCAATTTGTTTTCATTATTCAGTAGATATTCTCTCAGTTTCACACTAAATCCACACTCGTTTGATTCTCTGGCCTCTGCAGAAAGAATCTGTTGGTTCTGCTGGAGATAAACATCAGCGAGGCAGATGAAAGTCAGAAAGCTGTGCTCTCTGCACCCACTGCAATGTGAAGTCACATATTGCTGATAACTTGAAGAACAGCAAGCTGTCTGCTGTTTAACAGGCTGCCATGTACATTCACACCAGTTTAAAAAAAAAGTTAAAAGTAGTGTAAATGGTGAAATGGAGATATCAGCAAACGTATTTAGTATTTTATAATGCTCACGATACAGTATATTTCATTAGTTCTGTTCAGGTTTGCTCTCTGTTATGGCCTTTAAAGCATGTACTTTAAGCTTTAAGCATGCATTTCCTTTTCCTTGACTACATGCTAAAAGATTGTGCACACAAACAAGTGTGGTGGCTTTCTGGTGAAGATACTGTCACGGACACTCTGCGACTTAGAGCTGAAAAAACAGGAGAGTCTGAAACATGTGAATGGCTTGCAGCGTGTTTAGGCCAGAACGAAGGCAAGTGAGTCATCTGGGTCAAAGACAAGTAGTAAAGAGACATAAGGGTTTGTTCTGGTGTTTTTAGGTCTCCACTGATTTTTCTCCAGTAATTATTCTCCTCGCAGGGTTTTAAAGTGAAAATGGCAACAAATTTATGGCTTATTCCAACATGTTGCTGTTTAATTCATTGTATAATGGGGGAAATTGGAAAGGTTTCCCAGTTGATAATGAAATAAGACCACAGGCATTCTTTTACATCAAATTATGATTTAGAAAAATGCTGCCTAGTAAATCCAAATTGCAACTGGCACAATCCAATGATCATTTCCTTGATGGTGTAAAATCTCATCTCATCTCTATTTCTAGTCGCTTTATCCTTCTACAGGGTCGCAGGCAAGCTGGAGCCTATCCCAGCTGACTATAGGCGAAAGGCGGGGTACACCCTGGACAAGTCGCCAGGTCATCACAGGGCTGACACATAGACACAGACAACCATTCACACTCACATTCATACCTACGCTCAATTTAGAGTCACCAGTTAACCTAACCTGCATGTCTTTGGACTGTGGGGGAAACCGGAGCACCCGGAGGAAACCCACGCGGACACGGGGAGAACATGCAAACTCCGCACAGAAAGGCCCTCGCCGGCCATGGGGCTCGAACCCAGGACCTTCTTGCTGTGAGGCGACAGCGCTAACCACTACACCACCATGCCGCCCATGGTGTAAAATATTTATTTTATTTTTTAAAAATGGAAATACAACCCCAAATCAGAAACAGGTGGGGACAGTATGGAAAATGCAAATAAAAAAAGAAAGCAGTGATTTCTAAATTTACTTTGACTTGTATTTCATTGCGGACAGTATGAACCCAAGATATTTAATCTTTTGTCTGGTCAACTTCATTTCATTTGTTAATATACATCCATTCCTGAGTTTCAGGCCTGCAACACATTCCAAAAAAAAAAGTTTGGATAGGGCAATTTAGGGCTAATAATGAGGTAAAACAATTAAATAATAATGTGATTTGAAACAGGTGATGTCAACAGGTGATTGTAATCAGGATTTGGTACAAACTCAGTATCCAGGAAAGACCTAGTTTTTGAGGAGCAAAGATGGGCCGAGGATTTCCAGTTTGTCAACAAATGCATGAGAAAACAAGCGTTGCCAGGCAAAACAAACCTCGCCCGGTAGCACTTGTGATGAATATGAAGGAAGATATCGGGAAAAAATTATTTTGACCTTTTTTGGTGACCTTGACCTTGATTTTGACCTTGTGTGTGAACATACTTGGACAATAAACATGGTTCTGATTCTGATTCTCTGCTGCTCTCAGCCAATCAGAACACACTGTACTGCTCTCAGCCAATCAAAACACACCATACTGCACTTTTACACTCTTACATTCGTACAGCACGATGATATATTGGCTACTGCCTCTATATGAAGCAGTAGCCACAAAAACCTTGACCTTGACCAGATAACCCCCAAAATGTTGGAGGTTCTATTTGAGACCAATGCCCATCTATCCTGAAAGTTTCATGAAGATTGGTCCAGCTCTTTTCCGGTAATATCATTAACAAACTAAAAACCCACCCCCCACCCTCGCTCCCTGGTGGACTCCATCCCAGGCAAGGTAATTATTGAAAACAATGTTCTTCAGAGAAAGATAGGAATGGATTTGGATATTTCACCTTCTACGTTGCATAATATCATTAAACAATTCAAGGAATCTAGAGGAATTTTGGTGCGTAAAGGGCAAGAGCTCAAGCCTAAGCTGAACACCCATGATCTCTGATCCCTCAGACGGCACTGCATCAAGAACCATCATTCATCTCTCGCTGATATGATGATGATGATGATGGATTGAGTCATCGATATGATGAATCTCCGTCCCCGGCCACTTAGTGTCTATGTCTGCGATGGCTGATCAGCCCGATGCGCGAAGCGTAAACTCGCTGACAGTCAACGCAGACAGACTGCGAATCTTGTGAAGCTTGTGGGGCAGTAATAGCAGTAATAGCAGCATGGCGACGATGACACTGTTCATTCAGCCTGGCAGTCCTCGCTTCCTCAAACAGCTGGCATCCCTTGTTGCAGGTCCTGCGCCACTGAGTCCGATCTTTGGCGGTCTTCTCGAATGACCCAGGGTCGATCCCGTAGCCCATCAGAGAAGCTTTAAGGACATCTTTGTAGCGCTTACGCTGTCCGCCCTGCGATCTTTTTCCAGTTGACAACTCGCCGAACATGAGGGCTTTTGGAATCCTTTCAGGACCCATGCGCACTACATCCCCGGCCCAGCGTAGCTGTGCGCGTGTAACAAGCGATTCTACACTTGGGATATTACAGCAATCTAAAACTGTAGTGTTAGGAACTTTGTCCTTCCAGGTCAAGTTGCAGATCTTGCGAAGGCAGCGTTAATGGAACTGCTCCAATGCTTTGATGTGATGACGGTATTGAGTCCATGTTTCACAGCCATAGAGGAGAGTGCTCAGTACCACAGTCCTGTACACTTGGACTTTTGTACTTAACCATATGCCATGGTCAGACCAGAGGCGGTGTTGCAGCTGGCCATAGGAAGAACCAGCCTTACTGATGCGTGCTGTGATTTTGTCATCGATTTTAGCATTCTGTGCAAGAATACCTCCAAGATAGCAGAATTTCTCAACCGATTTCAATACTTCTCTGCACACAGTGATGGACTGAGAGCATGGTGGTGATCCAGGCCTCGGCTGGTGTAGTACCTCTGTCTTCTTGATGCTGATGGTAAGGCCATATCTGCAGCAAGCTCTTGAAAAGTTGTCAACAATGAGCTGAGCGTCATCAAAGGAATGGGCAATAAGAGCACAATCATCCGCATACAGTAGATCCCGGAGTAGCATAGATGACGTTTTGGTCTTGGCCTGAAGATGTCTTAAGTTGAAGATGCTGCTATCACTTCTAAAGCAAATCATTACACCTTTATCGCAGTCTTTGAAGGCATCGTGGAGCATGGCTGAAAACACGATGCTGAAAAGCAGGGGAGCCATGACACAACCTTGCTTGGTTCCATTGCCGACGGCAAAAGGCGCAGAAATTGAGCCTTGGTCTACAATGCGGCCAACCATGCCATCATGAAACAAGCGGGTGATGTTGACTATATGGGGAGGGCATCCAGCTTTGGCAAGTATTTTCCAAAGACCCTCACGACCCACTGAATCAAAGGCCTTTGTAAGATCAATGAAGACCATGAAAAGCTCCATGTTTTGCTCAACACACTTTTCCTGTACTTGCCTTGCTGAGAAGTGCATATTGGTGGTGCCACGCGAGGCACAAAATCCGCACTGGCTTTCTAGGATTACCTCATCCACAATAGCAGCAGTAAGGCGATTGATGAGGATCTTTGCAAGAATTTTACCCGCTATTGCCAGGAGTGAAATGCCGTGGTGATTGTCACAGATGTGTCTGTTACCTTTGTTTTTGAAAAGGTGCACAAACAGGGCATCTTTAAAGTCCTGTGGAACAGCTTCCCTATCCCAGATAACATTAAACAGCTGCGTAAGCTCGACTGCAGCTGGCTCGCCACCACACTTGTAGATTTCGGCAGGTATCCCATCGGCGCCAGTCGCTTTTCCTGGTAAGAGCTGTTTAACAGCCTTGATGGTCTCGGCTTCTGTGGGACCATTGTCAAGTTCTTCATGGATGGGTCTTTGAGGAAGTTGGTCAATGGCTTCATCAGAGATGGTCGACACACAGTTCAATACAAAATTAAAGTGTTCTGTCCACCGGTTGAGAAAGCCAGTCTGATCTTTGATGAGCGTCTGGCTGTCCGCAGCATACAATGGCGTGCTGCCACAGGATGAGAGACCGTAAACAGCCCTCAGTCCAGCGAAGAAGGCTTTGGAGTCTTTCCGGTCATAAGCAAGTTGCAGATCATCCGCGCGATCTTTCCACCAATGGTTCTTCATGTCTCTCAGGGTGGCCTGTGCTTCTCTCTTGAGACAAAGGTAAGGAGTCTTTCCTGGACTGGGATGATTTATCCATCACGTATCTGATGTGGGCATGGTGTAGGCGAACCAAGAGATCCTGAACTGTGGGATCATTTTCATTGAACCAATCACAATGTTTACGTTTCACGAACCCGATGGTTTCCTCTGCAGAGCTATGGAGTGCGTCACGGAGAGTGCTCCAGTGATCCTCAAGAGACAGTCCCTCTGTTCTGATACTATTCAAGGCACTTTCGGACTTTTGAAGAAACTGAGTTGCCACTCCAGGGGAGGACGGTTTTCGGACATCAAGCTTCTTAGCTGGCACCGCCGGTCTAACCCTCCTTTTTGGTGTTTTGAAGGAGAATGCAATGGTGATATGGAGTAAACGGTGATCGGAGAAGCAGGTAGAGCCCAACATGGATCTTGTATGGTGGACATCACTAACATCCCTCTGATGGACAATGGCAAAGTCGATCTGATGCCAATGCTCAGAGCGAGGGTGCATCCAAGTGGTTTTCCTTGCACTACGTTGTTGGAATAAGGTGTTCGTGATGACTAGCTGGTGCTGCGTACATGTTGTAAGAAGGAGGATTCCATTTGAGTTCACCTGCCCAACGCCATGTCGACCAATGACTTTGTCCCAGAAGGTGAAGTCATAACCCACCCTGGCATTGAAGTCGCCCGGTAACACGAGTTTGTCTGAACGAGGGATGGCTTATAAGAGTTTGTCTAGTTCTTCATAGAATTGCTCTTTAGTCTCGTCAGTGTGGGTCATGGTAGGGGCGTACGCACTGATTAAGGTGACATAACCAGCTTCTAGGTGAAGACGAAGCGACATAAGGCATTCATTGACCCCATGGGGGACAGAGTCTAAAAGGCTGAGATACCAGTTGTTAATGGCAAAGCCGACTCCAGCTTGTCTGGGTTCGTCTTTAGGTTGACCAGAACAGAAAAAGGTGTACCCGGAGCCACTTTCTGTGAGTTGAGAGCTTTCCGGAAGCCGGGTTTCACTGAGGGCTGCAATAGCTATGTTATAGCATTGAAGTTCTTGGGCCACAATGGCTGTACAGCATTTCTGATTGTTTGGATTATCCTGCAGTGTACAAACGTTCCATGCTGCTAAGTGAATCTTTTCCTTACTGTTTCTACCACAGAATTGGATGACCAGACCGTCGCGGTCAATGGCCAAGTCGAAGTGGAGCAAGCTTTTTTTTAGGGGATCTTTTATATCCCCCTCTCCAAATTGGAGAAGGCAGTGCTGTCCCTGAATAGGGCTGCCTTGTCGTCCTGGCAGGATACGAACAGGGGTGTTGCTCCAGATCATTCCCTGAGCGACCATCACACCAGGGCCGCCATACATGTGGACTCGTGACTAGAGGCTTCCAGGAGCATCCTCTCCCTGCCTCCGTCGCCACTTATCCCTCGCCACAGGACTTGCATGGGGTGGAGTATGGTGGAAAAAGTGGCAGGGAAACAAACCTGCACAGTGGGTGATTTAAGGTGGTGATGGGTCGTGCAATCCCAGCGACACCCTCTCTTCCTGTCAATCAGCTATGGGTCAGGTTCGGGAGCCGAAACGTGCACCCACTGAGTGGAGGCGCAGCAGCTGGCCAGTTACCTCATCCAGAGGGCTGCCCTCACAGTAGCTTGCGTTTACTGGGACTTGATTTCGAAGTTTTCTGCTCTGGGTTTTTCTGTAGGGGTTTGCTCCCTTAGCCTTTGACTATCCCTAGCCACCTACAAGGCAGTAGGAACCGTAACCCTGGCCAAGGGAGGCTAAGGGTGTATTAATACTTGCCCAAGGTGTCCACCCAGGCTAGTGGAGGGAAGGAGGCGCCTTACATCTCCATTCTAGACCGGCTCCAAGCAGAGTCTAGCCACTGCCCACATCTCGCTGATATAACCACATGGGCTCAGGATTACTTTGGCAAACCTTTTGTCAAGCACTACAATACAGAGTTACATCCACAAATACCAGTTAAAACTTTACTGTACAAAAAAGAAGCTTTATGTTAACCGTGTCCAGAAGTGCTGTCGACTTCTCTAGGCTTGGAGGTATCTGGGATGGACCATCACACAATGGAAACGTGTGTTGTGGTCAGACGAATCAGTATTCCAGGTCTTTATTGGAAGAAATGGATGCTGTGTGCTCTGGACCAAAGATGAAAAAGGACTATCCAGACTGTTACCAGCAACAAGTTCAAAAGCCAGGGTCTGTCATAGTATGGGGTTGTAGCAGTGCCCTCGGCAAAGGTAACTTACACTAATGTGATGGAGCATTAATGCAGAAAAGTAAATCAAGAGTTTGGAGCAACATATGCTGCCTTCAAGATGACAGCTTTTCCAGGGATATTTTAACAAGACAATGCAAAACCACATTCTGCACACATTACAAAGGCAGGGCTGTGGATGAAGAGGACGTGTCTCCTCTGTGCCCAATAGAGAATGTGTGGAGAATTTTGAAATGAAAAATTATGATAACAACAACCCTGTACTGTTGCACACCTTAAGACCTGTTTGCAGGAAGAATGGGAGAAAATAACACCTGAAACACTCCATCACTTGGTGTCTTCAGTCTCTAAACATCTTTTAAGTGTTGTGAGAAGCAATGGGAACATTATAAAGTGTTACCTTTTTTTTTTAAATTTCTTGCAAAAATCAAAATTGAAATGTGTTTATTTTGAAAAGCATTAAAATTCATGAGGTAAAATAATGTGCTGTTGTATTGTTTTGAGTGCAATACAGGTCAAAGGTTATTTACAAATCATTGTTTTTAGTTTGAATTTCAATAAACTGTCCCAACTTCTTTTTTTTTGGGGGGGGGTAGATATACTCATTCATCAATGTTAAGTAGCATGTGAGGGTTAAAGAGAATCCCAAGGCTATCCAGGGAACACTGGGGTAAGGTGGAAATACACCCTGGATAGGATACTAGTCCAGCTCAGAGCACCATGTACACACTCACTCACACACACATTCACACTTAGGGACAACTTGTCATAGCCAGAACATTCACAGCATGTTTTCGGGAGGTTGGAGGAAACACTCGGACAAGCAGAACTACTCACAAAGGCAATAACCCGAGCTCCAGATCAAACCAGGGATTCTAGAGATGTGAGGCGAAGATGTCACACTACCCGTTGCTAATATATTTATATACCAAGTGGAAAATATATGAACTTGAGCCTAGTTATTTCAACTCTGTTTGACCCTCAGGGTTTAATGACAGGGATGAACTTGCTGTGTGTGTTGAAGCACTGTCCAGAAATTTTACTGCCTGTAAAAACCCAAGGCTGATGGTCATAGAGGTTTGCATGCACATGTGTGAAAGCTTGGTTTTATTAGTCTCCTCTGAACATCCCAAAAAGGGTATAAATGATTATATACAAGCTGAGTAAGCTTGATCGTCTCTCCGAGAGAGAGAGAGAGAGAGAGAGAGAGAGAGAAATGTTCCAGTTTCTGCATTGCTCTGGTCCAAGATGAATGTGATTCTCCTGAACAGGCTTCTCCAACCTTCCTTCGATCTCCATTCCTTCCTCTTATTTATTATTGTTTATTACCATACAGTACATACAGGCCACTTTTTCCATGGAATAAAAACATGTATTCTATTCCCTTCTAGCGGGTTTATTGATAGCATGCAAATTGGTATCATATTGCTTATCCTCTGTGTATTACATCACTCCACCCAGTGGAGAATAACCATGCAACATTGTAACATCACATGTTGGAGACGTAAAACTACCGCGCTAGTGAGTGACTGTGACAATTTGTAAACAAACATGGCTGCCAGGTTTGCTTAGTTAAAAATGGAAGATTTTGAGAGAATTTTGGCTGCCAGGCTGCACCGTTGTGTGTTGATGTTGATTTTAAAAGTAGCTAAGTAAATTACACAGGGAAAATCTCATCTCATCTCATCTCATCTCATTATCTCTAGCCGCTTTATCCTGTTCTACAGGGTCGCAGGCAAGCTGGAGCCTATCCCAGCTGACTACGGGCGAAAGGCGGGGTACACCCTGGACAAGTCGCCAGGTCATCACAGGGCTGACACATAGACACAGACAACCATTCACACTCACATTCACACCTACGGTCAATTTAGAGTCACCAGTTAACCTAACCTGCATGTCTTTGGACTGTGGGGGAAACCGGAGCACCCGGAGGAAACCCACGCGGACACGGGGAGAACATGCAAACTCCACACAGAAAGGCCCTCGCCGGCCCCGGGGCTCGAACCCGGACCTTCTTGCTGTGAGGCGACAGCGCTAACCACTACACCACCGTGCCGCCCCACAGGGAAAATAATAATAATAATAATAATAATAACATTCGGCTTGACTGCGCTAGCATTTGCCTTTGCTAACACTACACCAGCTGGAAGGTAACTAGACTGCCACAATAACAGCACCGAGTCGCAGGTAAGTTAGCGTTGGCCTTAGTGATGAATGCTATACTGGCTGGAAGGTGACTGCACTGCCACACTAATAGCACCGAGTCTCTAGCTTACCCGCGTTGGCTTTTGAGAATGCTGATATGAAGAGAGTCCATCTATTATCTGTAGCCGATTATCCTGTGTAGGGTCGCAGGCAAGCTGGAGCCTATCCCAGCTGACTATGGGCGAGAGGCAGGGTACACCCTGGGCAAGTCACCAGATCATCGCAGGGCTGACACATAGAGACAAACAACCATTCACACTCACATTCACACCTACGGTCAATTTAGAGCCACCAATTAACCTAACCTGCATGTCTTTGGACTGTGGGGGAAACCAGAGCATCTGGAGGAAACCCACGCAGACATGGGGAGAACATGCAAACTCCGCACAAAAAGGCCCCCGTCAGCCACGGGGCTCAAACCCAGAACCTTCTTGCTGTGAAGCAACAGTGCTAACCACTACACCACCGTGCTGCCCATGTGAAGAGAGTATGTATAATAATTATGCCGGTCCCAGCATTCTTGACATTTCTAGCTTTATGGAAATGTAAAGAGGCTGGTGGAGAAGTAGCTAAATGAATTTGAAAAGCCTGAGTGAATAACATCCCTTTCAGACTTCCTGCTCTCTACACTCTGTTCTGCAGATTGATTTATTTGGTCTGGTGTCAAGTTCAAGGTCTGATGAATTTGTCCATGGCAGGCAGGAGGGCAGTTTTCCTGTGTAGTTCTCTTTCTTAACCTGCTTTTTAATACAGTTGCTGATTTAAATGCTCATTGCGGAATCAGTTTTTTTTTGTGTGTGTGTGTGCTTGTCTGTGTATGATGTGTGATATGGTATGTGTTACCAATCAACAATAAACAGTGCTCCTAGCAACTATTTCCAGTCGAGCAAGAGCAGAAGACCATAAATCCCATACTACTGGTATTGGACCCTAGTGCCAAAAGCTCATTGTTGCATGTCAAATGAAATTTGAAACCAGGTAGTTTTTTCCCCCCCCCAATATCCGAGTCATTGATTTCTTGCAGATTAAGAAGACCTCTGAGGCCACTCTGACCACCATCCAAGACATGGTGACTATTGAGGATTATGACGTCTCTGAGTGTTTCCATCACAGCCGCTCCACAGAGTCGGTCAAGTCCACCGTGTCGGAGACGTACCTCAGTAAACCCAGCATCGCCAAGAGACGTGCCAACCAGCAGGAGACTGAGCAGTTCTACTTCATGGTGAGTGCAGCTGTAACTAAGAATGTGATGCTCAAGAGACTCCAAGGAATAAAAAGTAAGAATGTCAGTCATCCAGTTTAACACTGATCCTCCAGCTGTTTAAATGCACTGATGTTATGTTGCTGTGGTTTCTTGTCAGAAATTCCGTGAGTTTCTGGAGGGCAGCAACCTTATCGCCAAACTCCAGGCCAAGCATGACCTGCTGAAGAGAGCACTGGGAGAAGGTATCTCATACAAATACTGGCTTTTACACATGCTCAATTACTCGAGATGGCTGACCCCGCTCTCTGACCCCAGCTTAACCAGTTTGACTGTACTATACTTGTAGATGGGATAATTGGTCCATCTGAATACTCAGTATGCTCTAACATCGGTTAAGAGCCTACTACCCAACTGTGACTGGAGTACGTTCTATGGGTATGTGAACTAGGGATGGCGAAAACTAAAAAAAATCTTGACCGATCACCGAGCCTCATTAGCCGGTTAAAGTCGGTTAACCTATGAGTTTAACAGGGATGCAAACGGCGCGCCTTTTGGCGGATGCCGCCTTTTTCACGGCTGAATCGTGCAGATCCGATTATTTTTTTAAGGGGGGGGGCGTTGGAGTGTCTGAATAATTTCAACAGCATTTGCTTATTTAGTAATTTTAATACAGAATTTACTCTGTTGAAATTATTCAGACACTCCAATGCCCCCCCCAAAAAAAAAATCGGATCTGCACGATTCAGCTGTGAAAAAGTTGGCATCTGCACCTTTAGTTTGTGTGGAGAGATATGATCTGCAATAACATGCACTGTTGGCTACAGACCGAAACATACTTTCAGAATGCACTGGCCAAGGCAGGACTAAACTCGATGTGCCTTCTAATAATAATTAAAAAAAAAAAAACAGAATAGTAATTTGTAAGCTAAAAAGCCTGTGTCTACACTTTTCTCTCGCCGAGTGGCAGCTGTTTTCAACTGGGGCGGGAGGGCGGGACATGACTGAATGGGTGTTTCTGATTTGTCAGCTGTCTTCAACTGGGGCGGGAGGGCGGGACATGACTGAATGGGTGTTTCTGATTTGTCAGCTGTCGTCCTTACACCGCATGGCATGCCCCAAGCGTTTACAACACAGAATTCCAGGTTCTCCGCTCCAAAATCGGCAGCTTCAAAATGATTGATTTTTTTTTTTTTTAACCGACAACCAAAAAAAAATTAACCGGTTGATGTTGATTCGGTCAGCCACCGGTCAAACGGTCATCGGTTAACATCCCTAATGTGAACGAGTAGATAGGACACAATTTGGACGTGATGGTTGTATAAATGATGTATACCCATGTATGTCACATAAATTTAGAGACTTTGTCTGCCAAATTACTATTAGGCTGATGGGGCAACTTTTTGGGCAATGTTGCCAGCAATGGGCAACCAGGCGAGACACAGGGCAACAGACAATTGGCAACAACCAATCAGACAAGAGCAAATCTATTGCCAGGAAGACAGGCACTGCAAAGATGAACACTGAAACATTTGCAGTTGTCACTTTCGTCTTGGCGTCAGCCTTTATTTCACTCAAGTATCACTTCAGGAACAAAACTGAATAGATACTCTGGTCAAAAAATAACTTGCCATTATTTTAGCATTTATAAGTCAAAATAACCACATCACTCTGTTAATAATAAACACGTTAAATCTCTTTAAAAATGCTACTAGCCTCAATCACATATGCTATAACTAATAACTGGCATATACATCACAAAAACATAATGGTTTAATTCTCATCTCAGCAAAAAAGACAAAAGGACATGGACCAGGAGACGGCTGCTGAGGAGGAAAAGGGGCTGACAGAGCATCTGAAAGGCTTCCTCTTTTAGATCCCGAAGTTTGTACTGTTTTGCTCTTGGGTTCCACAAGTAGTTGTGCTTTGTATATGAATTACATCAGATGATAAGTTAGACAATCTCTATTACAACTCACAAAAAAAAAAAACATCATGAGCTGCCCATCACTTTTAACTTGACACAAAAGAGCTATCGTTATCCCTACATCGCTAGCAATAACTTTTAGCTAATTATGTTAGCAAAAACCACCGCTAGTTGGTGAAATCCCGTTCAATCTCTATGGAGCGGTGGTTAGCTAACAGCAGTTTACACTTAGTTGAAAAAAATCAATGTATTAATTACAACCTGAGCACATAGAAATAGATGTCTGTTGGTTTTCTAAGCATTTGATGAAGTAAATTCACCACTTTGGGTTTACACATAACAACTGTCCGGCATAAAAATATATAAGTTGTCTCTCTTTTTCTTTGCTCCACTGTCGGAGACGCTGCCATCTTTGTTGAAAATTTCAGAAGCTCTCAGGTGGTCATGTGATTCGCTGCTAACACTCTGATTGGATGATCTTCAAAAGTTGCCCAAAATGATCAAAATCGTTCAGATAGAAATTATGTTGCCCAATTTCAGTGGGAAAGTGTCGAAGCGCAATTGCCTGACAACAGTACCCAAAAAGTTGCCCCTGTGTATCATCACCTTAAAGGGGAACTGAAGTCATTTTTAAACTTGCTTTATTTCTTAATTAACGTGTTATTCAATTGCGTTTTCGGTTTTAGTAACCTTATATCGTGACTCGTATTGGCAACTACTGTAATTGCAATTAAATATTATACTTATCGGTCTATTCGGTTTTTAGCCATGTTGAATTTAGTTCGTTTGGTCCACAGCAGGCGTCGCTTATCCGCGCGATCTTCATGAGACTTGTGCGAGACTTCGAAACATGAAGTGTCAGCCAGGTGTGTCAGTGCTGCCATTTTGAAAACTGTTTTCCAAACGAAATATCGCACAAAAACGAGTTTAAATGACGATTACTGCCTACTTTTTTCAAACTTTCCTGATTGCTATCAAAACAAACAAAACTTCCTGCTTGATTACGTCAGCATTCGAAAGAGGGCGCGCGCGTCTTTTGACGACGTTGGCAGATGTCGGTCGCTTTGATTTCCTCTGTACGTTTTACTTCCGTCCTATGACGTCTCACACAGGTCTCAACGAATCTCGTTTACGACCATTGCTTTGACATATGCACTGATATATTACAGAGCATATTTCAAACACTCATAACTTGCTATAGCAGTGACAAAATAGCGATCAAAAATGCATTCCGATATTTAATAAAATGAGATAAATAGAATTTTGATAATAAAAAATTGCCTTCAGTTCTCCTTTAATTTTGACTAGATAACCTATTTTTGCAACTGCGGAAAAGTTTAAACTATTCCTGATACTTACATTTGTACATGACTAGAGACACTGCAACAACCAGCTTCGCTTCAGTCCTCCATCTTCTATTTATTCCTAGGATAATTCTTCTTCTTTGGTTGTTTGGAGGCTCCAGCTGACTCATGGGATAGCACTGCAAAAAACCTGAACACTGAATTTGAGGAGAAAATTCCTTAATACTAGTGAAATTATCTTGCTGCATGGACAGATAATTTTACTTGATGAGACATTTTGGAATAAGTTGGTTACAACCTAGAACTAGTTTTAATAATCTCAGAGTTGGTGTCTTGTATTCTTCTACACTGCAAAAATGATATCTTAACAAGTTAGAATATCTTGAATATCGTTGAAACGATCTAGCATTTCCTATTTGAAGAATTCTTCTCGGTCAATTCCTCGCCATTCTGGATTCTTTCTGGCAAATAGGTCGGTATTCCTAGGGTGTATATAGCTTCTATAGAGATCTTGCAGTTACGTGACCGGAAAGTACACAACCGCCATCTTGTCGGTCAAAAACACCGCTGAATACTGCTGCACTCGTGTGCAGAATGGATCAATTTCAACCGACGGACTACACGGCTCATTTTTCTAATGAACAGATAACTAGATATATGTCTAAAATAAACGATCTACAGATTTGTGACCCTTATGGCTTTCCGGACGGAGTTTTCACGACCGGATTTTGAACTGCCAGCGGAATACCCGGACGTGTATAATTACCTCATTAACTTTCCCTCGCTGTTCAGTGGTGAAGCACTGCGTGCTTATAAATCTCTGGACAGTTATCTCTACAGAAATTCAGGATTTGTCAGCGACTCAGATGTGGCATCTTGTAAACAAGAATCCTCATTGGACGGGTAAGTCACTTAAGTATTGAGTATAGCACTGACCAGCCGATTATAGAATAGAATAAGGTAATTCCAGCTGTAATTCCAAATCGTCCGTCTTGTTTACATGGATCTGGTGTTGGAGAGGTAGAGGCTTGGCAGTGGAGGTTTGAGTAGCTGTTTTCTGAGCTTAGTCAACAGGCCTGCTCTGCAGCCTCGCTTTTGCTTCCGCTCCCGGCGCCACCTCCTTCGCTTTGCTTCCGATAACAATCCATGGAGACCCCGCTGGTCTCGCTATCTCGTCCGGAATGTTTTTTTTTTTTTCTCGTCCGGAATGTTGTGCATGCGATGGAAATCGCTACAAACCGTCATTTTCTGCTGGAAACCAATGTCCAGTAAGTCCATACGGTTGTAGTGGATATTGAAGTCCGATACAGACGAACAACACGCAAAAATACACACAAAAAACATAAAAAACGTGCACAGGTAGGGAGAGCTTGTAGCCGCAGCCGTTGTAGTAGAATTGTATATAGTAGGGTTTTCCAGAAGAAAAGGTAGAAGTAAAAGCAGAAGTAGAACCAGAAGTAGAAGTAGAAGGCGGAATATGCCGTTTGACCGACAAGATGGCGTCTGTCACAATCTGGATCGGCTGTGACGTCACATGCAAGTGCTCCATATATAGCTTGTATATAGTGTACATAGCTTGCAACATTTATTGCGCAAGGTGGCCCACTTTAGATCATTCCTTCTGGACTAGACGAAGCCGGAGTGAGCTACACCATCATTGACGGTCTCATTTGAATGGGTTATAAAAACTGTCAGTGGTGCTAGTGGTATTGTTGCCATCCTGGACCTTGAGGAAAATCAGAAATGACAAGAATAATCAGATTCTCTAACAAATGTTGACGAGCTTCATAATCGCTGCCTCTTGTTCAATAATGATCATCACTCCGGGACACACTCAGCTGTCCATGCTGTCATGCCTGACTGCCCTGGAGCACATCTAATATAAACACAGCTGTGTGTGGCGTCCAGGTCTGCTCTGGTGTGAGGTGTGTGTGGGATCAGTGGAGCTGCATTTAATCTGCATGCACTACCACTCCACTCCTTGGAGCCTGTCAGAAGACAAGTTAAAAGGCTTTAAGAAAGGTGAAAGATGGGTGAAATAAGTTTTACTCTCGTTACCACACTTCACATTCTCCAACTTTTTGAATTTGAAAGTAACTCAGGAAGATATGAATGGATGCGTGCACCCAGGTTTGTGCTAGATGATATATGTTGCATGTGCTTTACTGAGTGTGTGCACAAGCCTCCACAGGACCTTGGACAACTGAATAATTCTGATCAGGTCCTCTCTTTCTCTCTGTTTCCGTCTCCTCTTGGTGTGTCTGTCTTTCCTGTCCTCTCCTTCTAGGGCACCGAGCGGAGTACATGACCACAAGGTAAACTCATTCTCGACTGAATATGAGATTTTAACTGCAGCCTTTTCAAGAACATATTCAAAGGCATGTGTTGCTGGGGAAATAGCTTTTCCAAGGACAGCTTTTGTTTTCAAAGTTATAACTGAGACAGACGCAGACACAGAGTGGTTTTCAATTATCCTTATTGATATCAGCAAATTAAATGCACCATTAGTTTTATTGGCACATGTATTATATATTTTGTTTTACACAACAGTAGATTGCATAATGCAATCAAAGTTTTCTTCATAGATGGGAGGATCAAAACGTGAAGCTTTTAGATACTCTAAAAATCTTCACTGAGTTTGGTACGGTATGTGTGTCGAGACCGTGCATTCTGATCCCCCTGCTATAATCCTACACAGACATGGCGCGATAGCTGATATTCTGATCCTCATGGGGTTCCATCCTTCAGTCGTCCATTACTTTGCACCACCACAGCTCTCAACTCACTAACGAGGAAAGTCTTCAGGGTACACTTTGTGATCAGATAAAAACGCTCCCGCTCCCACCGCGATAGTGTTTTTAATGCACTGAAGGTGACGGGTGAATCATTTTCCTTAAAGCTTCCTTCTACCATTCTACAAGAAAGTTACTGTTGGTTAATAAATAAGAATGATTATTATCCATACAGGATACTTTTTCAACGGAATAAAAATGTGTATTCTAATTTCTATTCCCTTCTAGCGGGTTTCATTCATTTGGTTCGATAGCATGCAATATTGTTAGCATATCGCTTATCCTATGTGTATTGCGTCACTCTACCCAACGGAGAATGAGCGTTGAATATGGTTTACGATATTGCATGGTTGTCAAGGCAACATTAGATCACACGTCGGAGCTGATGTGAATATCCAATGAGAAAGTTTTCTGCTGCGCATGCGCAGAATCATTTCTTTGTTCACCGGGAAAGAGAAAGACGCATTGAACACCTGAAAGGCTACCAGAACTTCATTAGATATTCTTCATGCATATTTATAAGCAGTGGCGAACCGCTGCTATTAGAGCTGGGACTTAAAGGAATAGTCCACCGTACTTCCATAATGAAATATGCTCTTATCTGAATTGAGACGAGCTGCTCCGTACCTGTCCGAGCTTTGCGCGACCTCCCAGTCAGTCAGACGCAGTCAGACGCGCTGTCACTCCTGTTAGTAATGTAGCTAGGCTCAGTATGGCCAATGGTATTTTTTGGGGCTGTAGTTGGATGTGCCCAAACTCTTCTGCGTTTTTCCTGTTTACATAGGTTTATATGACCAGTGATATGAAACAAGTTCAGTTACACAAATTGAAACATAGCGATTTTCTATGCTATGGAAAGTCCGCACTATAATGACAGGCGTACTAACACCTTCTGCGCGCTTCGGCAGCGCATTGATACGAAGCTCAGATATCAATGCGCTGCCGAAGCGCGCAGAAGGTGTTAGTACGCCTGTCATTATAGTGCGGACTTTCCATAGCATAGAAAATCGCTACGTTTCAATTTTTTTAACTGAACTTGTTTCATATCACTGGTCATATAAACCTATATAAACAGGAAAAACGCGGAAGAGTTTGGGCACATCTAACTACAGCCCCAAAAAATACCATTGGCCATGCTGAGCCTAGCTACATTGCTAACAGGAGTGACAGCGCGTCTGACTGACTGGGAGGTCGCGCAAAGCTCGGACAGGTACGGAGCAGCTCGTCTCAATTCAGATAAGAGCATATTTCATTATGGAAGTACGGTGGACTGTTCCTTTAAGCTCAGCCAAAACTTAGCCAGACACGCCAATAAAGCAACAGGGCAATGGATTTTGCAAGGGATTAGCGGCAGGCTGCCAGGTCGCTCCGTTGTGTGTAGTTATCGATGCTGATTTTAAAAGTAACTAAGTAAATTACACAGGGAAATGAATACTTAAGTATGAGTGAAAAATACTGTAGCGAACGTGTGTGGAAGAAGAGCATAGAGACAGAAATCTTAGTTTCTTGGTCATTAGCCTGTGCTACTTACTCTCGATAGCACTGGCTTCACTGTTTTATTAGCATTCGCTAACACTACTGATGAACACTACACCGGCTGGAGGTGACTCCACTGCAGCGCTGACGGCGCCGGCTCGTGGGTAAGCTAGCATTGGCCTTTGAGAATGCTGATATAAAGAAAGTGTGTGTATAATAACAATAATAATATTGTCTGGCTTTTTTCGTAGTATATCAGATATATTCCATTCAGTTAGCATGATATTGAACCCGTCTTCCACTCGTTCAGTATCATGCTAGCTGAATGGAATATATCTGATGGACCACTCAATGCCAGCCAGTATTATTTAAATATGAAATGTAATATTGTGCAATGAAGGGTGATCTTGCCTCTCAAATCCATGAGGAAAAGGGAAGGACATTTGAAAAGGGGGGGGGAACCTTTCACTAGTAATTACATTAATGGAATTTAGCAGACCCTCTTATCCAGAGCAACGTACAACATACCCAGAGCAGCCTGGGGTTAGGTTCTTTGCTCAAGGGCACTTCAACCATTCCTGCTTGTTCGGGGATTCAAACCAGTGACCTTTTGGTCCCAAATCTGCTTTTCTAACCATTAGGCCATGGCTTCCCATATACAGTGATGCTTGAAAGTTTGTGAACCCTTTAGAATTTTCTATATTTCTGCATAAATATGACCTAAAACATCATCAGATTTTCACACAAGTCCTAAAAGTGGATAAAGAGAACCCAGTTAAACAAATGAGGCAAAAATAATATTATACTTGGTCATTTATTTATTGAGGAAAATGATCCAATATTACATATCTGTGAGTGGCAAAAGTATGTGAACCTTTGCTTTCAGTATCTGGTGTGACCCCCTTGTGCAGCAATAACTGCAACTAAACGTTTCCGGTAACTGTTGATCAGTCCTGCACACCGGCTTGGAGGAATTTTAGCCCATTCCACCATACAGAACAGCTTCAACTCTGGGATGTTGGTGGGTTTCCTCACATGAACTGCTCGCTTCAGGTCCTTCCACAATATTTCCTGTGGATTAAGGTCAGGACTTTGACTTGGCCATTCCAAAACATTAACTTTATTCTTCTTTAACCATTCTTTGGTAGAACGACTTGTGTGTTTAGGGTCATTGTCTTGCTGCATGACCCACCTTCTCTTGAGATTCAGTTCATGGACAGATGTCCTGACATTTTCCTTTAGAATTGGCTGGTATAATTCAGAATTCATTGTTCCATCAATGATGGCAAGCCATCCTGGCCCAGATGCAGCAAAACAGGCCCAAACCATGATACTATGACCACCATGTTTCACAGATGGGATAAGGTTCTTATGCTGGAATGCAGTGTTTTCCTTTCTCCAAACATAACGCTTCTCATTTAAACCAAAACGTTCTATTTTGATCTCATCTGACCACAAAACATTTTTCCAATAGCCTTCTGGCTTGTCCACGTGATCTTTAGCAAACTGCAGATGGGCAGCAATGTTCTTTTTGGAGAGCAGTGACTTTTTCCTTGCAACCCTGCCATGCACAGCATTGTTATTCAGTGTTCTCCTGATGGTGGATTCATTAACATTAGCCAATGTGAGAGAGGCCTTCAGTTGCTTAGAAGTTACCCTGGGGTCCTTTGTGACCTCGCCGACCATTACACGCCTTGCTCTTGGAGTGATCTTTGTTGCACGACCACTCCTGGGGAGGGTAACAATGGTCTTGAATTTCCTCCATTTGTACACAATCTGTCTGACTGTGGATTGGTGGAGTCCAAACTCTGTAGAGATGGTTCTGTAACCTTTTCCAGCCTGATGAGCATCAACAACGCTTTTTCTGAGGTCCTCAGAAATCTCCTTTGTTCGTGCCATGATACACTTCCACAAACATGTGTTGTGAAGATCAGACTGTGATAGATCCCTGTTCTTTAAATAAAACAGGGTGCCCACTCACACCTGATTGTCATCCCATTGATTGAAAACACCTGACTCTAATTTCACCTTCAAATTAACTGCTAATCCTAGAGGTTCACATACTTTTGCCATGCACAGATATGTAATATTGGATCATTTTCCTCAATAAATAAATGACCATGTATAATATTTTTGTCTCATTTGTTTAACTGTGTTCTCTTTATCTACTTTTAGGACTTGTGTGAAAATCTGATGATGTTTTAGGTCATATTTATGCAGAAATATAGAAAATTCTAAAGGATTCACAAACTTTCAAGCACCACTGTATAAGAAATAGTAGATAATAAATAGTAATAAATAAATATTCAAGTGACACCCCCCAGTCAGACATATTAATCAGGATGATTGTGTAACCAATCAATCAATGGCTTCCACTATTTCTAGCTCTAACTGTACGTGCTTGCTTTGGTCTCTGGTGAAGAAAGCTAACCAAATGCAGCACATGTGGTGCTTCACTTAGCAGTGTTTTTTAGAAAAGCGTTACTTTCGAGCATTTCAGAATATGATCCAGTGCCAAATATTATTCTAATTATTATTAGAATATATTATTATTATGTTATTTTAGAAATTATTAATATTATTCTCATCTCATCTAATCTCATCTCATTATCTGTAGCCGCTTTATCCTGTTCTACAGGGTCGCAGGCAAGCTGGAGCCTATCTCAGCTGACTACGGGCGAAAGGCGGGGTACACCCTGGACAAGTCGCCAGGTCATCACAGGGCTGACACATAGACACAGACAACCATTCACACTCACATTCACACCTACAGTCAATTTTGAGTCACCAGTTAACCTAACCTGCATGTCTTTGGACTGTGGGGGAAACTGGAGCACCCGGAGGAAACCCACGCGGACACGGGGAGAACATGCAAACTCCACACAGAAAGGCCCTCGCCGGCCACGGGGCTCGAACCCGGACCTTCTTGCTGTGAGGCGACAGCGCTAACCACTACACCACCATGCCGCCCTAATATTATTCTAATATTATAAATTATTGTTATGAAGACTAAAATGATATTAAAAATATTAAAATATTATTCAATCTAGTGACTATGTATTGTTTGAAAACCTTGTAATTGTGTTCAAAATGTTCCCCTTCAATATCCAGAGTACAGAAGTTCAAACGTACAGTGGTAGACGTCGTTTCTCGATTTATATGTGGCTGATTACTAATAGGATGATAAAAGGATGCAGTGTTTTGGGGTTTGTTTGTTTTTTGTGATATAAAGGTGATTGTAGGTTCCCTGTGACCTCAACATGGGTACACAGCTTCTCTGACAATAGAACGATACCCCTCGCTGCTCACAGCAGGTCTATGGGTGGTAGATCTGTATGCAGTTCTGACTCAACCCTGACAATCTAAAGTGTTTTTTTATTTACATCTTAAGCAGGAATTAATACATTTATATCAACCATTTCATATCCTTTTAGCTGAGATGGCCTGTTTGATCCTGTTCTTTGAGGAACTCAAGGTGTTGCTTCAGATTCAGATCACATCAGATTCAGATCACCTCACCATTCTGGCAGACCCTGAAATTCCTCACACGTTTCCTGAACAGGATCAGGTCCAGCCCTATAACGAGTCTTACACTCCCTGAACAGATTTAAAGGGCAGATTCACCCATTACTCAAATGTTGAGTGTCCTGTCCATGATGGCATGAGCTCTGATCATGCTGAGCTCTGAGAGCTTTTCTCTGGCAGGCCTCGCAGTGCTGATTACTGAGTTTGATGTAATATTAGCTGTGTACTTGAATCTAATCAGCATCAGCATTTTAAAAGGTCACAAGATGGACTACATACTGCCTCATACTGCGTTTTCCGAGAAGCACAATTGGGTTTTAAAAAAAAACAGTACTCGTCTTTAGTTTTGCATTAAATGTTAAGAGCAAAGGAAAATAACCTCTTGGTGTTTTTTTTTTTTTTTTGGTGTGTATAAACATTTCTTTGTTCCATAGGCCTCCACATCTTCCTCCTAAACCACTCTGGAGGCCCAGACCTCGCTCAGTTTTTAACATAAAGCTATTTAATGGCAATTTGGAGGCTTTTATAAAGGTACAGAATGAAGCATATCGGCGAGAACATGCGCAGACGACCGTCTAATGAGCCAGTAACCTGCTTTAGCCTCAGCTTTTCCTGAGATTATTACAGTCTGTCTGTTTAACCTGTGAACTCAGTCTTCACACTCAGAAGAACCATGGGGCTGTGCGTGTGTGTGCGCGCGTGTGTGTTGCATCATTGAACTAGTGAGGATTCTGGGAAGCAGTGAACCGTTTTAAGCATGGATTTACTAGCTGATTAAGTAATAAATCAGATGTAGGCGTGTAATGATTCACAGTGTAAAAATAATAACTAAAGGTTTTGCTTAATGTATATCTGGCTTTGAGAACCCTGCAGAGATGTGTACCAAGTGCAGAGATGATTATGTTGAAGATGCATATTTTATTGCTATAAGGTACTTGTTCTGTGCATGTAGCTCTTATTTGTTGTGGAGAAACTGGTTGTTGTTGGGTTTTTTTTCCACTTGGCTCATAGCTTCACATTTGCTATTTCTTGCAACAGTGATTATTCAATCCACAAAATGTTCTTTTTTTTTTTAAGATTTTTTTGGGCTTTTTTCACCTTCATTATTGGATAGGACAGTGTAGAGACAGGAAATGAGCGGGAGAGAGAGACGGGGAGGGATTGGGAAACGACCCCAGGCCGGAATCGAACCCGGGTCCCCGGATCCATGGCATGGCACCCCATCCACCCGAGCCACGACGCCCCCACAGAATGTTCTTTTAGTTATGTTTTTGATATGGTCATGAATGTAAATAGAGATGTAGTGAGAACACTGGTTGACTGGAGCTGAAGTGATGAGTGTATTTTATAGGTTACTGATACTTTGGTGATGGAAAGGCTGTGTGTGTGTGTGTGTGTGCGCGCACCCCTGTGTTCTCTCTCTGTACGGTGTAAGGCTGACTCTGCAGTGTCCTTGGCAGACTGATAATAACGTGTGGGCTGTTATTGGTGCTTGTAGTGCTGGGACTGAATAACTGGTTTTCTTTCTCCCTCTTCTATGTTCTTACTCTCTTCTTTGCTCATAGCCGTGGACGGCGGAACTCTCACACCCGGCATCAGGTAGAGCCTCTGTCATGCTATAACTGGCTTATGCTGCCTCTTGAACCTTCTCACAATCTGAACATGTTTAGTTTATATACTCATGTGCATTTTGTTAAAGAGTGAGAGAAGAACACTAATCTTTACAGACCTACTGTATGTCCTAAAGCACATTTTATTCACTCTATAAAGTACACATTCTGCCATTTTATAATCATATCTAAAAGGATGTAAAGCATCTAAAAGAACCCTTGTTCAGTTGAGTGCAATTGTGTTTTACTACTGAAAACCAGTTACATCATACTTGAATATTATGCATACCATGTCTAAGTGAGCAGATATCGAACAGGCGTTTGAAATTTGAAATGACTTACCTTATTTATCTGACCGTCTCAATATTGCGTGAAATGGTTTAAACCTCGCATGATTACATCGTATTTAAAGCTTGAAAATTTCAAACAGGCTCAAGCAGGTTGTTGTCAGTTGTTATTCTATCCAAAGTCACTGGATATGAGCAATTGTACGCTCTGATTGGCTACTCTACTACTAGGCTATCAGCTCATATACTGTGAGTAGAGAATAACAAAATGGCGGCACGTGTTGCTGAACCAACCGAGGATGAAATAAAATGAAATATTTTGGTTTTGTTTCCCCCAATATCTCCTGTTTCACACTCCAGCCCAGTAGATGGCGGTAATGCACCTTTAAGTTGGTTTGCCAAACTTACTGCCAAAAAAAACCTAAAGAAGAAGACACCCCCCCCCCCCCCCCCCCCCCCCAAAAAAAAAAAAAAGCAACAAAATATGGAATAAAAGTATTTGATGGTAAGAAGGTATCTTTTTTATTTTTCAGTAATTATTATTATAGCATTTTTCACAAATTGCTACTGTCATTTCGCCGGTTTGTTTACATTCTAAGCGGAAATTGTTTTGTCGGACGTTTCGTATAAAGTTTTTATTTATCAGAATCGCATGAAGTAAAAATAAAAATGCTCTGTTTCTCAAAATCCAGTGAATGTGGATAGAATAAAACAGTTATTCCACTCAATCTGGTCGTACATGGCTTATAGCCAACTCGGCGCTCGTTGGCTATCAGCTCATGTACAACTCGATTTCCTGGAATAACTGTTAAATATCAGTGTTTAGGGGCACTGTTACCAACAATCATGATCATAATTCTGAAATTGCTCTCAACTGTAGATAAGCACATTCCAATCTTTTTTTTCCTGACACACACTGTTATTCCACTGTGAGTCTCAGGCCGGGAGATCCGGTACTAAATTTGTATAAATCAGTCTGCTTGATATTTTGACATATCCAAGTTGGAATATTTTCTAGACCATGCTGAGAGTAGCTGCTCTCTAGCTGGCCTGTCTACATATGCATGCACTCCCTGCACATTGTCCTTATTAAAAGCATATAAAGAAGCATCATGCCAAGACTAGAACTAACAGTGGCAAGTTCAGCCAAGAGAGAGATGAGTATTTACCCTGCAACAGGCAGTGATGGTCTTCCCAGTGAAGAGCACACTCAGATGTTTCCTTGGACTTGTTATTGTTGTCCTGTTGAATTGTCTAGCTCAAGCTATTGTCGTGCTCAATGAGGTGTAGAATTAGATTCTGTTCACAACATTCATTACTAGAAGTGAAAATTCTATTTAAAGCTAAATAAAATGATCCCTGCTGGGTCTGTAATCACTTCTCTCACGTACTAACACTTCAAACAAACAGCATGCGTTATGGCTTCAAGGGAATGCAACGTTTTGCTTGGTCAATGTAAAAAAAAAAAAGTATGTATGCATCATTATGCAGGAGTGTGTCAGTATTTCATCAGTGTTACTTTTCTTTTCAAAGGACTCTGGCCAAGTTATTCCACGAATAGTCGAGAGCTGTATTCGATTCATCAATCTTTATGGTAAGCTGTATTCTAGTTATTTCCTCACTACTTACACACAATTACATGGTGCAAACTAGTGTTTGTTGTCACTGCAGCATGAGAACAGCTCCGAGAGGAAGTTTATTGTAGCGCTTGTGTTCCGGCGTCTCTTCTTTATTGCCCTCTCTACACAGACTGGCTCCAGTGAAGACTCAGACATTGTCTGCAGTTAGGGTGTGGCTTTGTGTGTCTTGATTGAATTTGTTTCAAAGCCCCAGCTGAGTCAGTGCAAAGAAAGAAAGCCCTTATATATCCTAATACGATTGGCAGTTAAATCATATCGGCTCAGGACAGTGTGGTAATAAGAAAAGAAATCATTCTTCTATTTCATTTTAACGACCAATTTTGCTAAAGGTGGCTTCAGTCTCGAGCAGCACAGTGAGGTAGGAGGTAACATTGCCTCTTGACATCTTCCAGGGTCCACAGTTATCCCTTTTTTTCCAACATGGAACAGGTTCCGTTCTGGTTGGTGCACCAAATTGTGAACCGTTCAGAGCATTTCAACCAAAAATAAATTTGTTCAGGACCTGAAAAGTTGGTTCCCAGCTGGAACCAGAATATAGCTGGTTTTCCAGCGCAATCCGTGATGACATCAGTGGGCGTGTCATTAGTTTGGAGAGGAAGCGGAGCGCAGCAGTGGAGAACGCAAAGGAAAAGGATACATTTTCAGGAAAAAATGGAAGGAAAATAAATATTTGCAGTAACAGAACAAAAGCTTGCAGGTTATCAATACGCTGTGCCATCTTACTACCAGTGGTGAACTGTTACTATTAGAGCTGGGACTTCAGCTCAGCCAAAATTTAGACAGACACACCAAAAAAGCAACAGGGCAAAGGATTTTGCAAGGGATTAGCGGCAGGCTGCCAGGTCGCTCCGTTGTGTGTAGTTGTCGATGTTGATTTTAAAAGTTACTAAGTAAATTACACAGGGAAATGAATACTTAAGTCTGAGTGAAAAATACTGTAACGAGCGTACGTGGAAGAAGAGTCTGGAGACAGAAATCATAGTTTCTCGGTCGTTAGCCTGTGCTACTTGCTCTCAATAGCACTGCCTTGACCGCTTTATTAGCATTCGCAACACTACTGATGAACGCTACACCGGCTGGAAGGTGACTTCACTGCCGCGCTGGTGGTGCCGATTTGTGAGTAAGCTCGTGTTGGCCTTCGAGAAGACCTAGGGTGATACATTTTTGGTCTCTCCCACTATAAATCAGAATCTGATTGGTTAATTCATCTGTCACTTCCTATATAAACATACACTGCCATGACCTTCTGTCCTGGCAATGAAGTCCTAACCAATGAGTGAGCCAGCTCTAAACTCTTCTCAGCCTAGAGACAACAAACAAACAAAATCTCATTGGATAACTCGATTTTAATGTTTTCAGGACAGTAACCTTTTCATTTCTGAAGCAAATTTGATAGAAAATGAGGCCAAATTAGAAGAGAATAATTATAATGAAATTATGAAAGAATGAAAGCAATTAAAGAATGAAAGAAATTGAATATAACATTTGAAATGCTGATATGTTTGGGCTTCTCTGAAGGCCTAGAAGGCCCTGATGGTTCCCCTCTGCTTGCTACTACTGTTTACTCTCATTGTGCACTGTGCAACACCCTCCGTTCTTGACAAATCCTTGATTACACTCAAAACTGGTGAAATCACAGGCTGGTTCACTAACTGGCACCAAAGAACAGGTTCAAAGAATCCTGAATGGAGCTGGCTCAAGATCCAGTTCCCTGTTGGTCAAAAAGCAGTAATAAAAATTTGATCCAGAGCTTGAGTGGGTTTCCTTTGGGTTCTCTGGTTTCCGCCCATGTGATCCTGAGTGGTGTAACACCCTGAAATCTTGAGTTCTTGATGCCATAGTCATCCATATCTGGGAGCCAAGGAAGCAAAATTGGTCATGCTGTCTGGGTGGGAGGGATGGCATCCTCTTTCCCCTGTCAATCACAGTGACATTCCTGAGCACGTATGTGGAAGAGGGTAGATAGCACTTTGCTCTGATTGTTATGTCGCCCTGTGACGCAGCATGAGCAGCAGTTTGAAGAAGAAGCAGTGGCTTGCTTCACATGTCTTGGAGGAAGCAAGGATTAACCTTCATCCTTTTCAATTGCTGTCCTGTGATAGACGAGAGTTAGTTACTGGGTTGTAACTGGCAAGACCGAATTGGGTAGAAAATGGGGGGGGGAGTCCAAAAATGGGCGTCAGATCAAAGGTGTATTCTCACTTCAAGTCCAGTGTTCCTGGGATGGATAAACTCTGCAGCCCTGACCAGTATAAAGCAGTTACTGAAGATACATGGATGACTTCAACTTCTCTGACCCTCGTGAATTAAATCGGATTAGCATTTTTGTATCCGACTGGCTGGCAGTTTGTCATTTTGCCATTTCACGCTTCTGCTTATGAGCCAAACTCATCATTTCAGCCATTCTGATAGGACTTCTGGACCACACTGCATGTAATATGAGTTTTCACTTGTTCTGCTCGCTCTCTCTCTCTCCCCACCACAGGTCTTCAGCATCAAGGCATATTCCGTGTATCTGGCTCGCAAGTTGAAGTGAACGATATTAAGAATTCATTTGAGAGAGGTGGGTGGTGAAATGTCACAGTGTCGGGCTTTGAATATATTAATCAGGAGTCACTGTTATGTAAGCATAACTACTCTTATCTGTTATGACTCACATGCTTATACTGTTTGAAGATGAGAGTAACATCCCTAATATTTCTGTTTATTTGTAACAATTATTTATACTCTTGAAACTGTAAGAGTATGGAATTACACCAGTCCTTTGGCTCTATAAAAACAGGGTTCCTGTATTTATGCGATATGGTATCTCTGTTTATCTCTGAATATAAACAGTATGTTTAGAGTATAGCTTCATTTACTGAAACCTGCTGTGTCTCCCAGGCAACGACCCTCTCACAGATGATGAGGATAACCATGATATTAACTCGGTGGCAGGAGTTCTCAAACTCTACTTCCGAGGTCTGGAGAACCCCCTCTTTCCAAAGGACAGGTTTAATGACCTCATCTCCTGCATCAGTAAGTGCAGACATGCGTACACAAGTCAGAAGAATCATGGTCATGAAATTAAGACATAAATTATTATTATACCCCCACTCCGAAGGAGGGGGGGTATACTGGTTTACCTCTGTCCGTCCGTCCGTATCTCCGTCCGTTCGAAACACCCTTTTTCTCAGCAACCACAAATTATAGCCACTTCATATTTGGCACCAAACTTCAGCTTGGGGTTCTATACCGTCTATACCGTTTTCAGGTCTATCGCACATCAACTTCCTGTTTACCAACGAATGTATTTACAAAACATATAGGGTGGCATTACGAAATGTTCGTAACACTTTTCTCAGCAACTACAAATCACAACTGCTTGATATTTGGTACCGAGCTTCAGCTTGGGGTTCTGCACCATGTATACCGTTTTCAGGTCTGTCCCATATCGACTTCCTGTTTACCAACTGAATGTATTTACGAAACATATAGGGTGGATTTTGACACTATCTCAAGAAGCAAAATGCTATTTCAGAATGACAGTTTACCAGAATGCTATTTGAAATCCCTGGGGAGAACACGGCTCTTTACTTACTTGTTTCAGGGTTAATTATTTGTTGAAGTCAACATTCATAATAAGTGTCCTATTCCTTCGATTGCTTGCATTCTGATATAAGCGAGAACGGGGGGATACGTAGGTGAGCAGTAACTCACAGTTGATCTTGTTTTGTTTAGTCACATGGACATGCATGGAATTTGCAGATATAAGGACGATTATTCAAACATTTCTGAACATTTAAACATTTTGAGCAGTTTTGTTGGACATTACAAAACATTTGTGGGTTAGCTTAAAAAACAAAAAAAGGCCGATGCTAATTTAACTCTGAGCCAGTGTAGCCAGCTACACACACATGCACACACAGATATAGCAGATTGGTTTGTTTTTCTCTCAGTATATTATAAAAATGCTTAGAGACACAAACCCTGCAAGTTTAGCTAACAATATTTTTCCATATTACTACTTTCATGTAGTAATAAAAAGTGTAAAACAGTTAAAATTGTGTGATCTGTTTTAACTTCTTTTAAAATCTTCTCTCTTTTTTTTTTTTTTGGAAATTCAATTTGTCCAAAAAAAACAAAAAACACATAAATGTGTTAAAATTAGAAATGCCACTGTTCCAGTACCCAGGCTCTCTATCGGAACGATATCAGCAAAAAGTGTTGGATCAGATATCAGAGGAAACTAGAAGGTCACTCAGTAGAGCGTGGCTCCGCCAAGCCACATATTATCAACATCAAGATCAAGTCACTTGAACCTAGGATAATACTAAAGCTGTACACCAAATTTCATCAAAATCTGTTCACTGCTTTTTGAGTTATGTTGGGAACACACAAAAAAATCTTGGATCCACATACATCTGGATTTGCATCAAAATGAATGAATGAATTAATTTATTTATAGTATAGTCAGTTCTCAATAGATTTCAGTTCTGATTGTTTTATTTGAAAGAACTAGACCTTCTGCACAACACTTGGTCATTGTATTGTCAGTTTTTTGCAAACAAATTAGTCATTAGGTCAACTTCACACATTTACTTCTGACTAGAATTGTATCTCCTCTCTTATTTATTACGCAAATTCAATTCTGATCGATGTTTTGGGTCGATCTTCACTTGGGGAACAAAATTTAGTCCTTTGTTGATTTTCCTGTTGTAAACAATTTGTTATGGAGGTTGATCCTCTCTCACATCGTCACATTTCAGTTCTGTTTGATGTTTTGATCGTCTTGATGGCAGGCCAGATGAGTTACTACGTCCTTGATGTTTTGGTCAACATCAAAATCAATCACTTGAACCTAGGGTAATACTAAAGTTGTACACCAAATTTCATCAAAATCTGTTCACTGCTTTTTGAGTTATGTTGGGAACACAAAAAAAAATCCTGGATCCACATACATCTGGATTTGCATCAAAATAAATAAATAAACAAATTTATTTATTTATATATATTTTTGGCCCATGACCCACCTTTCCTCAAAATTTCATCAAAATCCGTTTACTACTTTCTGAGTTATGTTGGGAAAAGACAAACAAATGGAGGCGAAAACGTAATCTCTTCCAACAAAGTTGGTGGACATTTTAAGAAAAAAGAATGAGATCCTGGAACAAATGGGGAGGGGGGGGGGATTGAAAAAGTTTTGGAAAACATCTTTCTGGAACTGTAATCATCTCATCTCATTATCTGTAGCCACTTTATCCTGTCCTACAGGGTCGCAGGCAAGCTGGAGCCTATCCCAGCTGACTACGGGCGAAAGGCGGGGTACATCCTGGACAAGTCGCCAGGTCATCACAGGGGACCTGTAATCAATTACATATAAAGATAGTTGATTGTAGTTTTTAATTTAAGAATGATTGATTTTTTTTTTTTTATCCCCCTCTGGCCGAAAGGCCAGAAAGGGGATTATGTCATGGCGATGTCCGTCTGTCTGTCCGTCCGTCCTGGGAAGGGTACTCACTTTCTGAAATCAACTCATCTTACAATTTTTTGAGGAATTTCACGAAACTTGACAGGATTCTTTGTTATATGTCAGTAATATGCATATTGCAATTTCGTTCAATTCAGTCGCATTTTACCAGAGTTATGGCCCTTGATTAACAAAATTATAATCTGACAATTTCATGAGAGAGTGTTTTCCTTCTGAAATCAACTCCTCTCACAATTTGTGGAGGAATTTCACCAAACTTGGCAAAAGGCTTTGTTATATGACAGTTATACACATATTGAAATTTTGTTTAATTTGGGCAAATTTTACCAGAGTTATGGCCTTGATTATTAACAAACTTGTACTTTGGCAATTTCATCAAGGTGTGCTTGCTTTCTGAAATCAACTTCCCTCGCAATTTTTATCGTCCATTGGCCGAAAGGCCCGAAGGGGGATTATGTCGTGGCGATGTCCATCCGTCCTGGGAAGGGTACAGTTGAAGGTGAAGTTGATTTCACCTTCTGAAAACAACTCATCTCACAATTTTTGGAGGAATTTCACGAAACTTGACAGGATTCTTTGTTATATGTCGGTAATACGCATATTGCAATTTCATTCAATTGAGTTGCATTTTACCAGAGTTATGGCCTAGTTGCCACCGGGGGATATTGTGCTCTCAGAGCACTCTTGTATTATTTATATTTGCAATGCAAATAATTTTTGTTTGAGTGCTACAGTTTTGGATAAGTTGCGTTTTTATCTATGTATTTTTTCCTGTAATTTTTTTGCATGCTTCAGTTAAAAAAATCATTTTAAAGTTTAGTAGTCTTTGTTTAATAAGAAAAAATCTTGAATGGATATCAATATTGGCTGATTCACAAGGTTTCAGTGCCAGTATCAAAAACAAACTAGTAATGTCTTGTCATCTTTTGTTAAAATCCAAACCACATAACAGTAACTTAAAAAACAAACAAACAAAAAAAAAACAAGTACCATATAACAGTAACTTTAGAAAACAAGAAAAACTAGAAGGTCACTCAGTAGAGTGTATACCTCCGCCAAGCCACATATTATCAACATCAAAATCCAGTCAAATCACTTGAACCTAGAATAATACTAAAGCTGTACAACAAATTTCATCCAAATCCATTCACTGCTTTTTGAGTTATGTTGGGAACAGACAAAAAAAACCAAACACCTGGATCCACATCCATATCCAGATTTGCATCAGAAATCTAATCAATTGTTCCTTGGCCCATGGCCTACCTTTCCTCAAAATGTCATCAAAAGCTGTACTTTTTGAGTTACGTTGGGAACAGACAAACAAACAGAGGCGAAAACATAACCTCCTCAAACAAAGTTGGCGAAAGTAACTAAAACAATCGGAGAAATTAATCCAAGGTCCACATTCGAGCCTCCATTTTAGTTACCATCTACTATGGTTTTGGCTGCTCTGTTTAGCCCCTATATGTGAATGTATGTGTGTATGCAGTGCACTGGTGTCTCAGTGCTTCACGGATGGACTTAGAATCAGTCACACCATTGAGCAGGATAAAGCAGAGCCTGATGATGAATGAATGAATGAATGAAATATAATTCCATTGAGTTCTTTCTATGTGTGATGAACGGGAGTCAGTTAAACTTGGTTATTTCCATGCAGCCTGTACTGTGTGGGGGATATTTCTCATCATGTCAATGTTGAAGACTTTTATTCATTCCTAGACCGTGAGACTTGTGTTCTTCTTGTGAAAGCTCTCAGTAAATAAAGCCGTCAGCTCCTCAGTAAAGCAGTAACAGAGGTCGTATTTGATACACATCTGTAGCTTCAGGCTAACACTGGCAGCTTCACTGTACAGCAGTGTGTACATCCGTGCTGTGACACATAACTGTATCAGCTCGGCTTTGTGTTGAACTGTGAATGGCACATTGTCTCGCCGCTGGTTTAGACGGATTTGCGCAATCAGAACGCTTTATTTCTCTGATTGATTACGGTATTGTTTAGTGCAAGGGAAAGTGTGTTGGGGTATAAAGGGACGTTTATGGATATGAATTAATGGTTATTTGTGTTGTGTGTGTGTGTGTGTGTGTGTGTGTGTGTGTGTGTGAGAGAGAGAGAGAGAGAGAGAGAGAGAGAAAGAGGGTTTGTTTGTTAGAACTTGTATGTGTGGATGTGTATCAGGATGCTTGCAGTAGAGTGGGAGTCTCTGTGTAGGCTGGTCAGTCAGTATGACTGATAGGGATTCCCTGCTGTTTATATATATATATATATACACACACACACACACACCATCTCTTCTCTAACCCCTGCTGTCACAGCACTGCTCTGTAACTCAGGCAGCTTCATGCCACACTCCTCCCTCGCTATCATTCCCTCGTTCCTCTTCTCGATAATACAGTATATTATTATTATTATTATTATTATTATTATTATTTCCCTGTGCGTTTATTTGAGTCCGTTCATAAGAAATTATCTATATTGCTGTTTTTAATTTTAAACCTGTTTCAGCTTCCTTCTCTCTCTCATAACTCATGGAGACAGACACACACACACACACACACACACACACACACACACACACACACACACACACACACACACACGGAGCTTAGCTCTCTTAGCTCATTGAAATTCCTTGCTCTTTCCACTCTAAATATATCCAGTCTGAGTTGTTGCACTGAGTACTGTGGCAGAGTTTAGAGACTGTTGTGTAGCTTCAGGCTTCCAGCTGGTGTGTCTTTCATTTTGAAATATGCAAGTCAGACACGCAGGCACGTCTAAGACAAAGTAATGTGGCATGGCGAATTCCCAAAAGCCCATCTCTCAGAAGGCACAGAGCTTTTTTTTTTTTTTTACTGTGACATGGCTATTTTAAGCTGCTATGAGCGGATGAAAGGATCTGCAGGGGCAGATATGGATGAGCTCAGATCCCCTGTGTGCGTGCGTGTGTGTGTCAGGAACAGAAGTACGGCACATCTTGTGCCTTGTAATCTGCCATCGTAGCACCACAGTGAAGTGCTCTCAATGAGTCAGCAGACATTTAAATAGACAAACTCTGTTATTTAGCGCCGAGCTGTAAAAGTGAAACATCCTGTTTGACACCTTTTTTTTTTCTTTTTTTTTATAGATGCTAGTTTTGGCAGTTAAACTCAAAGCTGCTTTAATAAAGAGCTCCAGACATCGCTTCATTCTCTGCTCTATTAATCAGCTTTAATAAGTTTTGAGGTGCTGATAGAGGTGACTGTGTTATTAAAAGGATACCTGTGAGTTACTTGATTTATTAAGCACCTTCCTTAATACAAGAGTGTTTGTCTCATGTTGAACAGCTGATCTCTGAGATCATTTTTTAGATTCTCGAGTGCTTGCTGTAGGCCTGGGTCTGTGCACCCACTTCTTTTTTATGATACAGGGGTATTACAGTACATGTTCACAACCAATTTTTAAAAAAAGAAATCAAGACTAGTTTCAGTGTATTATGGAACAAATTAAGGCCCGGTCCCACAATACCGATAACTATAACGATAACTATAAATAAATCGGTCCCCTGTAGTTTATGTGGTCACACCAGACCGATAACGATATCTATAGCCCAGGCCTGGGTTTATCCTTATCGTTATCTGTGAGATTGCTTCTGGAGCCATTTTCCAGGCCTGGACCTGATCCGATAAAACGTCTGACCAATCAGGTAATTGTTTACACGTGACATTATCTGAGCACGTGCTATTTTTCCCCGGGCATCTTTGTACATCCTTGTTATATCATGAAGTCACGGAATACGGATTCATGGAGAATAAAAATATAATACAAAGCACGGATCTTTTATTCACAGATATGTGATTTTCCATGAAATATCAATAGTAAATTAATAAACATAAATGCAGGTAAGATTTTAATTACGAACTTGGGCAGTCCGAACATTTAATTGTTTTTGACGACTTAATTTTTTTATCCGTGATACAACATCTGTGTGAAATCGGTAACCAATCTGTAATATACTGAAACGTCCATGACCAATCCGTAAATTATTAGCATCCGTGATGCATCCGTATTAAAATCCGTAACCACTCTGTATTTTGTATCCTTTTTACGTCCGCCAAGGAGGTTATGTTTTCGGTAGCGTTGGTTTGTTTGTTTGTTGGTTTGTCTGTTAGCAACATTACGGAAAAGTTATGAACGGATTGCTCTGAAATTTTTTCCAGAGGTGTGACTGGGCACAAGTAACAATCCATTAAATTTTGGCGGTGATCCGGATCACCTTCTGGATCCCGGATTTTTTTCAAGGATTCTTGGCGGAGGTCTGCGCTCTCCGAGTGCTTTTCTAGTTTATTATATTTCCGTAATCCGTGACCTATCCGTGTTATATCAACCACCGGAGCGTGTGCATGGGTTGTTTTGAAGTCCAAGCTGTACAGTACGACCCGGAATAACGTGCTACTACTTGGAAAAACTTCCATGGCTATTCCTAAGCTGCATGTATTTATTAGCCTGAGTGTCAGGACCAAGCGATATTATAGTGGGGATTATAGTTGTGGTGTGACTGCTCCAGACTGGAACTAAACTCAGGCAGAGGGATAGTCATAGCTGGAGTTATAGGTGTAGTTATAGTTATTGGTGTTTTGGGACCGGGCCCTAAGGCATAAAACAAATGTTTTTGAAAATAATCATCAATAATCATTGTAGTGTGCTGCATCCTGACACAAAGACGAGTTACTATACCCTATAGCGACATGTCCCAAAGTGTTTTATTTCTTAAAGAGCGACATGCTTTTCTTGACATATTTTCATCATGATATTTAATGTTGTGGAACATCCATGAAACAATTTAAATCACTTTTGTTAAAACATATAAATATGTTCATTCCTTCACCAGCCTCTTTTCTTTCTCTTGAAGATAATAAGACAAAACATTATCAATGAAGGGCAGCACGGTGGTGTAGTGGTTAGCGCTGTCGCCTCACAGCAAGAAGGTCCGGGTTCGAGCCCCGTGGCCGGTGAGGGCCTTTCTGTGTGGAGTTTGCATGTTCTCCCCGTGTCCGCGTGGGTTTCCTCCGGGTGCTCCGGTTTCCCCCACAGTCCAAAGACATGCAGGTTAGGTTAACTGGTGACTCTAAATTGAGCGTAGGTGTGAATGTGAGTGTGAATGGTTGTCTGTGTCTGTGTGTCAGCCCTGTGATGACCTGGCGACTTGTCCAGGGTGTACCCCGCCTTTCGCCCGTAGTCAGCTGGGATAGGCTCCAGCTTGCCTGCGACCCTGTAGAACAGGATAAAGCGGCTACAGATAATGAGATGAGATGATCAATGAAAAGGCCTCATCCTCTGACTCTGAGCTCTGTCCGTAGACTTTTAGAGATACAGGTTTATTCCTGATTGTTACGAAGTGCTGACACTGGAGACTCCTTCCAAAAATGTAAAATAAAGTTGAACATGAAGAAATAATAGTATCAAGTAAGATTAAATCAAGCATGCATCACTTCAAACAACCATCTCAAATAAAAACTAGAAGGGCACACAGTAGAGTGCATACCTCCAACCAAGCCACATGTTATTAGCTGATCTGACTATAAGGCTGATGAGCTGTTGCCATGGCATGGCATCCGTCGTCCACAATTCAGTTAAATCATATCTCCTCCGTCAGCTCTCAACAGATTTCTGTTCCGATTGTTTTGTTTGAAAGAACTCATCACTCCGCACAAAACTTGGTCGTTGTTTTGTCAAATTTTTTGCTAACGAGTTAGTAATTAGGCCAAATTTACACATTTTCCAGGCCTCTCACTAGAATTGTATCTCCTCTCTCATTTCTCACCCGATTCCATTCTGATCGATGTTTTGGGTCGATCTTCCCTCGGGGAACAAAACTTGGTCATTCGTTTGTTGATTTTCTTGTTGTAAACAATTTGTTTACAACTTTGTTTATTTTCAGTTAAATCATGTCTCCACCCTCAGTTCTCAATAGATTTCAGTGATGATTGTTTTATTTGAAAGAACTAGACCTTCTGCACAAAACTTGGTCATTGCATCGTCAAATTTTTGCTAACAAAAAGCTAATTACGTCAACTTAACAAGTTTTTGGACTTCTTGTTAGAATTGTGTCTCCTCTCTCATTTCTCACCCGATTCCAGTTCTGATCGATGTTTTGGGTCGATCTTCCCTCGGGGAACAAAACTTGGTCATTCGTTTGTTGATTTTCTTGTTGTAAACAATTTGTTTACAACTTGGTTTATTTTCAGTTAAATTGTGTCTCCTCCCTCAGTTCTCAATAGATTTCAGTTCTGATTGTTTTATTTGAAAGAACTAGACCTTCTGCACAACACTTGGTCATTGTATTGTCAGTTTTTTGCGAACAAATTAGTCATTAGGTCAACTTCACACATTTACTTCTGACTAGAATTGTATCTCCTCTCTTATTTATTACGCAAATTCAATTCTGATCGATGTTTTGGGTCGATCTTCACTTGGGGAACAAAATTCAGTCCTTTGTTGATTTTCCTGTTGTAAACAATTTGTTATGGAGGTTGATCCTCTCTCACATCGTCACATTTCAGTTCTGTTTGATGTTTTGGTCGTCTTGATGGCAGGCCAGATGAGTTACTACGTCCTTGACGTTTTGGTCAACATCAAAATCAATCACTTGAACCTAGGGTAATACTAAAGCTGTACACCAAATTTCATCAAAATCTGTTCAGTATTTTTTGAGTTACATTGGGAACAGACAGACAAACAAACAAACGGGGGTGAAAACAACCTCTTCCAACAAAATTGGCAGAGGTAATAAATAAATCCAAAGTCATAAACAGTCAAGGGCGGCACGGTGGTGTAGTGGTTAGCGCTGTCACCTCACAGCAAGAAGGTCCGGGTTCGAGCCCCATGGCCGGCGAGGACCTTTCTGTGTGGAGTTTGCATGTTCTCCCCGTGTCCGCGTGGGTTTCCTCCGGGTGCTCCGGTTTCCCCCACAGTCCAAAGACATGCAGGTTAGGTTAACTGGTGACTCTAAATTGACCGTAGGTGTGAATGTGAGTGTGAATGGTTGTCTGTGTCTATCTGTCAGCCCTGTGATGACCTGGTGACTTGTCCAGGGTGTACCCCGCCTTTCGCTCGTAGTCAGTTGGGATAGGCTCCAGCTTGCCTGCGACCCTGTCGAACGGGATAAAGCTGCTAGAGATAATGAGATGAGATGAGATAAACAGTCAAATAAAGCAGTCTTGATCAAACCTGTACATCATTGGAAATTCAGAAAAAAACTTATATCCGTATGGATATTCTGTTATGAAGACACTATGGTTGGACTATGGTCCGATGTCTTTCGGCATTTCCTTTATTATTTTCTAAACATAAAAAGAAAGAAAAAAATTAATGCCTAGAATTTTTTTTTTTTTTGCAAAGATCCTGATTGTTTTGTGAGGAAAGGCCAAGAATATTAAAGCCTGCTCCAGTACAAGTCAGATTGTGTGTCTGTTTGTTTCAAAGCAAATGATGTACATGGATCTCTAAAAAGGCAGTTCTTCTCCATTTGTCATAAGGTAGCAAAGTGCATTTGCTCGTTGGGGGAAAGTGTGTGATGGGGCATAAATTCAGGCATGCTGAGCTGGACGTGGGATTTAGTTACTGTCAGCCAAGTGAATTTGAATAGTGTTCCATATGTGTGCTAATTGAAACCAGACATATTCCAATGCACTCGATCCCACAGTGAAACTGCAGCAGGTTCACACTTATTTTTTTGTTGCCAAACTCTAGAATTAAGAATGATGGCCATTTGGAGAGTTGTTGTATACCAAAGGCAGTGTGTGTAATGTAATATATTATACATATGTATACAGTGCAGTGCAAAAGCCTTAGGCACATGTAAAGAAATGCTGTAGACCAATAATGGCTTAAAGATAATAAAATTAAACGTTTCAACATTAAAAAAATACTATAAACAGCAGTAAGCTATAATAAATGAAACAAAGTCAGTATTTGGTCTGAGACGACCCTTTGCTTTAAAAAAAAAAATAGTAGTCTCAGGTACAATGACTGCAAACTTATAAGGAAATGAGCTGTAGGTTTTACTGAGCATCTTACAGAACCAGCCACAGTTCTTCTGGACACTTTGTCACACTCGCTTCTTCATTTTGCACCAAAACCCAGCAGCCTTCGTTATGTTTTCTTTTTTTAATCTGAAAAGTGCTCTCTTATGTAATATGTTGCTCAGATACAAAAAAAAAAATCTGTAACATTTAATTTTGTGCTGGAAAACGAACGTTTGGACTCTAAAATGTTTTTGTACTGACTCGATAATGTAGAGAAATCTATCACAGAGTTTATATGAAAAAAATAGGGTGCGTAAGACTTTTGCACAGTGCTGTGTACCTGCACTGTCGGATCCGGTTCACTGGTGGTAACATAAAATCCAGATCATAAATCTGATCCTATTTTATTTATAGCAGGCGTGAGTGGGCACGTTCAGATAGAGAGGTGGTATTAGATATGCAGAGCTGCTGATGTGCCATGGCTGACACATTTTAAAGCAAGGACAGGACTGAATAATTATTCGTGAATGTTGTGCCATTCACATAACAAAATGGGCCGAGAGTATGATTGAGCGTGACTCTGTCTGTTCTTCGCTTTCCCTTTTTCACAGGTATTATTTGTTCTATTGAAAGGTGTAATATTTAAATGGATGGCTGTTTTTTTTTTTTGTAATGCAATCAGGATTCATGACAAGTTTCAGTGTGAATGCTGTGGCTAAACACTACTGAGGATCAGGCTTGAGTTCTTGAGCCTTTTTATTACCTGAAACCCACAAAAGAATACCAGATGGCTGTCATCTGTTTAATACTCTGCAGGCAGAGGAGATGTGTATCAAAGTGAATAATTTAAGACTGATTTGAACTTTTAAGTTTTTTAGATTGTATTGGGTGATGTAAGAGGACTGGAATGGTACTATACTTTCATATTATGTCATTTTGATATTTGTTTCCTACATATACAGTCCTTTAAAGGGATCTTCCAGCAGATTTATTCTCAAACTTATTTCAAGTAAAAGTAGTCGCAGATTTCAAAAATCAAATTTCAGTTTCGGAGACCAAATAGTGTTCAAGAAAAATGAATTTTCTTTCAAATGCCAGATGGGCTTCTTGCGGTGCTGACGTATGCGATGACATCAGGTAGCGATCGCTTGGAGCAACTTTTGATCCGCACTCGTCTTTTCCTTTCTTTTCGCTCATCCCTTTTTCCCCATTTGCTTCTATTCATTTTTCCACCATTCAAATGAATGGAATTTCGGGAGGAAAAACTTTGTCATGTCACGCTGCGCTTCGCACTCTAAAATCTCTGTTTAAATCATGCCACACTCTCTGTTCATCTACCCAGCACCAAATGTAGATCATGTAAAAAAAGATTTTAGGCCGCGAAGTGTTGCGCTGCAAGTTGAGCCATTTTAAACCGAGATTTTAGAGCGCACAGCTATACACACAATACACACACTTTGCCACACACATTTTCTGTAGATCATGTGAAAAAAAGGTTTCGTAGCGCGAGGTCTCATGTCTGATCCAGTTTCTGTTGGTGACCCTCTACTACAGCTGTGCAAGCACACTTTTAATTTTCTCTGTGGAAATGCAGTCTAGTTCCAGCTTGTGCTATTTTTAGCATCAGTGTGGCATTTATATGACTGATAAAACTGATAAATTCAGTAAAAATACTTGTAAAACTAGCAAAAATACGGTGTAAACATAGAATATAAACAGCTGAGGTGCTCCAAGCGACCACTACCTGACGTCATCACATACGTCACTATTGCAGGAAGCCCATCTGGTATTTTAACGTAAATTCATTTTTCTCTAACACTACTTGGTCTCCGAAACTGAAAGTTTGATTTTTGAAATCTGCGACTACTTTTACTTCAAATAAGTTTGAGAGTACATCTGCTAGAGGATCCCTGTAAGACACACTATAGGAAAATATTATAGGAAAATAATCCATGCCAGGGTGACATATGTTACCGCACTGAAGTGCATTATTTCTTATAACAACATGTGCCAAAGTGTTTTATTTCTTTTATAACATACAGTAACAGTTTGCCAAGGATTATAATTGTATTTTTCAATGAACGTGTCATGCTTTTCCTCTTTTTCTAGTTACATGCAGTGGAATGACTATGACACAGATTAGTTCCTATTATCACTTAAGTGTTTTTGCTTGAGTCCTTCCCTTACCACCCTCTCTATTTTCTCTGTCTTAAAGACAAAATAGCACATCTTACCCATAAACCAAGAAAGCTCAAATTCCTCCTGAAGACTTTCCAGTAGCGGAAAACTTACTGTTCTAACACTAGAGACTCCTTCCATAAATGCTCAACAAACGTATCGTAACAGAAAACTTCATCATATCGATGAATATACATTTTTCCTTCATCAAGTACCTGTGAATGAGTTGTATAGAAATTATACTAGAACAAGTACACAGAATGTGAGCTGGACAGATAAAATGAAGAATGAAAAACTATGAGAAATAACCAACCAACAACCAATAGAGACACAAATCCAGAAGAAGAAGTGGAGCCGGATAGGACGTACACTCAGGAAGCTGCCAAACAACACCAGTAAGCAAGATTTAATATGGAACTCACAAGGAAAAAGGAAAAGAGGTCGTCCCAAAAACACCTGGAGAAGAGCAGTTGAAGGCGAAATGGGAGCCAGGAGCTATTCATGGTCAACATTCGAGAAAACTGCACAAAGTAGAACGAGACAGAAAACTCTTGTTGGTGGCCTATGCTCCTAGGGAGCTAAGGGCTTAATATAAATATAAGTATACAGAAACCTGCGATCTGAATTACTGCTGGAAATCCTGTCCAAGCTGCTGTTATAGAAACTGTTCAACACCTTCTGACCAATCATATCTGAGAATTCCATCATGCTGTCATATAATTATAATTGATACCACTATTGATTGTCTGACAGTTCCTGCATCAACTCCTTACATCTGGACACCTTTAGAGTAGATCTAGTTAAAAGTGTCACCACTGTTCTAAACCAGTGCTCATGATTTCCTGTTCTGTTATGCCCAAGTCAGACAGCAGGCCGCAACTAGTTTTCAACTACTTGCGTCTACCTGTGATAACAAAATCGCAGGTAGACGCAAGACTGGTCTTGCGTCGACACACAACGATGCAGGTAATGGCAGAGTGTTGCAGAGGGTCTTTAATAGAGGCAGGTTGACGCAAGTGGTTCACGATCTGTTCGCATTTCAGCTGCGATTCGCTTCCAGTCGGTGCAAATAGCAGATTGACGCATGTAGAGGCAGGTGGTCGAGCAACGTTTGAGCGACCAATCGCAGGTTGAAGCAGGTAGTGGCAGCTAGACGCAGGCTGACGCAGGGGAAGACAAGTCTTTAGAGATGGCTGCGATGCATCGCAGGTACACGAATACTGCACCTGCAAATAGTTTACAACAACCTGCAAGCAGTTTTATGGCCTTATATTTTTTTAAAGGTTTTCTGTGCGCTGCGTCAACCTGCGTCTAGCTACGTCTGCTTCCGACTGGTTGATTCAGCTTAAAAACTCTGCGTCTTGCAATACGACAGAGAGACAGAGCCCTATGTACAAAATATATTATCAAGACCACGTCGAAGTGCCTTTGCTAAATTCAGATGTGGAGTTGCTCCTTTAGCAATAGAAACTGGTAGATATACAAACACCCCAGTGGACAGACATTATTGTACAGTATGTAATAATGGCTCCATTGAATCAGAAGCCCATGTTCTTTTACACTGTGACATCTATGTGGACATTCGTGATGAATTATTTCATACATTATCTAAGTATATTGTTAATTTTAATGATTTTGATGATACAAATAAATTGTGTGTAATTTTATCTGGTAAATATTGCATCAACGAATGTGCCAAAGCCTGCTACCTTATTCTAAATAGAAGATTGTTTTTTACAAGTTCCAATTTATAAAACAACTGTTTGTGCTTTGTCTCCTTGGTACCATATTGTACGTTTTTATATAATTTTTTTAAATGATTTTTTTAGTTGGTGTCTCACAACTCTTTTTGAGTGGTCCCTAACACTTTTTATTTTTGTCAAAGGGAGGGGGGTAATTTGACTGAATTTTGTATTTATATACCTCTGTATTGTATTTTTATTGTGTGTTGTGGAGTGACACTGAAATAAAGTATATCTATCTATCTACCGTATTTTCTGGACTATAGAGCGCACCTGTATATAAGCCGCATCCGCTCTATTTTTTAAAAAAAATTAAAAAAAAAGATATACAAGCCGCACCGGGCTATAAGCCGCAGATATCTATGTTGAAAAATTAGATATTTACTGCATGTACAGAGCGATTTTGTACTGTAAATGTACATGTATGTACCTGAACAGATTCTTTCCGAACAGTGCCTTTTAACACGGCAGCAACTTTGCTGATTAAAACGGAACAGAACCAAGAGAAAATAACCGGTATTTATTTACCTTCATTTCTCCTGTGTTTGAAACCACAAGTCACTTTAATCATCTTCGCTGGATTTGAAAATAATTACCAGTTAGTAATTTGTCGTGCGTGTTCTATCTGCTAAAGATCTGCTAATTCTTCTTTGCATTGATTTTTCGTCTATCTTATTTTTGATTCTACTTCTGGTTAGAGCGCCCCTAGCGGTGGAAGAAAAATCCACAGAATAGCCGCACCTTTGTATAAGCCGCATGGTTCAAAACCTAGGAAAAAAGTAGCGGCTTATAGTCCAGAAAATACGGTATCTATCTATCTATCTATCTATCTACATCTGACCACAACGAAGGATTTGATGCAAAACGCCTGCGTCCACCTGCGATCAGTCGCCACCCGACCGATCACAGGTCACAGCATGTGTCTTTCTGCTGTCTGACCTCGGCATAACCATGACATGAAGTTATGGTGTGAATAATATGAGGCTAGATCTGTATTTATGCTTTGTTAATATGCAGCTGTATGAAAAAAATGAAAATAAATAGCATGGATTTGAACATGAGTTTTAATTAGTTGGGGATAGGGGACTGTGGATGTCAGGGACTAGGACGTTAACTATATACAATAACAATGAGTTGAGTATGTTATATAATCCTGTTATCACAAAAACAATTTTAAATGCTGGTAAGTAGCCATGGTATGCAAGTAAGATAATTCCTCCCCACTGTCTGAAAATAACAATTGATGTGCTGAAGTGTGTGCGTTTTTTTTCTTTTTAATCTTTTATCTTTTATCAGAATATTTCGTAAAAGAATGGATATGTCATTGCTGAAGACATAACATTTCCGCATGCTAGGACTCCAGATTAGGAAAATAAAGAGCTGCTGAGATGCCACAAGCTGTGCATTTAATCATCACAGTGACAAAAATCCAAAGCAAGCTCTTTGCTGGATGCAGAATGCAGGATATTTTTTGCACATTCAAATGTCTCTAAAACCTACGGAGCCCTGGAAGGGACATGAAAGGGAAAAAAAAAAGATGAACTTTGCAAGATCTCACAAAAGGTATTGCAAAATCTTGCAAAGGTTTTCTTTGAGCTCAATGTACTTCCAGGTCAGTTCAGCAGATTTGTGACAGACATGTCCCCTTGCACTAAGTACTTAGATTCAGATTTCTGTCTCTTCTGGGAAAGCTGTGCCATTCCCAAATACTCATCTCATCTCATCTCATTATCTCTAGCCGCTTTATCCTGTTCTACAGGGTCGCAGGCAAGCTGGAGCCTATCCCAGCTGACTACGGGCGAAAGGCGGGGTACACCCTGGACAAGTCGCCAGGTCATCACAGGGCTGACACATAGACACAGACAACCATTCACACTCACATTCACACCTACGGTCAATTTAGAGTCACCAGTTAACCTAACCTGCATGTCTTTGGACTGTGGGGGAAACCGGAGCACCCGGAGGAAACCCACGCAGACACGGGGAGAACATGCAAACTCCACACAGAAAGGCCCTCGCCGGCCCCGGGGCTCGAACCCAGGACCTTCTTGCTGTGAGGCGACAGCACTAACCACTACACCACCGTGTGTGTGTGTATATACACTATATTGCCAAAAGTATTTGCTCACCCATCCAAATTATCGGAATCAGGTGTTCCAATCACTTCCATGGCCACAGGTGTATAAAATCAAGCACCTAGGCATGCAGACTGTTTTTACAGTTTGGAGCTGGCCCCTTCCTCTTCCAACATGACTGTGCACCAGTGCACAAAGCAAGGTCCATAAAGACATGGATGACAGAGTCTGGTGTGGATGAACTCGACTGGCCTGCACAGAGTCCTGACCTCAACCCGATAGAACACCTTTGGGATGAATTAGAGCGGAGACCGAGAGCCAGGCCTTCTCGTCCAACATCAGTGTGTGACCTCACAAATGCGCTTCTGGTAGAATGGTCAAAAATTCCCATAAACACACTCCTAAACCTTGTGGACAGCCTTCCCAGAAGAGTTGAAGCTGTTCTAGCTGCAAAGGGTGGACCGACGTCATATTGAACCCTATGGATTAGGAATGGGATATCACTTAAAGGGATAGTTCGGGATTTTTGACATGAATCTGTATGGCATCCCCATCAATAGTGTTGTGCAAACACACTGACTTACCCCTGACAGCATCCTGTGAGTCCAGTTCTTGTCCAGTTTTGGTCCAGACGAAAGTAGTCCGGCAAGTTTGTTGGGGTCACGAAAGTAAAACGTTTTTCGTCTCAAAACAGTATGTGTTCAAAAGAGTGATATATTTGCATCACAAAACCGTTGCCAAATAAAAAGTCAGACCTCGAAATCGCTTGGCACTATTTTCTCTCCCTTCTTATCACTGCGCGCTGCCGCCAGGTGACAGCGAAACGCAGACCCACTAAGCTGGTGGGAGACCAAGGCTGCACTCTATCCACGGCTTACACACGTCATGGCACGGAGGATGTGTACAGTGGCAGCATCTGTCCCCCCAGAGAGGATCTTTTCAAAAGCAGGACAGATTATAACTGAGAGGAGAAATAGAATCAGAATTAACTAGTTAATTGCAGCAGTTAAAGGAATAGGTAGGAAAAGGAAGGCGCAAAGACACCGCGCAGCGCCTGAAAACGGGTTTTCAGGCGCTGCGCACCCGTTTTCAGGCGCTGCGCGGTGTCTTTGCGCCTGCAGCGGTGCTTTGTCTGTGCTGTGGCTGAAAATAGTTCCAGATATAAATTGGTCTAGTAAATCCCTTTGTGTTAATTTGCATTGATATGTGTACTCGATGTGAATGTGCAAGTCATGAGAAATAATTATAAAAAATCTTGAGTTATTTAATTCACTTTTGCAACGACAATGCTAGCTGGACACGCCGGATTACAGCGACTACGCTAAGCTAAGCTAACCTGGGCGTTTATAGATCAGGACAATGGCTGGGTCGGCTACAAAACGCTTTGGCTCACTCATCCAACTCTAAGGACTGCAGGGACTGACTCAATTTCATCTGGGGGTGGCGTACTCCTTTAAATCAAAAATAAAATCTCAGGAGCCGAAAGAGCCGGCTCCTTATAGTAAGAAGAGCCAAAAGAGCCGGCTCCCGAAAAAGAGCCGAAATTCCCATCACTAAAACAATGAATGAAACAGCCGTGGCTGTCACCTGGCGGCAGCGCGCAGTGATAAGAAGGGAGAGAAAATAGTGCCAAGCGATTTCGAGGTCTGACTTTTTATTTGGCAACGGTTTTGTGATGCAAATATATCACTCTTTTGAACACATACTGTTTTGAGACGAAAAACGTTTTACTTTCGTGACCCCAACAAACTTGCCGGACTACTTTCGTCTGGACCAAAACTGGACAAGAACTGGACTCACAGGATGCTGTCAGGGGTAAGTCAGTGTGTTTGCACGACACTATTGATGGGGATGCCATACAGATTCATGTCAAAAATCCCGAACTATCCCTTTAAGCTCATATGTGAGTCAAGGCAGGTGAACGAATACTTTTGGCAATATAGATAGATAGATAGATAGATAGATAGATAGATAGATAGATAGATAGATAGATAGATAGATAGATAGATAGATAGATAGAAAGAAAAAAATTAGGTATTTCTGGGTCAGTTCAGCAACATGGAAACAGGGCTATATGGAGGATAAATGCACATACAGTACATGCCTTTTTCGTACCTACATTTCTGAAATGGTGTGTACGCCCCTTTAAATAGAGTTTATGAAACTTTAAAATGTACTTCTGTTAGAGTTTCCTATTGTTTTAACACCACAATCCATAGTATAGTCATAATTGCACTCCATTATTGGCATTTATGGTATCTAAATACTGTGTGACCAATCATATTGTCTCTTGCTGGAGCGTATGCACTGATGTCACTGTATGTAGAAGTCACCCAGTGGTCGTGTTAGCATTCAGCTCGAATGCTACAAAAACAGCATGTACAAAATGGATTTCATGTCTTTTGAGGCTAATCTCAAAATTCTCGGAACCTCTCCCACTGGTGTGCGTGCTCGATTACTGCAGTGTCCACGTTAACCCTGAAGACATTGACCTAAATGAAAAAAGTACATCTTTTTTCCCCTCCGTGCCCTTTCCAGGGCTCAGTAAAAACAGACACTTTACTACTTAACTGGGAATTTAGTGCTTAATCTTTCTCAGCTTCTCAACTCTGAGCTTGCATTGACTAATCTACTCTCTCTCTCTCTCTCTCTCTCTCTCTCTCTCTCTCTCTCTCTCTCTCTCTCTCTCTCTCAGGAATAGATAACCTGTATGAGAGAGCTCTGTACATTCGTAAGATCCTCCTCACAGTCCCCAGATCTGTCCTCATAGTCATGCGCTACCTGTTTGCGTTCCTCAACCAGTAAGTCTGAATACACACACTCATGACTTTACACCCAGCACCCACAAGGGGACATCTTTTAGAAATAGCATTATGTGGTTGAGTTAGTAAATGCCTTCCATAATACTCACGCCATCTACTACCCTCTCCAAAAACTGCTTCTTGTGTTCCTCATTGCTTTTGTGCATTTGCAGTCTGTCCCAGTACAGTGATGAGAACATGATGGACCCCTACAACCTGGCCATTTGTTTCGGCCCCACCCTCATGCCCACCCCTGACACCCAGGACCAGGTGTCCTGCCAAGCCCACGTCAATGAGGTCATCAAGACCATCATTATCCACCACGAGACCATCTTTCCTGATACTAAGGAGCTAGACGGTCCTGTGTACGAGAAATGCATGGCTGGAGGAGACTACTGGTGAGAGACGTGGGCTCAGTACATCTGTTCACTTGGCATAGGAAAGACGGCACGAGTGCTACTGATGGAGAGCAGCATGGTGTAGAGGTTTAGATTGGTTTTTGATTTGTGTGTTGTGTGTGGGGTATGAAATATCAGCTTTAATACATTCAACAGAAGTTAAAGTGTGTTTTTAGGATTGAGGGAGTTTGAAACAAGCTCAGAGTCAGGGGCCTTTGTAAGAACTAGTTTGAGGAGTATGTGAAAGAGAGAGAGAGAGAGAGGAGAAACTCAGCAGGCCGTGTGCTCCAAAGTCTGTGTAGATAATTCAATGAAATGATGAGGTGTCTGTAGTAAGAGCTTTTGATGGGACAAGATGCTTTTGTCGTGAGCAGCTCAGCAAGGCTGCTTCAGCTCGGGGAGACACACGAAAGCCTTCCTGAAAATTACAGTCATTAAGGTAAGAAATTCGTGAAAACAAAAAGATGGTAATTCCTCTGTGCTGTAAGGAGAAGTAGAGGAAAGGCATAATGTCCTTTGTGAGATCCCACAGGCATGGGTGTGTGTGTGAGGGTGTGTGTGTGAGGGTGTGTGTTTTTGGGGAAGAGTCTTGGAGAGAGTGTGAGAGAGAGGGAAGTATATCCTTCTGTCATTAAAAAAAAAAACACCCCAGCTCTGCTCTGTAGAGAATGGCTGAAGAAGTTTAAATGGATCTCTTTGCATCTGTCCTTGGGTTGTTTAGCTCTCTCTCTCTCTCTCTCTCTCTCGCTCTCTCTCTCCGACAAAAACCTTCCTCCTTTTTCCTCTCTCTGTCTCACTCTCTGTCTCTCTCGTGGACAAAAACGTTCCTCTCTCTCTCTCTCTCTCTCTCTCTCATGGAAAAAATCCTACCTCCTTCTCTCTCTCTCTCTCTCTCTCTCTCTCTCTCTCTCTCTCTCGTGGACAAAAACCTATCTCCTTCTGTCTCTCTCTCTCTCATGAACAAAATCCTACCTCCTTCTCTCTCTCTTTCTCTCCCTCGTGGACAAAAACCTTCCTCCTTCTTTCTCTCTCATGGACAAAAACCTACATCCTTCTGTCTCTCTCTCTCTCATGGACAAAATCCTACCTCCTTCTCTCTCTTTCCCTCGTGGACAAAAACCTTCAGCCTCCCCCCCCCTCCCTCCCTTGTGGACAAAAACCTTCCTCCTTCTCTCTCTCTCTCTCTCTCATGGACAAAATCCTACCTCCTTCTCTCTTTCTCTCCCCCCTCTCTCTCGCTCTCCCTCGTGGACAAAAACCATCCTCCTTCTCTCTCTCTCTCTCTGTCTCTCATGGACAAACCTACCTCCTGTCTCTCTTTCTCTCTCTCATGGAGAAAAACCTTCCTCCTCTCTCTCTCTCTCTCTCTCTCTCTCTCTCGCTCTCTCTCTCATGGACAAAATCCTACCTCCTTCTCTCTCTCTTTCTCTCCCTCGTGGACAAAAACCTTCCTCCTTCTTTCTCTCTCTCTCATGGACAAAAACCTACATCCTTCTGTCTCTCTCTCTCTCTCTCTCTCTCTCTCATGGACAAAATCCTACCTCCTTCTCTCTTTCTCTCCCCCCTCTCTCTCTCTCGCTCTCCCTCATGGACAAAAACCTTCCTCCTTCTTTCTCTCCCTCCTCTCTCTCTCTCTTGCTCTCCCTCATGGACAAAAACCTTCCTCCTTTCTCTCTCTCGCTCTCTCTCTCTCATGAATAAAACCTTCCTCCTTCTTTCTCTCTCTCTCTCACTGTCTCTCTCTCTCATGGACAAACATTCCTCCTTATGTCTCTCCCTCTCTCTCTCTCTCTCTCTCTCTCTCTCTCTCTCTTGCTCTCCCTCATGGACAAAAAAACTTCCTCCTTCTGTCTCTCTCTCTCTCAGACAAAAACCTTCCTTCTTTTTTCCTCTCTCTATCTCACTCTCTGTCTCTCTCGTGGACAAAAACCTTCCTCTTTCTCTCTCCCTCTCTCTCTCGTGGACAAAAACCTTCCTCCTTCTCTCTCTCTCTCTCTCTCTCTCGTGGATAAAATCCTACCTCCTTCTCTCTATCTTTCTCTCCCTCGTGGACAAAAACCTTCCTCCTTCTCTCTCTCATGGACAAAAATCTACATCCTTCTGTCTCTCTCTCTCTCTCTCTCTCTCTCTCTCTCTCTCTCTCTCTCTCTCATGGACAAAATCCTACCTCCTTCTCTCTCTCTTTCTCCCCCCCCCCTCTCGCTGTCCCTCGTGGACACAAATTGTCCTCCTTCTGTCTCTCTCTCTCTCTCTCATGGAGAAAAACCTTCCTCCTCTCTCTCAATCTCTCTCTCTCTCATGAACAAAACCTTCCTCCTTCTCTCTCTCTCTCTCTCATGGACAAACATTCCTCCTTCTGTCTCTCCCTCTCTCTCTCTCTCTCTCTCTCTCTCTCTCTTGCTCTCCCTCATGGACAAAAAAACTTCCTCCTTCTCTCTCTCTCGGACAAAAACCTTGCTCCTTCTGTCTCTCTGTCTCTCATGAACAAAAACCTACCTCTCTCTCTCTCTCTCTCTCTCTCTCTCTCTCTCTCTCATGGACAAAAACCTTCCTCCTTCTGTCTGTCCCTCTGTCTCTCTCTCTCTCTTGCTCTCCCTCATGGACAAAAGCCTTCCTCCTTCTCTCTCTCTCGGACAAAAATCTTCCTCCTTCTCTCTCTCTCTCTCTCTCTCTCTCTCTCTCTCTCTCTCTCCCTCTGTCTCTCTTTGTGTCTCTCCCCCCCCTTCTCATGGCGTACAGGTGACAGTGTTAAGTGAGTGGTGTGTATCAGATATTATGGTCGTTAGTTCCACTTTAAACACACACTGCACCTCAGAGAGCATCCCAATCACCCTGACAGTAATCCTCAGCATACTAATGACGGCCTCCATCAGGCTTCATCACCACACACATACGCTGAGAGCATTAACTGTACTCTGTTGAAAACTTCCTCCACTGTACCGTACATGTGGCACTTTAGGAGCTGAACTGTGGAGCAGGAGCGATTGCGCACAGCAGACTCATGGAGATTTGGCCTGAGGTCGATTAACTAGATTAGCAAGATTAGTAGTAAGATCAGTGTCATCCGAAACCTCTGATTTAGTGTGGAATGGTTTCTGACACACTATAGATTATTGCAAAAGTTTGCGCACTCCTCACCTATTGTCAGTTTTTATTAGTTGCTGTGTTTAAATGATCACAATCGTTATTGCCCCAGAATGACTCTGACTGGCTCCCAGAGAAAGAAACAGTTAAACATTTGCAGTGCACTTACACAGAACTGATAAAGATGTGAATAAAACATATTTAAAATGGTCACAAAAATTGATTGGCGGATCTATTTAGATTTAGTTGAATTTTTAGGATGCCATTTTATCAGTGTTTTTGGAATGCTAGGCTGTTTGCTGCAGTGCCTCCTGGTGCCTGCTTAAAAAGCACGTGTTGAATTGTTTTCATGTCTCTTTTAGCTATTGTGTCATGTGTGTAATGTATTAAATGCCATGACCTTTATCTCTCTGCTACTGTTTTCCTCTGCAGTGAAAGTCCTTATAGTGAGCATGGAGTCCTGGAGGAAGTGGACCAGGACGGAGGTGGAGAGACACACACCAGTGAGGATGGTAAGTGTGGCTTTAATTTAATGCTCAGGTATGATTGAGTGCTAGATGACAGACAGTCAAATAATTAATGAACTAGAAAGTTTTTGATTTACGGTAACACATCTCATTGTGGCTCACACAGTGGATAGTAGGCATGTAGCAATATATCATGTGGTGATAAATCATGATACTAATTTATGATGATTTGAATCAATGAAGTAAGAAACGAATCATGATTATTATCAGGCTGCATAATTGCTTAGTTTTCCTAGCTGTAATTGCATTGCTTAGGCAGCAGAGGGTGCAATAACGTACAATAGTTAGAATGCACATGACTTTACTCTAGGCAGAAGTAACAGAGCTGTAATGTTGTGAAAATGCACACAAAACGCAGATCTAAACTGGGAAAGAGCTGTTGTGTAACTGTCTGGACAAGAAATCAGAGTTCTCTTTTTACAGACTGGTGAAAGCGAAAGAAAATGGAGGTAGAACAAATGTTCATAAAAGGTTTATTAAGAAAACGCCTGTTTGTTATTCACATTTTCACTGTGTCTGAGATCACTCACTTGTAAATGACTCCCTACTCACTATATAGGGAATTCTATATAGAGGACTATACAGTGAGCTCATTGGTAAAATGAAAAAACACTTTCGGACACTACTCCGCCGCACCATTATTTACGTCAGTCCATAATTACGTACGTCATTACATCATCATTTACGTCATTATACTACATCATTACAATTAAACGTGCCAGATCAGTCGGCTGGTGGGTTTTCAAAATAATAAACACACGCATGTATTTTTGTGATAAATCCATATTATACTGAGCGTATTTCCCACATTAATAAATACAAAGTACTTTGTGTCTGCTGCATCTTTCAGTTCTTTTAAATCAAGGCTGAATCCTTTCCTCTTTGCCACTGTCTTTTATTAAATCAAATTTGAGGCTTTTGATTAATTCCTCGCTCTGCATTCTAACTTTTATTCTTGTATTTTATCTGTCTTATTCTATTTTAGCTTGTTTTCTATTCTCTTACTGTTTTAATTGTACTTGAATGTCCGTTTATAATGTGGTTCTTCCTCCATCCATTCACCCCAACACACTACAATAGCTATTATTGGCATTTTCATGCCACAACTTGTACGTAAATTTGTCTCATGTCCGTTGTCATAAGGAAAAACGAACTACTGCTATACTCAATCTAAAATACTTAGCAGTCCTTATGAAGCAGCTTTTACAGCTTTTCTTTCAACGCATAATGGCGTATATTACTTGGTTAGTGACCATCGGTTGTACACTACTTTTCACAATGCATTGTGGGATACTATGAGTGCACTATATAGGGTGTAATAATTCTCATTATACATTCAGACAGCACTACAAAATGGCGACCTCACTATATAGTCCACTATATAGTGAGTAGGGAGTGATTTCGGACACAGCGTTTAATTTTTAATAAAATGGATAATTTAGTTAATAGGCTATTTTATTTTATTCGCAGTCCGGTTTCCATCAAATCGTGCACTCTGATTGGCTCGCGAGCGGGCCGGAATCCTACGATACAGACCCCGGTTACGGACCTTTGGCGACTCGCTTGTTCACTACAACAACAAACATAGTAGCAATTTTTTGTCAACATTTATTTTCGCATTTCTCAGTATAATAGCATTAATTTTACATCATGGATAGCGATAACGACAGTGTTCACAGCAAAAGCGAGTTTTACTACCCTGAGGAAGAATAAATAAAATAAAACATTTCAGGAGAAAGCCCAATAGCAGGTTTGTACTAAATATGGTTTCCCTTTCGGGCGCTCTCATTTTCTGTTAGAATTTGGTAAAGAAAAAAATAAATATATTATTTATCAGCTTAAGGTCGGTTTGTATCATGAAATACCGTGACCTCGGCCCAGAGGCCTCGGTCAGTATTTTCAAGACCTCGGTCATGGTATTTCACGATACGGACATCCCAGCTGGTAAATTTTATATATATATATATATATATATATATATATATATATATATATATATATATATATACACACAGTGGTACTTGAAAGTTTGTGAACCCTTTAGAATTTTCTATATTTCTGCATAAATATGACCTAAAACATCATCAGATTTTCACACAAGTCCTAAAAGTAGATAAAGAGAACCCAGTTAAACAAATGAGACAAAAATATTGTACTTGGTCATTTATTTATTGAGGAAAATGATCCAATATTACATATCTATGAGTGGCAAAAGTATGTGAACCTTTGCTTTCAGTATCTGGTGTGACCCCCTTGTGCAGCAATAACTGCAACTAAACGTTTCCAGTAACTGTTGATCAGTTCTGCACACCGGCTTGGAGGAATTTTAGCCCATTCCTCCGTACAGAACAGCTTCAACTCTGGGATGTTGGTGGGTTTCCTCACATGAACTGCTCGCTTCAGGTCCTTCCACAACATTTCGATTGGATTAAGGTCAGGACTTTGACTTGGCCATTCCAAAGCATTAACTTTATTCTTCTTTAACCATTCTTTGGTAGAACGACTTGTGTACTTAGGGTCGTTGTCTTGCTGCATGACCCACCTTCTCTTGAGATTCAGTTCATGCACAGATGTCCTGACATTTTCCTTTAGAATTGGCTGGTATAATTCAGAATTCATTGTTCCATCAATGATGGCAAGCTGTCCTGGCCCAGATGCAGCAAAACAGGCCCAAACCATGATACTACCACCACCATGTTTCACAAATGGAATAAGGTTCTTATGCTGGAATGCAGTGTTTTCCTTTCTCCAAACATAACGCTTCTCATTTAAATCAAATTTCTATTTTGGTCTCATCTGTCCACAAAACATTTTTCCAATAGCCTTCTGGCTTGTCCACATGATCTTTAGCAAACTGCAGATGAGCAGCAATGTTCTTTTTGGAGAGCAGTGGCTTTCTCCTTGCAGCCCTGCCATGCACACCATTGTTGTTCAGTGTTCTCCTGATGGTGGACTCATGAACATTAACATTAGCCAGTGTGAGAGAGGCCTTCAGTTGCTTAGAGGTTCCCCTGGGGTCCTTTGTGACCTCGCCACACTATTCCACGCCTTGCTCTTGGAGTGATCTTTGTTGGTTGACCACTCCTTGGGAGGGTAACAATGGTCTTGAATTTCCTCTGTTTGTACACAATCTGTCTGACTGTGGATTGGTGGAGTCCAAACTCTTTAGAGATGGTTTTGTAACCTTTTCCAGCCTGATGAGCATCAACAATGCTCTATCTGAGGTCCTCAGAAATCTCCTTTGTTCGTGCCATGATACACTTCCACAAACATGTGTTGTGAAGATCAGACTTTGATAGATCCCTGTTCTTTAAATAAAACAGGGTGCCCACTCACACCTGATTGTCATCCCATTGATTGAAAACACCTGACTCTAATTTCACCTTCAAATTCACTGCTAATCCTAGAGGTTCACATACTTTTGCCACTCACAGATATGTAATATTGGATCATTTTCCTCAATAAATAAATGACCAAGTATAATATTTTTGTCTCATTTCTTTAACTGGGTTCTCTTTATCTACTTTTAGGACTTGTGTGAAAATCTGATGATGTTTTAGGTCATATTTATGCAGAAATATAGAAAATTCTAAAGGGTTCACAAACTTTCAAGCACCACTGTGTGTATATATATATATATTATGGGTACTGAAATGGGGACATGAACTTATTTTTAAAAATTCACCTAAAACCATTTCTTTTTTTACCATCAGGTCACAAAACATGTAATCTTTAATGAATGATATGTTAAAAGATAACTTTAATTTTCTGAGATGTAATAAAAACATATTTATATGCCAAAGTCAGAACGTAACAGAAGTGTTGTGGACATATATATTCTCAATTTTAACAATGTAGAATTACTTTTTGAAACATAGGAAGGTGATGTTTTAGCAAATATAATTAATAAACATGTGTAGTAGAATAAACATACACATTCTTTCAATAAGATTAACATGGTATATAGCTAGATTGTAATTAGTTTGTAACAGACGTGAGATGGACAATCGTAACAGAAGTAATGTAACAGACATCATTTTGGAACTCATAGGCTTGACTTTGGCATATAAATATGTTTTTATTACATCTCAGAAAATTAAAGTTATCTTTTAACATATCATTCATTAAAGATTACATGTTTTGTGACCTGATGGTAAAAAAAGAAATGGTTTTAGGTGAATTTTTAAAAATAAGTTCATGTCCCCATTTCAGTACCCATAAGCGTGGAATCACTCATATATATATATATATATATATATATATATATATATATATATATAAAATATTACTCTAGCCTTTACAAATGTAGGTCAATAATTATTGTTGGTTATTAAGAAAATGAAAGAAAAGTGGGATGTTTTTTGTTTAACAAAGAAATATTTAAGTTGATAAAGAAACAAAAATAAATGTTGCCTTATTTTGGTCATACATTTTTTTTCCATTTTTTTTTCATACATATTGTGGGAAAATCTAATCATGAACCCAGTATCATGAATCAAATTAAATCATGCTTGTTACATGCCAAGTGGATAGTGTTTTGCCTCCTTGTATTGCCACGGGACGCAGTTCATCCAGTATCCTCAGGGTTCTCTGGTTTCCTCCCACCTTCCAAAAACATGCTAATGGGTAGAATTTTAGTGCCTTGGCATAAATGAGTGCGTGTGTGTGTGTGTGTGTGTGTGTGTGTGCATATGGTGTGATGGTGTATTCCTGCCTCCTGCACAGTGTTCCTAGGCTATGCTCCGAATCCCTCAGCACACTGAGCAGTATAAAACGTTTAGATGAATTCTGTTTTACGTGGATTCAACATTTCCTATTTAAGCTGCATGCTGAATCAATGACAAATGCCCATGAGTCATCCAAACACGTACTCAGATAATATCTTGTACTCATTACCGTACATTACTCAGCATTTCTAGTGACGTGTTTCTTGAACTGTATAAAGCAAAGTAACCAGACTGACCCAGTTCACTCGAATGCCCGTCTACAAGCTTGGGATTCAATTAAAATAATTTTAAACCTGAGGAAGGATAATGACTCGCACTATTTTTAGTTGGTGTGGCTTTGCATACCGGTATATCCGGGTAGAGTTAGAATTCTCCTGAAAGTACGTGAAGGTTAACTGGAGGTCACACAAGCTTCTGTAGCTAATCCTGCCTTCCTTAATGAAATTGCTTGGGAATGAGAGCAGAGGACAACTATGATCATCCCTTCATATTATGACAAATTATGCGGGCCTTAAGAAACTAACCAGAATTTTTATCAGTTCTATGAGGTCAAAATACTGTAAGTGCCAGTTCCTCCATGAGCAATGTGTTAGTGGGGCTGTATTGTACAGCAAAATTCTTCAGAGGATTTAATATGGCTTCATATTAAGTTAAAGTTGTATTTATTTATTATTTTTATATTACATTACAGGCATTTAGCAGATACTCTTACCCAGAGTGACATACAACATACCCAGAGCAGCCTGGGGAGCAGTTGGGGGTTAAGGCCCAGTCCCACAATACTGATAACTATAATGATAACTATAAATAAATCAGGGTGGCACGGTGGTGTAGTGGTTAGCGCTGTCGCCTCACAGCAAGAAGGTCCGGGTTCGAGCCCCGGGGCCGGCGAGGGCCTTTCTGTGTGGAGTTTGCATGTTCTCCCCGTGTCCGCGTGGGTTTCCTCCGGGTGCTCCGGTTTCCCCCACAGTCCAAAGACATGCAGGTTAGGTTAACTGGTGACTCTAAATTGACCGTAGGTGTGAATGTGAGTGTGAATGGTTGTCTGTGTCTATGTGTCAGCCCTGTGATGACCTGGCGACTTGTCCAGGGTGTACCCCGCCTTTCGCCCGTAGTCAGCTGGGATAGGCTTCAGCTTGCCTGCGACCCTGTAGAACAGGATAAAGTGGCTACAGATAATGAGAATGAGAGATGAGATAAATAAATCAGTCCCCTGTACCGTAGTTTATGTGATCAGTGGTCACACCAGACCGATAACGATACCTGCTGTTTTTCTCCGGGCATCTTTGTACATCCTTGTTGTATCATGAAGTCACGGAATACAGATTCACAGAAAATAAAAAAATATATAATACAAAGCACGGATCTTTTATTCACGGATATGTGATATTCTGTGACAGATCAATAGTAAATTAATAAAGTAAACATATAAATGCAGGTAAGTTATTTTAATTATGAACTTCGGCAGTCCAAACATTTAATTGTTTTCGACTTCTTAATTTTTTTATCCGTGATAAATCATCCGTCTGAAATCGGTAACCAATCTGTAATAGGCTGAAACGTCCGTGACCAATCCGTAAATTATTAGCGGCTGTGATGCATCCGTATTAAAATCCATAACCCCTCTGTATTTCTTATCCTTTTTTATTATATTTCCGTAATCCGTAACTTATCCGTGTTATATCAACAACCAGAGTGTGTGCATGGGTTGTTTTGAGCTCCAAGCTGTACAGTACGACCTGGAATAATGTGCTACTACTTAGAAAAAACTTTCACGACTATTCCTAAGCTGCGTGTATTTATTTCCCTGAGTGGCAGAACCAAGCAATATTATAGTGGGGATTATAGTTGTTGCGTGACTGCTCCAGACTGGAACTAAATTCAGGTATAGTCATAGTTATTGGTGTTTTGGGATCAGTCCCTTAGGGGCCTTGCTCAAGGGCACTTAAGCCAATCCTGCTGGTCCAGGGAATCAAACCAGTGACCTTTTTGTCCCAAAGCTGCTTCTCTAACCATTAGACCATGACTTATAGCATGTTTGACATCAATTTATTGGAATAGTTATGGTGATGCTCAAGCAGATTGCAACCACACAACAACCAGACTTTAGGGTTGTAACAAACAATGCCAAGAAGTCCAACAATATAGTGTTTCTTGAAACGTTTCATAATATCTCTAGCTTCACCAAGCCAAACAAGGGGATGGGGATACATGTGGTGAAAAAACAGGTTTGAGATTTAAACTCTCTTTCTAATCCTTTATCCTGCTCATCTGTGTAGCTGTTCAAAGAAATTGAAAGGAAACAGCTGTCAGAGCAACAAAACTGAAAACAATTCCCTCGACAGCGGACACGTTTCCTGTCTTTCAGTACAGTACTGAATTCTGCTTATGCTCTCCTCGTTTGAGGGAGCAACAGGATGTCATCTATTGCATTGATTTGATTTTCTATTCAACTATGATTTTCTTAAAGGTTGTTCACGTTTGAAGTGAGTTTCATGTCAATGCCATATGTATTCCTGTTAGATCTTAAGTGAAACCTTGTACAGTCAGTTCTCTGTAATTAAATTTCATTTCACTTTTGCTTTAAATGGTCTTCTTGGCAAGCACATTGTACCGCAAAATGCAGACCTGTAGGCCCGTTAATGAAGAATTACAGGAAGTCCATACTCATTCTGGTAAACGTCACCCACCTCAGGCGCCTGTTCCCAATGCGCCACATTTTTCATGGGTCCTATCAGGGTTTCTCCAAACACTGTCAGAAAGACTGATCTTCTTTCTGTGGCAACTGTAACAGCACCCAAACCCTTATACTCGTATTATCCCTGTTCAGACAAGCTTTTCACTTCCAAACGTCAGTCCTCATCAAGGCTTTAAACAGCACTTCACCATGCCGGGGATTATTTTGGCCTGTTCTCATCTCATGCTTATTCACACCTCATGAGTCATATGTACAGTGTCTTGCAAAAGTATTCATCCCCCTTGGTGTTTGTCCTGTTTTATCGCATTACAAGCTGGAATAAAAATGGGGGGGGGGGGGGGGGGGGAAGCACCATTTGATTTACACAAAATGCCGACCACTTTAAAGGTGCAAATTGTTGTTTTATTGTGACACAAACAATAAGATGAAAAAAACAGGAATCTGGAGTGTGCATAGGTATTCACCCCCCCCAAAGTCAACACTTTGTAGAGCCACCTTTTGCTGCAATTACAGCTGCAAGTCTCTTGGGGTATGTCTCTATTAGCTTAGCACATCTAGCCACTGGGATTTTGGCCCATTCCTCAAGGCAAAACTGCTCCAACTCCTTCAAGTTAGATGGGTTACGTTGGTATCCAGCAATCTTCAAGTTATGCCGCAGATTCTCAATTGGATTGAGGCCTGGGCTTTGATTAGGCCATTCCAAGACATTTAAATGTTTCCCTTTAAACCACTCCAGTGCAGCTTTAGCAGTATGTTTAGGGTCATTGTCCTGCTGGAACGTGAACCTTCATCCCAGTCTCAAACCTCTGGCTGACTCAAACAGGTTTTCAGACAGAATTGCCCTGTATTTAGTGCCATCCATCTTTCCTTCAGTCCTGACCAGCTTTCCTGTCCCTGCAGATGAAAAATATCTCCACAGCATGATGCTGCCACCACCATGCTTCACTGCAGGAATAGTATTCTCAGGGTGTTGGGTTTGTGTCACACATGGTGTTTCCCATGATGGCCAAAAAGTTCAATTTTAGTCTCATTTGACCAGAGAATTTTTTTCCATGTGTTTGGGGAGTCTGCCACATGCTGTTGGGAAAACTCCAAATGTGTTTTCTTAAGCAATGGCTTTTTTCTGGCCACTCTTCCATAAAGCCCCACTCTGTGGAGTTTATGGCTTAAAGTAGTCCTATGGACAGATACTCCCATCTCCACTGTGGATCTTTGAAGCTCCTTCAGTGTTATCTTTGGTGTTTTTGTTGCGTCTCTGATTAATGCCCTCCTTGCCCAGTCTGTGAGTTTTGGTGGGCGGCCTTCTCTTGTCAGGTTTGTAGTGGTGCCGTATTCTTTCCCTTTTGCTGTAATGGATTTAATGGTGCCCCGTGGGATATTCAAAGTTTGGGGGTTTTTTTTATCACCCAACCTTAATCTATACTTCATAACTTTGTCTCTGACTTGTTTGGAGCGCTCCTTGGTTTTCATGTTGCTTGCTTAGTAGTGTTGCAGAGTCAGGGTCCTTCCAGAACAGGTTGATTTATACAGACATCATGTGACAGATCACGTGACACTTTGATTGCACACAGGTGGATCTTAATCAACTAATTATGTGACCTTATGAAGTGAATCGGGGCGGCACGATGGTGTAGTGGTTAGCGCTGTCGCCTCACAGCAAGAAGGTCCAGGTTCGAGCCCCGTGGCCGACGAGGGCCTTTCTGTGTGGAGTTTGCATGTTCTCCCTGTGTCCGCGTGGGTTTCCTCCAGGTGCTCCGGTTTCCCCCACAGTCCAAAGACATGCAGGTTAGGTTAACTGGTGACTCTAAATTGACCGTAAGTGTGAATGTGAGTGTGAATGGTTGTCTGTGTCTATGTGTCAGCCCTGTGATGACCTGGCGACTTGTCCAGGGTGTACCCCGCCTTTCACCCGTAGTCAGCTGGGATAGGCTCCAGCTTGCCTGCGACCCTGTAGAACAGGATAAAGTGGCTAGAGATAATGAGATGAGATTAGATGAAGTGAATCGGTTGGACCAGCTCTTATTTAGGGGTTTCATATGAAAGGGGGTGAATACCTATGCACACTCCAAATTTCTGGTGGGTTTTTTTTCCATCTTAATTATTGTTTGAGTCACAATAAAACAACAATTTTCACCTTTAAAGTTGTAGGCATGTTGTGTAAATCAAATGGTGCTAACCCTCCAAAAATCCATTTTAATTCCAGCTTGCAATGCGACAAAACAGGACAAACAGCAAGGGGGATGAATACTTTTGCAAGACACTATATTAATTCATTCAGCCAACAGAACCCACATAGACTCCTGATTGTGGATGTCATCAGCTGAGTTTTTCATCAGCTCCCACAGATGCAGGCTTACACTTACAGATCCCAGTTCATTCCTATCAGCTGCCATGGTTTTGCTCCAAATGTTTTTGCTCCAGTGGAGTGCTGTGGAAAGGGATCTTTCCAGAACTCATCGTCAAAGGCATACTCATTGCATGTTAAACCTCACTGTGAGTTTCGCCTTGACAGAACTCCCTTAGGCTCACCCCAATTATGTATGAACTGCGAGCAGTGTTATTTGTCTGTCTTTTATAGAAATGAGCTTGGGTTTGGTTACTGGTATTAGTTACCACTCAGTGTTTTGGAAACCTTCCTCATTGGGCTGTTATGTGTGCAGTGAGACCCTGTGTGTTATGCTTTAAAGATCTGATGACACGTTTTTGACATCTTTGGCGATGTTTTATAACATAAAAAGTAATTCCCGATGATCCATATATTAATTTACGAAGGCGCCTATTTTACAAGTTATGATAAAAAACGCGGCTATTTGGGCAAATTTGACGGGGCTGCAGCACCCAGGAGACGGAGGAGGAGGAGGAGCTATATGACATCAGCGAAAGAACCTTCCTCCTCACTTACCAGTTTGTTGTTGATGCGACAGGTGTTCAGTTTGTCATTATTAGTATTATTATTATACATTATATATATATATATATATATATATATATATATATATATATATATATATATATATAATATTATATTATATATATATATATATATATATATATATATATATATATATATATATATATATATATATGAGTGATTCCACGCTTATGGGTACTGAAATGGGGACATGAACTTATTTTTAAAAATTCACCTAAAACCATTTCTTTTTTTTACCATCAGGTCACAAAACATGTAATCTTTAATGAATGATATGTTAAAAGATAACTTTAATTTTCTGAGATGTAATAAAAACATATTTATATGTCAAAGTCAGAACGTAACAGAAGTGTTGTGGACATATATATTCTCAATTTTAACAATGTAGAATTACTTTTTGAAACATAGGAAGGTGATGTTTTAGCAAATATAATTAATAAACACGTGTAGTAGAATAAACATACACATTCTTTCAATAAGATTAACATGGTATATAGCTAGATTGTAATTAATTTGTAACAGACGTGAGATGGACAATCGTAACAGAAGTAATGTAACAGACATCATTTTGGAACTCATAGGCTTGACTTTGGCATATAAATATGTTTTTATTACATCTCAGAAAATTAAAGTTATCTTTTAACATATCATTCATTAAAGATTACATGTTTTGTGATCTGATGGTAAAAAAAGAAATGGTTTTAGGTGAATAAGTTCATGTCCCCATTTCAGTACCCATAAGCGTGGAATCACTCATATATATATATATATATATATATATATATATATATATATATATATATATATATAAGTGCTGTCAAAAATGTCGCGTTAACTTGTTATTAACGCGTTAACTTGACTCAATTTTAACAGCGATAATTTTTTTATCGCGAGATTAGCGCTCTGTGACATGATGTAGGTTTTTCATAAGCTTTTGAAACTGCCAGGAACTTGGAACAGAGACTTTGCTTAGCAAAACGATAGCAGCTAGACTGTAATGCCACGCCCCGCACAGCCAGAGTCCTCTGCCCTCCCCTCAAAGAACCAGCGCGGGCAGGGTGCGCTAGCCCCGCGCCTCGGGACGAAGAGCCACGGTGCTCGGCTTAGGTTTCGTTTTCCCATCGGCGGCTCCAGTCCGACTTTGCAGTGGCTGTGACAAGATGTGTTATGCTCTGCAATAAAAATAAAAAAAAAAACATTGGTACAACGCAAGCCCATTCACTTTTTTATGCTGATAAGAGAATTACAATGGTTTTTCATGTGACAAAAATGTGCGATTAAATTGCGATTAATCGCGAGTTAACTATGACAGTCGCGACATTAATCGCGATTAAATATTTTAATCGCTTGACAGCACTAATATATATATATATATATATATATATATATATAGTTATTATGCCTTGGCGTTGTGTTGCCGGCTTTTGCTCCAAAACCCACAAGGATGGGGTAAGTTTATTCAAGTTTCCCAGAGATCCCGAGGTGCATGCGAAGTGGGTGAAGCAAGTCAGGCGCACTCGTGACAAGTGGGAGCCCTCACCAACATCTGTCCTGTGCTCTGAACACTTCGATTTGGATTGTTTTGACACCCTTCCCAGCTTAAAAGAATCTCTTGGGTGTTCAGTTCAGCACAAACGTGTGTTACTACCATCAGCAGTGCCTACAGTATTTACAGTGTTCATCACAAATATACAGATACAAAATACAGATCTTTCAATAACAGTGTTATGTATTCACGGTAGACACTGTCTTCGATGGTGTTGGATGGTTTGTTTACGTCTTCTTAGTACTAATACAAAAAAAACTGATCTATGGGTATGGGCATCATATCGCCTAGTCTTCCTCCTCACTTGCTGGTTTGTTGATGTGACAGATTTGTAGTAGCAGTTGTAGTATTTTGCCTTTGCATTGTGGTCTCTTATTGCCAAGTTGAAAGAGTTTGTTTCTCAAAGCAAACACTGAGGGAAAGCTAACTTAGCCAGACAAGTAGGCTACAGATTGTCATTTGCTTACGCTGATGTAGATTATCAAATATTTTGCTTCATTCAAGGATAAAACTAAGAAGCCATAAACTAGAAGATGTGCCTGCCAATATTATCCTAAATGTATCACGGATCAGGCATAGTCGTAAGCTTATTATGTTAGCCGTTTGCATGCTCCATTAGGAACTATGTATTCAGTGTAGCATACGGCTTACATGATATAAGCAGTGTTTACACATGCAAGACAACAATACACAATATTAAAATATTGATTCCGTAACATTTTGAACAAATACGGGTTGACCTACCAATCCTTGTTATCCAACCTTGTGGTGTTCGTCAATGCTGGGCTGTCCGCTGTCCATCTCGGAGTCGGAGTCGCTCTCAGATTGGTGCACAGTAACAGGTTCAAACCTGTATGGTTGGATGCACCCGTGTTCGTCATCACTAGATTCTTCCGATCTATCCCACTCACAACACAATTCTAGACTCCCAGAAGAGGAAGAGCTAGAGAGTTCACCGGCGTTTTCATGCGCCATTTCCATTGAGTAGAACCAGAGTAGAACAGCCAGTGAACCGCAGCGTGTTCTTCCGCTGACGTCACAGCATGGCCGCGAGCCATGGACCCAGTTTTCTTGCGCTGTACAATTAAAAGTTGGATATTCGCGTAACAACAGCTTCTTTTCACGTAATTATAACAGAAATCTAACATGTTTGCCATGTTGTATAGTTTATTTAAGAAATTGCATAGAGTCATGTTCGTGTCATCAGATCTTTAACTGTGCTGTTTGTCCTTATAGACAAAATGAAATGAACAGACATTGCTCTTCGAGAGCAGAACAGGTATCAGTAACTGAGTGAGCAGACAAATATACTTTTTGTGTACAGTCAAATACAAAAAGCTTGCACACATTTAGAACAAAATGAAGAAAATGTACATTTATAGCAGAAACACCTTTAGTGTGTTACATTTCACTGACCTTTCTTCCTTATTACAAGGAACAAAAAGAACCAAATAGAGCATGTTAACATCGTAACAATAATAAAATATCAGTAATTACTTTTTTCCATCTCTTTCTGAATGTCTGTAAATATTTTTTTATTATTATTATACATACAGGACACTTTTTCAATTTTATGAAAACGTGTTCTATTCCCTTCTAGCGGGTTTCATTCATTTGGTTTGATAGCATGCAATATTGTTAGCATATCACTTATCCTACGTGTATTACATCACTCTACCCAATGGAGAATGAGCGTTGAATATGGTTTACAATATTGCATGGTTGTCAAGACAACATGACATCACACATCAGAGACGTAAAACTTCCGTTCTAGCGAGCGACTGTGACAATTTGCAAACAAATATGGCTGCCAGGTTTGCTTCGTTAAATAGAAAGATTTTGAGAGAACTTTGAAAGTGAAAGACGCGTTGAACTCCCGAAAGGAATGTGTATATATAATAATAATAGTAATAATAATAATAAGAGTCAAACTACTACTGAAATCTCAGCTTAATGGTGGTAATGTAATCAAAGGGATAAACACATGGGCAGTTGCTAACCTCAGATACTCTGGAGGAATTCTTGACTGGAACCAAGAAGAACTACAAGTAATGGACAGGAAAACCAGAAAGATAATGACGATGAACAGAGCATTACATCCCAGAGCAAGCATGGCCAGGCTGTACTTAGCGAGGATTGAAGGTGGAAGAGGGTTGAAATCAGTGGAGGAAACAATTAGATCAGAAGAACATGGACTGTCCGATTACATCAGAGATGAAGAGAAAGGGTACAACTGGTTACTGAGAAGACTCACGAAAGAGGACACAAAGAAGGAATATAAGGACAAGCAAAAGAGCAAGAGAGAAAAAGAATGGAAAGAGAAAGTGCTGCATGGGCAGTACCCTAATGGCCCTTTTCCACTACCCTTTTTCAGCTCACTTCAGCCCGACACGGCTCGTGTTTCGACTACCTCAGAGCAGCACGACTCAGCTCGCTTCAGCCCTGCTCAGCACCCAAAACTCGCACGGTTTTGGAGCAGGGTTGAAGCGAGCCAAACCGAGCTGAGTGGGGCTAGGGGCGTGAGGAGACACTCCCCTGTGCACTGATTGGTGAGGAGGAGTGTCCTCACATGCCCACACACGCCCCGCGAGCACGCTGGGATCTGTAAACACCGTAAACCCGGAAGAAGAATAATTATGAATTACGAGAATTTCTGAAGCCTTATGCACCTTGCCTCATCTATACGCTCTTGCCAGTATCTGTTGGCGTTGTCGGTGACAACAAGCCACAGCACCAAGACCAGCAACACTAACGACTCCATGTTTATTGTTTACTATCCGGGTCGTGAGGCTACCGCTTAAAAGGTCACTTATGTCCCTGTTTGCGCCGCCTAACGACATCATGTGACGTCCACCCACTTTCGCTAACTCCACCCAATGTGTCCACCCACTTCCAGCCAGCACGGTTCAGCGCGGTTGTAGTCGAAATGCAACCCCAACAGCCCCGCTCAGCTCGACTCAGCCCGACTCAGCACGGCACGGCTCAGCCCAACTCAGCCGCGTTGGTAGTGGAAAAGCGGCATAAGTTAACAGAAAAACATGTGAAGAAGATCTATAAGTGGATCAGGAACGGATACATGAAAAAGGAAACTGAAGGACTCATTACTGCGGCACAGGATCAGGCACTACCAACACGATGGAGGAAGGTTAACATAGAAAAACAAGCAGGAACAACAAAATGCAGAATGTGTAACGAGAGGGACGAAACCATATTTCACATTCTCAGCGAGTGTAGTAAACTTGCACAATGTGAATACAGAAAGAGGCATAACAAAGTTGCACAAATGATATACTGGAATCTATGGAAGAAATATGAACTACCATACTCAAGGAATTGGTATGACCATGTGGCAGAGAAAGTGACAGAAAATAGTAAAGCAAAGATACTTTGAGATTTCTCGATACAAACAGATCATGTTATACAGACACGAAGACCAGACATCGTAGTGAAAGACAAAGATCTACGTCACACCTGGGTCATAGACATACCTGGAGATGGATGAGAAGAGAAGGAAAAAGAGAAAGTGGAGAAATACCAGGATTTGGCAAGAGAGATTAAAAGATTGTGGAACACTTCCGTGAGCGTGATACTGGTTGTAGTAGGAGCGCTAGGAGCTGTGGCAAAACTGGAGGAAGAGCTGACGAAGTTGGATATCGAGAAGAAAGAAGTAGAGCGTAATTCTCTACCTTACTAGGATCAGCAAGAATATTGAGGAGAGTATTGGATATCTCAGGTTGGAGGCTCTAACCGGATACCAATACAAACACCAGCTGAAGAGCTGAGAAAACTCAACAATGGAAATAATAATAATATTGGCTGGCTTTTTTCATGGTATATCAGATATATTCCATTCAGCTAGCATGATATTGAACTCGTCTTTGACTCATGTATCTGATATACTGTACCACTCAACACCAGCCAATATTATTTAAATAACTTCTATGCCTTTAGGACTTCCTCCACATGTTTTCATATATACAGTTCCAGTCAAAAGTTTGAACACACCTTCAAATTCAATGTATTTCTCTATTTTTATTAATTAAAAGACACTTCATGTCTTAAAGTGATGGATGTCGTTTCTCTTTACTTAGTTGAGCGGTTCTTGACATAATATGGATTATTACAGTTGTGGAATAGGGCTATTTACTGTATTTTTATTATTTACTGTTTAATGTTTGATCTCACATTAAGAAGGCAAGAAATGACACTAATTACCTTTTGACAAGGCACCTGTTAATTGCAAAGCATTTCAGGTGACTACCTCATGAAGCTGGTTAAGATAACGCCAATAGTGTGCAAAGCGTCATCAAGGGAAATGCTGAATACTTTAAAGAATCTCATCTCATTATCTCTAGCCGCTTTATCCTTCTACAGGGTCACAGGCAAGCTGGAGCCTATCCCAGCTGACTACGGGCGAAAGGCGGGGTACACCCTGGACAAGTCGCCAGGTCATCACAGGGCTGACACATAGACACAGACAACCATTCACACTCACATTCACACCTACGCTCAATTTAGAGCCACCAGTTAACCTAACCTGCATGTCTTTGGACTGTGGGGGAAACCGGAGCACCTGGAGGAAACCCACGCGGACACGGGGAGAACATGCAAACTCCACACAGAAAGGCCCTCGCCGGCCACGGGGCTCGAACCCAGGACCTTCTTGCTGTGAGGCGACAGTGCTAACCACTACACCACCGTGCCGCCCTTTAAAGAATCTAAAATATCAAACATAGGTTGTTGGCTTTTTTCAGCACTTTTTCGCTTACCACATAATTCCTTAAATGTTCCATCTGTCATTTTATAGTTTTGATGTCTTCAGTATTGTTCTACAATGTAGAAAATAGTCAAAATACAGAAAAACCTTTGAATAAGTAGGGGTGTGCAAACTTTTAACTGGTATCTGAAGGACTGTTGGATCCTCTTAAACGTAATATGCAGCCTACAAGTTGCAGATTTTATCATTTGCATGTATTTCATAGAATAATCCCTTCCCCAAAGGAACAAATGTACATACCGTAACACAGCATGTGTAAAAACAGACCATGCAAAACAGTAATTGTGTGGTCTGATATAATAGTCAGTTATAGATTAGTCCAGGCGGCATGGTGGTGTAGTGGTTAGCACTGTCGCCTCACAGCAAGAAGGTCCTGGGTTCGAGCCCCGGGGCCGGCGAGGGCCTTTCTGTGCGGAGTTTGCATGTTCTCCCCGTGTCCGCATGGGTTTCCTCCGGGTGCTCCGGTTTCCCCCACAGTCCAAAGACATGCAGGTTAGGTTAACTGGTGACTCTAAATTGACCGTAGATGTGAATGGTTGTTTGTCTTTATGTGTCAGCCCTGTGATGACCTGGCGACTTGTCCAGGGTGTACCCCGCCTCTCGCCCATAGTCAGCTGGGATAGGCTCCAGCTTGCCCGTGACCCTGTAGAACAGGATAAGTGGCTACAGATAATGGATGGATGGATAGATAGATTATTCCATGATTTTAGGATTTTTTTTTTATTTGAGGCATTGCTCAATATTTCTGCAGGTTATCTGTTAAAATGTTATAAAATTTTCCTGTTTTTAGGTTCACTTTGAGGAATCGTAATAGTCTTGATTTATATTCAGTCTTGTTTAACCAAACTGCAACAGTCTTTATATTGAATAAATGGTTGTAATCTACAATGTTAGTACAAGAACATTAATCTTAAAGAATTAAATTATATTATTGTATAAAGTGTGCTAGAATATGCCATGTCCCATGTCCACATATGTACATGAAGGACATGCAATACAACAGTTGTTATATAGACACAGCTTTACGCTCCATTTTTCCCATTAATGTCAAAACATCAATCTTCCATCTGTTAGTAATATGTCTGTGGGTGAGAGGTCAGTAGTCCTTGGTGTTGAGTTACAGTAAGTGGACACAATGCGAGTGCTGTTTGGAGTCACAGTTAGAGCTGTGTGTATTATTTGGACTACTCTGCACGGGTCATTAGTTCCCCCTCGGTCACCCGCTAGTCCATCTGGAGACTGGAGGCTGTGGTGAGTGCAGTGGAGCATGTTGTATTTGGTTGGCGGAAACTGCCGAGTTGTGGATTTTTAGCCCTGCTTGAAACAATTTACTCAATTTGGTTTTCTTTCTACAGGAATTCGAATTGTTAATTAATCGTTATATTTGGTGATATATTCAGTAGGTTGATTAAGATTGAATAGTAATTGAAATGTAAAGGCAGGACTCTTTCCGTGCTTTAGTGCCACATCTTTGTTTTGTGTCCTCGCTGTTATCGAAGCTGAGCCTCCACCTGCAGAGCTGATCTCAGCACCGTATGCTCATCTCCATCCAACTCAGCTCTAATGGCACCGAGGCAGCTGAGGACACTCACTGAATGATGGCGTCCATCCGACTGAGAAACCAAGTGATAAAGATACTGAGAGGAGAAACAGAGAAACGGACATATGCACAACACATGAACATATTGATCTCCCTGCCGTCACCTTTATTAATCGACTGTCAGCTTCAGACAAGGTCTATTAATTCAGACCGAGCAAATTCCTGCCTGTTACTTCTGCTTGACTGCGTATACTGACAGTTACTGAGAATGAGATGAGGTATTTTTTTTACCCTGTCTGTGTACAACGACTTGCATATTTATTTCATGGCTCTTTTAGTCTATGTAGCAACTTGGATGGGTGGGTGGAGCACAGAAGGATGGCAGGCCAGAACTGAGTTCACAAAACCGTTTATTATCAGCTTTTCAGCTTCTACACGTTTATTCATATATCTTTATATACACACACGTGCTCTGGTCAGGAGAGAGCCCGCTCTGCTCTCGCTCTCTTCCTTAAATAGGGTGCAGCTGCTGGGAAGACACACAAACAGGTTAATTTACATCAGGTATGGAGCACTTGCATGTGACGTCACAGCCGATCCAGATTGTGACAGACGCCATCGTGTCGGTCAAACGCCATATTCCGCCTTCTACTTCTGGTTCTACTTCTGCTTTTACTTCTACCTTTTCTTCTGGAAAACCCTACTATATACAATTCTACTACAACGGCTGCGGCTACAAGCTCTCCCTACCTGTGCACGTTTTTTATGTTTTTTGTGTGTATTTTTGCGTGTTGTTCGTCTGTACCGGACTTCAATATCCACTACAACCGTATGGACTTACTGGACATTGGTTTCCAGCAGAAAATGACGGTTTGTAGCGATTTCCATCGCATGCACAACATTCTGGACGAGAAAAAAAAAAAAAAACATTCCGGACGAGATAGCGAGACCAGCGGGGTCTCCGTGGATTGTTATTGGAAGCAAAGCGAAGGAGGCGGCGCCGGGAGCGGAAGCAAAAGCGAAGCTGCAGGCAGAGCCGGCCTGTTGACTAAGCTCAGAAAACAGCCACTCAAATCTCCACTGCCAAGCCTCTACCTCTCCAACGCCAGATCCATGTAAACAAGACAGACGATTTGGAATTACCTTATTCTATTCTATAATCGGCTGGTCAGTGCTATACTCAATACTTAAGTGACTTACCCATCCAGTGAGGATTCTTGTTTACAAGATGCCACATCTGAGTCGCTGACAAATCCTGAATTTCTGTAAAGATAACTGTCCAGAGATTTATAAGCACGTAGTGCTTCACCACTGAACAGCGAGGGAAAGTTAATGAGGTAATTATACACGTCCGGGTATTCCGCTGGCAGTTCAAAATCCGGTCGTGAAAACTCCGTCCGGTAAGCCATAAGGGTCACTAATCTGTAGATCGTTTATTTTAGACATATATCTAGTTATCTGTTCATTAGAAAAATGAGCCGTGTAGTCCGTCGGTTGAAATTGATCCATTCTGTACACGAGTGCAGCAGTATTCAGCGGTGTTTTTGACCGACAAGATGGCGGTTGTGTACTTTCCGGTCACGTGACTGCAAGATCTCTATAATGATTCTGCCACTTACCTTCCCTGACTCCGCCCTCCGGTCACAGACCGACGCTTGACCACGCCCTCACTGCCACACTCTACAAAACATTTAGCACCAGAAAAACTAATCTGTACTTTTATTTTTAATTTCTTAATCAGCATAACCATTCAAAATTTATCTCTCAAAACTGATTTTTTTTGTTTTGTTTTGAATACACCACAAATGAAATACTTTAATTTTACACTACATTCATAATGTCCTGATGACTATATATTTCTTTAGTCATGTTTACAATTTTTACTAAATAAATAGTTACACATTTTACAGTGGATATAAAAAGTGTACACACCCCGTTAAAACAATAGGTTTTTCTGATGTAAAAAAAAAAGAAAAAGAGACCATGATAAGTAATTTCAAAACTTTCCCCAACTTTAATGTGACCTATAACCTGTACAATTCAATTGAAAAACAAATAAATCTGTTGGGGGGAACCCCAAAAACAAACCTGCAGTAAGCTGGTTGTATAAGTGTGCACACCCTTAAAGTGCTGATGACACGTTTTTGACATCTTTGGCGATGTTTTAGAACATAAAAAGTAATTCCCGATGATCCATATATTAATTCATGAAGGCGCCTATTTTACAAGTTATGATAAAAAACGCGGCTATTTGGGCAAATTTGACAGGGCTGCAGCACCCAGGAGACGGAGGAGGAGGAGGAGCTATATGACGTCATCGAAAGAATCTTCCTCCTAACTTACCAGTTTGTTGTTGATGCGGCAGGTGTTCAGTTTATCATTAGTATTTTTATTAGACATTATTATACATTTTATATATATATATATATATATATATATATATATATATATATATATATATATAGTTATTATGCCTTCGCGTTGTGTTGCCGGCTTTTGCTCCAAAACCCACAAGGATGGGGTAAGTTTATTCAAGTTTCCCAGAGATCCCGAGCTGCATGCGAAGTGGGTGAGGCAAGTCAGGCGCACTCGTGACAAGTGGGAGCCCTCACCAACATCCGTCCTGTGCTCTGAACACTTCGATTTGGATTGTTTTGACACCCTTCCCAGCTTAAAGGAATCTCTTGGGTGTGCAGTTCAGCACAAACGTGTGTTGCTGCCATCAGCAGTGCCTACAGTATTCCGGAGGGGGTCTACTAGTAGCTATGCCGGATCCAGCAGTCGCCTGGGACAAGGCGACTCCTCCAAAGACAGTCCTCCTGTCAGAACATGTGTTGAGAAACGACATAAGATAAAGGTTCGTAGAGCTATAGAGTGCTCCGACATGATGCTAAAAATAGTAACCATGCGGTCCGCGCGGCCATCTTGGAAGTGACTCGCTCCAGAGCGCTCATAGAGTACACATCATAGAGTACACATTCATGATAATCATAGATGTAATCATAAAGTCGGTGTGATATCAGTCATGTATTTGCTTGTGAAAGCTTGCGGCTTTCATGTAACTGCCGCCTAGCAACGAGAGGCAAAGGGTAAAGAGGGTAGGCTATCATAGATTCTATTCGGAAGAGATCAACACATGATTGCTTAAAAATTAGGTATTTTAACAATTTGCATCTGTTTTGTGATTATCGTGACACTTGTGTGTTATATAGAACTGTATGTCTTATCAGCACATCGAGGATCTTCCACCGGAGGCTTTAGCAAGTACTCGTAGCAACACTACACTTTACCCTTTGCCATGCGTTGTTAGGGAACGGTAGCAAGTACCCCGATGACCGACTTCAAGAATATGTAGAAAAAATTTAGAAATTATACTTTCCAAAAGTCATTTGAGCTTAGTGTATTGCATTTCCATTTATATTGTAGGTTCTTGCTGATGTTTTTGCGGAGTATGACGCAGCTGCTGAATCAGAAGCTGCAGAGTTTGTATGTACTAGTTGTGAACATTCACATTATTATCAATCTCATTTATTTAAAATCAGATAAAATCATGCCATCATGATCACTGCTTAAAGTACCAGTATTTGGTTGTTGAAGAGCTAGCACTAGAAAGTTCACCGGCATTTTCATGCGCCATTTCCATTGAGTAGAACAGCCAGTGAACCGCAGCGTGTTCTTCCGCTGACGTCACAGCATGGCCGCGAGCCACAGACCCAGTTTTCTTGCGCTGTGCAATTAAAAGTTGGATATTCGCGTAACAACAGCTTCTTTTCACGTAATTATAACAGAAATCTAACATGTTTGCCATGTTGTATAGTTTATTTAAGAAATTGCATAGAGTCATGTTCGTGTCATCAGCACTTTAAACTAATACTTTGTTGAAGCACCTTTTGATTTAATTACAGCATTCAGTCTTTTTGGGTCGGAGTCTATCAGCCTGCCACATCTAGGCTTGGCAATATTTGCCCACTCTTCCTTGCAAAAATGCTCCAAATCTGTCAGATTGCGAGGGCGTCTCTTGTGCACAGCCCTCTTCAGGTCACCCCACAGATTTTCAATTGGATTTAGGTCTGGGCTCTGGCTGAGCCATTCCAAAACTTTTTTGGGGTTATTGTCGTGCTGAAAGATGAAATTCCTCTTCATCTTTCTAGCAGACACCTGAAGGTTTTGGGCCAAAATTGACTGGTATTTAGACCTGTTCATAATTCCCTCCATCTTGACTAAAGCCCCTGTTCCAGCTGAAGAAAAACAACCCCAAAACATGATGCTGCCACCACCATGCTTCACCGTGGGTATGGGGTTCTTTTGGTGATGTGCAGTGTTGTTCTTGCGCCAAACATACCTTTTGGAATTGTGGCCAAAAAGTTCAACCTTGGTTTCATCAGACCATAACACATTTTCCCACATGCTTTTGGGAGAGTTGATGTATTATTTTTTTTGCAAAATTTAGCCAGGCCTGGATGTTTTTCTTTGACCCTACCACATAGTCCAGACATACGGAGAATACAGGAGATTGTTGTCACATGTAGTGCACAACCAGTACTTGCCAGAAATTCCTGCAGCTCCTTCAGTGTTGCTGTGGGCCTCTTGGCAGCCTCCCTGACCAGTTTTCGTCTTTTCATCAATTTTGGAGGGACGTCCAGTTCTCGGTAATGTCACTGTTGTCCCATATTTTCGCCACTTCTTGATGACCGTCTTCACTGAGCTTCATAATATATCTAATGCCGTGGAAATGTTTTTGTCCCCTTCTCCTGACTGATACCTTTCAACAGTGAGATCCCTATGACGCTTTGTAAGCTCTCTGTGAACCCTGGCTTTTGCTGGAGGCTGCAACTGAGTAAATGTCTGAACTTTATTTGGCGTTAATCAGAGTCATTTTAATTGATGGCAGGTGTGAACCCAAAAACACTGAATGCTGTCATTAAATCAAAAGGTGCTTCAACGAAGTATGAGTTTAAGGGTGTGCACACTTATGCAACCAGCTTATTGCATGTTTTTTATTTTTTATGTTTTTCCCCCGAACAGATTTGTTTGTATTTCAACTGAATTGTACAGGTTATAGGTCACATTAAAGGTGGGAAAAGTTTTTAAATTATTTATCGTAGTCTCGTTTTTTTTACATCAGAAAAACCTATCATTTTAACGGGGTGTGTACACTTTTTATATCCACTGTCTCTGTTCATAGTTATATCTAATGCTATGGAATGTCTACAAGGCAGGTCAGTTCCTGTCATTCCCTCACCAGCATCCTGTTTTGTTTTTTTCTCATGACGTTAATAAGACAAACAATTAAACTTGTTACCTAGAAATAGCAAAGCTGTCCACCCTGAAGACTTCCTCCAGCTTTACTTCTACCTGTTACAAAGCAGTGACACTGGAGACTCCTTCCAAAAATGAAACAATAAACATCTCCGAACATAAAACTTCACAATATCAGCAATTACACTGTCTGCCATCTAAGTCCCAGTGAAGATGTTTCTATAGGAACTATATCAAGAGTATTAAGAAAATCACATGACTTGTTTCCAGCATTACTGTCAAATTAACTTCTGACCAATCAACAATGGAGAGCAGGGAGACTTGGGACAAGTTTTCAGCTTTTCTAGATTGTGTGAAATTCTTTGCAGGTAGCGTCACAGTCATATTGCATTAGAGAGTATTTACTATACGCTCTTACCACACCATTAGCGTCTCAGCTTGTCACATTTACTGGCCTTCAGGCTTCACGTTTTCTCTCATTATTTTTTGAAGGGAGACATGAGACATTGAGGGGAGATATGGGACATTATGTTGGGAGACTTGGGACATACTGGGGAGACATGGAACAAAAATAAAACACCTAGGCCGACAGGTTTAATTTTTATTTATTATCAAAACTTGTAACATATGAACTGTATGAACACACCGTGCTGGTACAGCGATAGAAAAATGTCAGTTTACCCAAAACCTGACTCAACAAAGCAGTTCCATTCTCAAGAAGGGATGAAATTAGTTTAATCCTCATGCAGGGAGTGACACGCCACATTTTTATCAAAAATTTTTTAACAATTTTATATTTGGAAACCACAAGAAAAAAAAAAACTACCATGATGAAGTGTCCCAACTCTCCCTATCTGGCCATTTAAAAAAAAATCCTTAAATGTTTTTCCCCAGAATTTAAGTTTAATAAATAATATTATATACAGTAACTCTCAGCTGCATGCTTTAATTCCTAACAAATCCCGAATCCACCAGCGTACATTACACCATAGAATGGAAGTGGAGGCGAAGTAGAAAATACAAGTTTTAGTTAATGAAATATTAAATTGCACAGACCTTACTGCAGTATCCAGCTTCATGGCTTAAAATGAAGTAGGTTACTCAAAGGAGCAACGTCTAACTTCTGATGTAATCTAAAACCTCATCTCATCATCTCTAGCCACTTTATCCTGTTCTACAGGGTCGCAGGCAAGCTGGAGCCTATCCCAGCTGACTACGGGCGAAAGGCGGGGTACACCCTGGACAATTCGCCAGGTCATCACAGGGCCGACACATAGACACAGACAACCATTCACACTCACATTCACATCTACGGTCAATTTAGAGTCACCAGTTAACCTAACCTGCATGTCTTTGGACTGTGGGGGAAACCGGAGCACCCGGAGGAAACCCACGCGGACAACATGCAAACTCCACACAGAAAGGCCCTCACCAGCCACGGGGCTCGAACCCAGGACCTTCTTGCTGTGAGGCGACAGCGCTAACCACTACACCACCGTGCCGCCTAATCTAAAACCTGATTGGTTGAAATTAATTTATGGGAATACAAACTGTCCCAAGTCTGCCTGCTCTCCCCTATTGAGAATTCAACAAGAGATTTTTTTTTTTTTTACCTTGTCATCTTATTCTTGGTGAAAATGTAAAAAACTCTTTGCGCTTTTTTTTTTTTAAATTTTTTTGTAACAGGTTAGCCTGGTTAACCATATTTCCCACATACTGAACATGACGTTTGTTGTCTTTACGTCCCATCATGATGATTCGGTCTCTTTGTCATCACTGTGATCATTTCAGTCAGCCCTTACACTGGAGGAGAATTAGAAATATAACAATCAGGTTTTATAGGTTGCTATTTGGAATGGTTGTTGTTTTTGAATGCGCAGTAGGGGGGAAAAAAGTCCTTTGTGGTTTGTTCAGATTGTACTTGCAAAGCACACGTCTCATAGTGAAGGTGTGCTGCATGTAGGTAGCAGCAGTGGAGCCGGCGCTCAGGGACCCCCTGTCTGACTTAATGGGGTTTGGGAGATAAAGGAGCGGAGGCTATTTTTAGCTCTGCATTTTACTTGCTGGCTGAGCTGCTTCACTGCTGGACAACTATAGTTTTTAATATTTCATGTTTTTTTGGTTTTTTTTTAAATGTGTTATTCCACTGAAGTCATTCTGTGTAGGGTGTGTGGTTACACTCAGCATTTTCGTTGATTTTTAGTTAAATATTCATAAGCAATAATAATTATATTCCACTCACGCACTAGATGTTCCTCTGAAAAGCTGTGATGTATTAGGTTTGAGCACAGCCTAAAATGGGCCCTGGTCCCAGCCTGGACATGTTGCTAAAGCAACAGCTTAGGATGGGAACAGCCAGTACTGCCAGGACCGCTGCTACTTTACATGCATCGAAGCCCTTCACGCTCCATTGAGTCCTTACATAAAGGGTCAGAGCAGGAACTCTAATCTCACTGCATTCAAACAATATTATTCAAGTACTGCCAATGCACAGCTTATGTTGAGTGACATTAACTGTTTCAATATATCCTGTGAGGTCTATATTCTCCCCATGCCTAAATGGTTCTTATGTATTAATGGTTTTTCTGCCAGTGAAATCAGCAGATGCACAAATTCAACCTGAATTAAAAACTCCATGTGGCATATTCTGACTTTAATTTTGATGCAGGTTTTCTATGCTTGAAATTACAACCCCGATTCCAAAAAAGTTGGGACAAAGTACAAATTGTAAATAAAAACGGAATGCAATAATTTACAAATCTCAAAAACTGATATTGTATTCACAATAGAACATAGACAACATATCAAATGTCGAAAGTGAGACATTTTGAAATTTCATGCCAAATATTGGCTCATTTGAAATTTCATGACAGCAACACATCTCAAAAAAGTTGGGACAGGGGCAATAAGAGGCTGGAAAAGTTAAAGGTACAAAAAAGGAACAGCTGGAGGACCAAATTGCAACTCATTAGGTCAATTGGCAATAGGTCATTAACATGACTGGGTATAAAAAGAGCATCTTGGAGTGGCAGCGGCTCTCAGAAGTAAAGATGGGAAGAGGATCACCAATCCCCCTAATTCTGCGCCAACAAATAGTGGAGCAAAATCAGAAAGGAGTTCGACAGTGTAAAATTGCAAAGGGTTTGAACATATCATCATCTACAGTGCATAATATCATCAAAAGATTCAGAGAATCTGGAAGAATCTCTGTGCGTAAGGGTCAAGGCCGGAAAACCATACTGGGTGCCCGTGATCTCCGGGCCATTAGATGGCACTGCATCACATACAGGCATGCTTCTGTATTGGAAATCACAAAATGAGCTCAGGAATATTTCCAGAGAACAATATCTGTGAACACAATTCACCGTGCCATCCGCCGTTGCCAGCTAAAACTCTATAGTTCAAAGAAGAAGCCGTATCTAAACATGATCCAGAAGCGCAGACGTCTTCTCTGGGCCAAGGCTCATTTAAAATGGACTGTGGCAAAGTGGAAAACTGTTCTGTGGTCAGACAAATCAAAATGTGAAGTTCTTAATGGAAATCAGGGACGCCGTGTCATTCGGACTAAAGAGGAGAAGGACGACCCAAGTTGTTATCAGCGCTCAGTTCAGAAGCCTGCATCTCTGATGGTATGGGGTTGCATTAGTGCGTGTGGCATGGGCAGCTTACACATCTGGAAAGACACCATCAATGCTGAAAGGTATATCCAGGTTCTAGAGCAACATATGCTCCCATCCAGACGACGTCTCTTTCAGGGAAGACCTTGCAATTTCCAACATGACAATGCCAAACCACATACTGCATCAATTACAGCATCATGGCTGCATAGAAGAAGGGTCCGGGTACTGAACTGGCCAGCCTGCAGTCCAGATCTTTCACCCATAGAAAACATTTGGCGCATCATAAAACGGAAGATACGACAAAAAAGACCTAAGACAGTTGAGCAACTAGAATCCTACATTAGACAAGAATGGGTTAACATTCCTATCCTTAAACTTGAGCAACTTGTCTCCTCAGTCCCCAGACGTTTACAGACTGTTGTAAAGAGAAAAGGGGATGTCTCACAGTGGTAAACATGGCCTTGTCCCAACTTTTTTGAGATGCGTTGTTGTTATGAAATTTAAAATCACCTAATTTTTCTCTTTAAATGATACATTTTCTCAGTTTAAACATTTTGATATGTCATCTATGTCCTATTCTGAATAAAATATGGAATTTTGAAACTTCCACATCATTGCATTCCGTTTTTATTTACAATTTGTACTTTGTCCCAACATTTTTGGAATCGGAGTTGTAAATGTAACCTATCGCCTATGCAGAGGGTGAACCAATTGAAGCCATCGCCAAGTTCGACTATGTGGGCCGCTCTTCACGGGAGCTGTCCTTCAAGAAGGGTGCGTCTCTGCTGCTGTATCAACGTGCTTCGGAGGACTGGTGGGAGGGCAGACATAACGGCATCGACGGCTTGGTGCCTCACCAGTACATCGTAGTGCAGGATATGTGAGTACGACTTACTGTACATTAGCTCATACAGATAAACCACTTCTTCTCTCATCTGTTACCCAAGCCAAGGCGTTTGTTTTGTTTTTTTCCTCACCTTTTTACACTTGAACCAAATCATTGGTGAACCATCAAGCCCTTTATGGCTTAGATCACTGTGGTCAGAAGTCAATAATTGGCCATGCTGTCTGAATGGCAGGGATGGTACTGTTTTCACTTCTGTCAAATCAAAGTAACACTATCCAATTGTGGGCTGTGAGCTCATGTATGTGAAAGAAGGCAGATAGCACTGTCCTCCTGTGTTATGTTGCCCTGTGACACAAAATGAGCAGCAGTTTGAAAAGATTCATGTGTTTGTGATGACTTGCTTTCATCCTCACCATTTAGTAGGTTTTTTTGAAAAATCTACTGTATATTATGATTATAGTAAATTATTGGCACGTAATGCTATATTGTGTAGCGATACAAGTTTTTGATTATTTGAATCGATGAAATAAAAAGAGAATCACGATTATTATCAGGCTGTGGAACCTTAGTTTTTCCTAGCTGTAATTGTGTTGTTTAGAGTTGTTTAGGACACAGTATCGTACAATAGCAGGAATGAGCATGATGTCACCCTAGGTGGAAGTAACACAGCTCTAAAGCCATGAAAACAAACAAAAAACAGATGTAAAATGGAAAAGAGCTGTTGTGCAATTGGCTGTACAACTGGATTCAACAGGAAATCGGAGCTTTCTTTTTACAGACTGCCGAAAGCTAAAGAAAATGGAGGTAGTACAAATGTTCATAAAAGTTTATTAAGAAAAGGCCTATTTGTTATTCACATTTAAATTTTTTTAATAAAAGGAATATTTTAGTTAATAGGCTATTATATTTTATTCCAACATTTACAAATAATTTTAAATAAATGTTGCATTTTTTGGTAATACAATTTTCTTCATTTATTTTTTTTAATAATATCATGGGAACATCAAATAGTGAACCCAGTATTGTGAATCAAATCAGATGGTTACATGCCTCGTAAATTAGCTCGTAAGTCGTTTTGTTTGGATCAAGAATTCCAGGTTCAGTCTGCCGTTCCTTTTGGTCACTTCCTCTGTCAGTCATTTATACCTTACTTTAAGACCCAAAGCTTCCCAGGTTCTGGGGGAAATCCAAATTTGGCAAGTGAAGGTTTTTCCATCAGTAACACTGTTCTGTGGGATTACTCAGAACTACTGACACCCTACTGGCCGTCCTCCCCTGGTTTGCTCATCTTGGCAGCAGTTAGTCTGCTTTTTCATCCCTGCCATTTACTCTCCTGTGAACTCTTCTTAATAACAAATCCCACAGTCATGACAAATACTGCCTGGGCAGCATAATTGAGTAGAGCAGGTCTCATAGAGGCACTGCCTGAGTAATGCCTGATCCTGAGTAAAGCCTGTTGATACTGACGTTGGGGGTGAGAGAATTTAGAGGCCAGCGAAGGGTTGGAGGGAGTTGAAGGTGCAGAGGCAGACAGTGTCAGGCACTCTGTCCTGCAGAGAGATGGTTGGAGAGAAAGGAAGTCTGCAGGACAGCTCCCACACAGGCAGGATTTCCTCTGTAAACTCAGAGCCTGGAGTGACCTCAGTTTAAATCTCATATGTAGCCTGTTGCTGATTTAGTGTGCGGGGTAACTAATAATAGTGTACGCAGGAAATTCGGCTGATAACTTGTGTGATACAAAGCAAATCATTTTGATCTCGGAAGATATCTCGTGTGAATTTAGTATGCTGAGCAACTGATAACTCATGCATGCAATCTGCAGAAAATGTTTCTCTTAGGGTCCAAGCACCAATTTTTTATTATATGCAAAACCTACTTTTGTGAAGTAGTCTGATTGTTTTTTTGGAATGACTGAGATTAACATTTACAGCATTTGGAAGACACCATTATCCAGAGCAACATATACATCAGGGTCCTAACTGGGCCTTTTCAGTGTATCGGGTCGATACGGAATGTTTCCTTACCACTACGCCCACAATATTGCCGACACGCCTGTAAAAGTTGCCGCTACACTAATAAAAAGACTTGTCAATCTTGAAAATGTGGCCTTTTGTTTAATTCTCTCGTTATCCCCACACGGCGGTGACGGTGCACCGCCATGCGAATGTTCTACATTCGGACATACTCCACTCCCCATCCACATAAGCGCCCAGTGTATAGGTGCCCGAGTAGCTCCGTGTGGAGATTGTCACTGATCATGCTAGTCCGGTTTACCTCCTTCCTTCTGCTGTGTTTGTGGTAAAGTGTCATTCGTGTTAAGAGGCGCTTACGCACCATGCAACTAATACGTGCCAGTCCCTGGTTTAGCTCTAGATAGTCATGTATTGTAATTGAATGGCTGAAGCTGAAAATGAAGCTGACACTTGGTCAACATCAACTGGTTGTTTTATTCTTATTCCATAAATGCGTCACTAATATAGTTGAATATTAATTAGAACAAGTGTTGCCAGGCAAAACAAACCTCGCCCAGCAGCACTTATTTTATACCTGTATGTTGATAATGATAATATTTCTCAATCAGCAGCTGTCAGGTCCTATGAAACTATGAAACAACTATAGTCCTATGAAAATCCATGACCTTGAGTTTGATATTTCAAAGTCATTCAAGGTCAAAGGTCATGGTGTCAAATGAAAGCCCATATGGCACTTCCTATAAGTTGATACTGGTAAACATCTGTCTACTATCAACCGTTTTCAAATTATAGCCCTCTGAAAATCCATGACCTTGAGTTTGACCTTTCAGGGTCACTCAAGGTCAAAGATCATGGTGCCATATGAAAGGCCATATAGGAGTTCCTGTATGCTCATAGTAGTAAACATCTGTCTATTGGCAACCGTTTTTAAGTTATAATGGAAAACGTTATTTTGACAGAAAGGTTGACCTTTCTGGTGACCTTGACCTGATTACCCCCAAAATTTAATTAGGTACTCTACAGACCATTGCCCACCTACCCTAAAAATTTGAAGTCAATCAGTGCAACCGTCTAGACGTTAGATTGTTAACAGACAGACACATGCAAACAAACAAACAAACAAGGTCAAAGGTTATGGTGCCAGATGAAAGCCCATATATGACTTCCTATATATAATAAACATCTCTATCTCTAACCGTTTTTGAGTTATAATGGAAAATATGAAAATTTTAGCAATGACCTTGACCCCCCCCTGACATTTGACCCCCCCAACTGCTAAGAAAACTATGAGAGATACTCCATCATGTAGCATATCAGTGGAAGCAGAATTGGGAGATGAACATTTTGGAATTGGTTTGAAGTAAACGTGATGAATATGAAGGAAGATATCATGAAAAAAAACAATTTTGACCTTTTTGATGACCTTGACTGGATGACCCTTAAAATGTTGGAGGTTCTATTTGAGACCAATGACCATCTGAAAGTTTCATGAAGATTGGTCCAGCTGTTTTCCCCTAATGTTGCTAACAAAAAACAAAGACTCAAACAAAGAAACCCTACTGAAAACAATACCTTACCGTGGAATCCGTCCTGCGTGAGGTGATAAGTCCATCCATTATCTGTAGCCGCTTATCCTGTCGCAGGCAAGCTGGAGCCTATCCCAGCTGACGATGGGCGAGAGGCGGGGTACACCGTGGACAAGTTGCCAGGTCATCGCAGGGCTGACACAGACACAGACAACCATTCACGCCTACGGTCAATTTAGAGCCACAAATTAGCCTAACCTGCATGCTTTTGGTGGAAACTGGGGCACCCAGAGGAAACCCACGTGGACATGGGGAGAACATGCAAACTCCATACAGAAAGGCCCTCGTTGGCCGCTGGGCTCCAACCCAGGATCTTCTTGCTGTGAGGCAACAGTGCTAACCACTACACCACCATGCCGCTGAGGTAATAAGTCTTCAATCAAAAACAATCACAGCAACTTTTGGCAAAAAATAAAAAATCTCATTACCAAAAAAGTGACTTTCAGGCCTGCAAGTGCCAGGAAATGCACTAGAATGCATCTCCAAGCATGTAGAACCCATGAGCTTTTGGGGGCCTAGGGTGACCCCTGACCATTATGACTGGTGCCACTATGCTGATATTTTGGTCTAGTTAGAACCCTGATCAAAGTCAAAGTCCCTCTCATGCTAGAATCTGGTCTTCCCAGGCGTATTGGCATACCAGCTCTTTGAGGCGTATGGGTACGGCACCGATCTCCGTTTCTATAGCCCTTGGCCTCTCGCCTATATAGCTGAGGTTACAGTGGGGGGTTGGTCTTCTGGTAACCGCGAGAGTTTTACTTCCCAATTCGCATCTGTATTGCAGCGTGCCTTACCAGATGGCAGTAGGTACCATTTTTATGATGGTCTTTGCCGCAAGTAGAACTCATGATCTCCTGGTCGATAAGCGGACACGCTAACCACCAGGCCAACTCGCGGTTTAGAACCCTGATATATGATCATAAAACTTTCATAAACGATATGGCCATCATATGCCAAATGAATCCTTTCTGGGTGGAGCTCAGGTGCTTTAAATGTTTGTTAACTCAAAAATGCTTTCATAGAAGCTCAGGAGACTTGTACAGGATTTAATTCTAAAGGGGTTGTGAGAACATTCAAAATAACTTTCTCAGAAACCATTCATCTGATAAAATTAAAATTTTGTATGCTTCACCTTTGGGCCTGTCAGTAACAGATGATAAGCGAAGTTGTTCTTTTAAACAAAGATTTTGTCAAAACCTTCGGCGGATTCTGATTAATAGGCGTACAGTTCAGTAGCTATAACAGCATTGTCAAACCTACATATGAATTTCCACTTGGACCCCGATGATCACTGCTTGTGGCCAGTTTGTAATTGTATGTGTAACTTGAAGACGTAAGACATTTTATAGGTTTAAGCAGTGCAGTATATGAGGATAGTAAATAATGCTGGAGCAGAGTTTTGATTGTCCTTCTGTGTGTTGCGTCTCAGGGACGATACCTTCTCGGACACTTTGAGTCAGAAGGCAGACAGTGAAGCGAGCAGTGGGCACGGAGGAGATGAGAAGTGCTCCAGCAGAGATCTGACCTCTCCTACAGACAGACCTGACGCATACATCAGCAGGTGAGACGCTAAAATAATGTAATACTTTCCACAATAATGTAATACTTATATACAGCAGCTACCAATGTACCAATATATTTCCATCTCTCAATATATCAGTCTTCAACTGTCGAGCTCGAAGCCACTTCGATGATATTTATACAAATATTTAATGTCACTTACAGCTCTCAACAAAACCCTAATCTAATATCATATACTGTGTGTGTGTGTATGTATATATATATATATATATATATATATATATATATATATATATATATATATATATATATAATATGAGCAATGGCCCAGGATGTGCTTCCTCTCCCCTCCCCACCCGACTGTATATCCTCTCAAATCTCACACAATGGGAGTCTAACAGAGGTGGACAAAGTACCCAACTTCATTACTTAAGTCAAAGTACAGATCCCACGGGTCAAATGTTACTCTGATACAAATGAAAGTTGTCCAGTCAAATTTTTACTAAAGTTAAAGTACTGAAGTACTTGCTTTTAAAAATACTAAAGGATTAAAAGTACATTTTCTGTCAATGTATCGTTGTATTATTGCCACAATGCTTACAAAACCTCATGCTGTTACCAAAGACAGAAATATGAATTCACAGAATGAACGCATGCTGTGCCATCATGGTGGTTTAATGTTAAGCTAGCTAGTTAGTGAAACTCCACCTGACATGCTAGCATATTCTTTTCAAACTCAAAGTCATATTGGGTAGCTAACGCTACTAGAAAAGAAAGATTTCTACATTGTTTATTTGGCAAGATTATGCTAAAACATATTTCTGAAAGGACTACAGATAAGTTAACGTTATTCATGTTAGCGTAACTCCGTTTTTACATGCTAACTAACAGTGTCCAAGTTAACTAGCTATGTGTTAACGTTAGCCGTGGACAAGGCGACGGCAACTTGGTGGACAAATCCATAGAAAGTCATTTGACTAACCAGACTGCACAGCTATTGCTACGTTATCGCTAGCTCTAAAAGCACAGACAACTTTGTTGCAAGCTTTCTCTTGGAAAAAATGTTTATATACCTCAATGTGCTCCCGCAGGTTGGGGGGCGAGTTTTTGTAGGCCGTGATGTGGTTCGTTTTCGGTAAACAAAGCAAACATTTAAAACTAAATGAATCTTTAATCCTTTCAGAAAACTGAAACATGGGTTCTAGGTCTGGCCACGGGTGCGTGCGTTCCCCAGTAGAACCGCCTCCTTCCACTTTGGCATCAACTGATCGTGTTAAATAATGCTACTGAGAAATCATTGAACTTGATTTTATACAGTCCATGGACGTGACGTGACCCTAGTGATTACTGATAGACTGTCTCAGTGTCACCTGCGAAAAAACCCAATCACGTTTTAGAAAAGAAAAACCATCCACTTTGAAAGCTGCTTCATAGTAAAAGTGCAATGAGGACTTTGATAGAAATGTAGTGGAGTAAAAAGTACAATATTTGTCTTTCAGATGTAGTGAAGTTAAAGTCATAAGTTTCCAAAAAAAAAATAATACTCAAGTAAAGTACAGCTACTCAAAAAGTGTACTTAAGTACAGTACTCAAGTAAATGTACTTCGTTACTGTCCACCTCTGGAGTCTAATAACAGACATATAGTAATCAGTTCGTACCTGATTCTTTCTACATGTCTCTGAGCTCAGCTTCCACCATGTTTTAGTGTCCGTTGCTCTGTGTTCTACGTATTTTAAATCATTTGGAGTTCATTAGAAACAACAACACATGAAAATGATCTTTATTTCCACAGTCAGGGCGTATTCACGCCTACGTTGTTTGGTCCGGACCAAATGAACCAAATTTCCCTTGGTCCGGACCTTTTGGGTTGGTCTCAATACAAACCACCAAACTCTGGTCCGGACCAAACAAGCGGACCGAGACCGAGCTGCAAGGTCGGACTCGGTCCGGACCAAAGGAACCCTGGTGCGGATCTTTTGGAGGTGTGAAAGCAGACCGGACCTAATCCGACAGTTTTGCTTTTTTGTACCTCGGGAGCTTCCGTCGTTTGTCGAGCATTATGGGAAACAGAGTCTTGACACTCCACCGCAAAGTGCAAACACTGTTTCGGTTGTCAAGGGAACCTTACAACAGTCGTTCAGTCATTCAGACCAGTGGTAGGCTAGACTACAGAGTACAAAAAATGAGTAGGGGGCAAACGTGGGCCGAGGAAGAAACACGCACCCTTGTGGATATATGGGCAGATGTCCACATCTCATCTCATCTCATTTTCTCTAGCCGCTTTATCCTTCTACAGGGTCGCAGGCGAGCTGGAGCCTATCCCAGCTGACTACGGGCGAAAGGCGGGGTACACCCTGGACAAGTTGCCAGGTCCAGATGTCCACATATCTGAGCTTTTGGAGAGAACACACAAAAATGCCGACGTGTTTGCTGTATTCAGTGAGAAAATGAAGGAGAAGGGGTTCACGCGCTCCCCAGAACAGCGCTTTGTGCGCGTGTCGTCTCTGACCAATATCTGAACGACCTCAGGGCGCGTGGCTTTGTTGACAGATTTTGGTCCGCTTACTAAAATGTACAGTGTGAAAGCGAACCGCACCAAAATGAAAAAATAAAAAAAACATTTGGTTCGGACCAAAGCAAGTGAACTATCGAACTATCCTGGTCTGAATACACCCTCAGTCTCTTCC